>NC_034438.1:53155962-53203427 GCF_002078875.1 Numida meleagris | reverse complement strand
CGGCAACGGCCGCGCTCAGCTCCACAGCTGGGCGCTGACGGCGGCGGAGGGCTGCGGCCTGCGGCGGGCTGAGGTGGGGCTGCGGCCGGCGGCGCTCGGAGCTCGCTTCCCCCCTCTCCGTGTCGGGGGTAACGTGAAGTGCTGGGCTTTGCTGGTGGAAGGACACGCAGCGAGGTTTCTCATCTTGTGTCCGCTGCAGGTGTGAGCTTGCGAGCAGAAACACTGCTTTCTAGAGTAAGGAGTTCTTGGGCTTTTTTTCTTGGAACGTATCTAAAGTAAAGAAAGCCCTTTTGACCTCAGTTTGATTATTACCATATTTCAGTAAGCATTATTGTAGTGAAGTGACGTTGCATCACTTCCCTTCCTGCCTGCCCAGAAGTTACCGAGCTGAAGGCGCTGACAGGCCCTTTCACATGGTCCCGTCTGCACACAGTCATAGGGGTGGATGGGACCTCTGGAGATCATTCAGTCCAGCTTTCTGCTGGAGCAGGTTCCCTGCAGCAGAACACACAGGAAAGTGTCCAGATGGGTCTTGAATATCTCCAGAGGAGACTCCACCGCCTCTCTGCGCAGCCTGTTCCACTGCTCTGTCACTTTGAAATTAAGGAAGTGCTTAGTCTGCACATGAATTCTGTTCTACACTCCATGTCTTTATAACCCTGTACCTCTCTGCCTGTTCATGCCTGATGAAGGAGTTCAGGACTCATTCGGGGCCTGTTCTACACAAGGCATTCACCATCCAGACAGATACCCCAAACAGGAGTACTGTACATATCGCTACCTTTGTCTTTTTCTTCGAGCTGTCAACAGTTTCAGGCTGACAAAAAAATGAGACTTAGTTATGAGAGTATTTTGCCCCGTGGAATGTGCTTCTGGAAGTTGCATCTTTAGTGATTCGGACTTGCAAAGCATGATTACATTCAGCCTGGAAAAGAGAAGGCTGCAATGTGACCTGATAGCGGCCTGTCAGTATCTAAAGGAGAGCTACAGGAAAGAAGGGGACAGACCCTTTAGCAGGGTCTGTGGTGACAGAACAAAGGGAAATGGTTTCAAGCTCAAAGAGGGTAGTTTTAGGTTAGAAGTATGGAAAAAAATCTTTTACAGTGAGGCTGGTGAGGCACTGGAACAGGTTGCCTAGTGATGTGGTTGATGCCCTGTCCCTGGAGACTTTCAAGATGAGGTTGGATCAGGCCCTGGGCAGCCTGATCTAGCTGTGGTGTCCCTGTTCATTGCAGGGGAGTTGGACTAGATGGCCTTCAGAGGTCCCTTCCAACTCCAAGGATTCTGTGATTCTATTATATGGGAGAAGCAGAGTACCTATTTTCTTTCTTTTTTTTTAATTAGGGAAATGTAACGCAGAGGCTGCTGACCTCCAGCCCTGCAGAGAGCTGCTCTATCAGGCAAGTGTGTAGGTGGGGCAGATCTTTATACTGAAAAGGTGTTATCTCCTGCTGAAATGGCCCTGCCCTGTTACGGCTTTGTAGTAAATATAGCAGGACTGTTAATATTTTTGCTTTTTCTCTTCTGCAGTGAATATGCATGCACATAAATGTATTCAGCTATAATTTGCTCAGTCAGCTGTTCTGATTCCTGTCTCCAAAGTAGCTGCTAACTCATAATAAAGCTGTACGAATAGACTGCATGAAGTCCTAGTAAAATATTACTAAGTGTGTTTTAACATTGTTACAGTTTGTATCTTGACAATATATATGTTGCTTTATTATTTATTTTCCATATTATATGTGCCCTTTGGTTTCTTTCCTCCTGATTTTGAAACTGACAGAGATACGTCATACTGGAGGTTGTTGTGTGCTTTATGCAAATAAGAATTCAATCACAAAAATAAAATAAATCCTGCATTGTCAAAAAAGACATTTTCTAAGTATACCCACTGTCATTACCCCTATTTCTCTGCTAAAAGGTTATATATGTCTGCACTGCTGCTTCAAAGCCCAGCTTTAGTACACTAACTGAAGTACCTTCAGTGCTGTTTGTACATTTTCTCTTGCTCATCATACATGCTGGAAGCATACCATTGTTGTGGTCTCTGAATGCACTGAAGTCGTACCCTTTGATCCCGCATGAAGGAGAGTGAAAATAACTGTAGGATCCATTAGCAAAAGTTCTGTTCTCAACCACACAATGGTGTCATGTCCCACCTGTAAGTATTTTTCGTAGGTCCTTCCCAAGTGATCGGGACCCACTAATATCACAAAGTAGAAAATAGGTAACTAGGTAACTTCCAGCAAGAAAGATCTCATTTGTTACTCAGCATTTAATAATTTTCCTTCTTTGGAGGAATCTGTTTTTCTCTTCAGTAAAACCAAAAGCTCTGAAATCATGCCTTAAGTATTTCAGTATAAGTGAATATGCATCTGGAGAGGGGCTGCTACAGAATAAATGTGCCCCTTTTTAGTGTACTTAAGTTGATTTCTGTTATCTAAAGCAGGTCACTTAGAAGAAACCTGCTGACACGAATGAAACCAATTTATGTTGGTTCCTTTTACCATGGAAGAAAATTTTGAGAACTTAGTTTAGGACTTAGGACTTGAGGACAAGATTTTTTGGTGTTAAAAAAATGAGAGGTGCAGGAGTAATCTGTACTTCTGAATACTGCGGTTTTATAAGCCTGCCTTTTTCAGTAATATTTTCTTGGTTAGGATTTAGTTTATCCTAGAGAACTCATAGCCTCTCCAAAGTAAGAAACACCTGGAAGGAAAGGGAGTAATGGTTCTGCTAGTAAAAGACATCAGGAAAAATGTATTACGAGTTCCAACTTGCACTCTGGCCCCCATCACTGTCTTCATCATTTAATTTTTCATGTTTTGAGCGCTGAGGGTGGCTGTCAGTACTGCGACAAGATTAAAATAGCAGAAGTAGAACTGAAGTAGAATGGTTATTGTTACTCAGTTGCCTCCCAGCCCATCCCTGAAAGGACATGTTGTTATCAGACTTATTTTTCAGATGCTGAGCAAATTGCAGCCTGCTCTCAAAGCCAGTGTTGCTCTTGGTTACCAGTCAGTATTTCACAGCAGTATTGCATCTATATTATCTCACTGTTTACTTCTCTGAGGTGAAGAGAGCCTCTTTCTTCCCTAGGCTTGTGTCTTCCTTTGGTGGTGGATCCTCTCAGATTTCCAAGAGTACATCAGCAGATGGTGGCTCCTTGTTAAACTTGGAAAATTCAAATCTTACAGATAGCTATGGGGATATTCTGACTTTGGGTAGCTAGCAACAAGTGTTTAATGTGTCGTGGCAAAGTTGGCTTTCATTTGTTTGCAAGTTATGGCATGGTTGTTGCTCTAACTGTGCTGTATGTAGTACACTTAAAGTCTTCATGATGCTTTTCGAATCTCATAAGGAATCAATAATATAGCCACAGCAGTGTGGGGGTCTTCATGCCCTCATATTTCAGTATTATCTGTATGAGTTTTCAGGAATGAGATTATCATAAACGTAATGTTACTTCTTGCAATCCTCTTTTTTTCACATGCAGTTGTATCTATAGCTCATACTTAACCATGAAGTGGGAAGATTGTTATTTGAAATGTAAACAAATCAGTTTTTCTTTCTAACTGTAATCTGTCTCAGCAAAACTCAGGAAACGCGAAGCTATGATGTGTTCAGGTGGGTAGTATGAAATGTTTATTACCAGCATAATTTCTGTCCCTTTCTACTTTGAAGCATTCGTGACCAGCTGAATCTGATTGAGGTTGTTTACATTCTGTACCGATACAGAATCCTGAGTCACGTAAATCTGATCACTGTGCTGCAAAGCTGTTATTTAGCTAGGCCAAGGAAAGGAGCAGTAACTGCTTGTCCTTTTTCCTTACTGGGCAGCTGAGCTATTTTGCCTTGTGTAAGTGCTAGTAGCTTGAAGATGAGCTGAAAATTAAGGGCTTTTGTTGTTCTTGTCTTTTTTAACGTTGGAAAAAGGCACAAAGTTTTTGTTGGATTTTTAAACTTTGCAACCTATGCTGTTGTAAATTCTGAAGTTGATTGTACAAATTCCAGTTGAGATGGGGGTGTTGCTGGATGTGGGTTTTTTTCTCCCTTTAATTGGAAGGCAGGGTGGGATTTCTTTTCAGAAAGCCACCTTCCTGCTGAATGGTTAAAAAGAGAAAAAAAATCATAAGTCTAAGCAAAGATCAACTCTTAAAATTTAATCTGTTTCTTACTGCTGCCTTTTTTAACTGAAATTGTCCTGTTGTGGAAATTTTCTTTAAAAGCTAGTATAGACTAGAACTATTTTCTTGTACAAAAGAATAGAGGCACAGCATTAAAACTTTGACATCTTCTTTGTAATTATTAAACAAAAATTAGTAGAAATCTACGGAAACAAATAATCAACTTTAAAATTATTTAATGTCTGTGGTCTCAGAGGCCAATCTGAAAAGGCTGAGAAAATACAGTTATTTTTGCATAATCATCCAAATAGGATGGACCAAGTTAAATAGGTTGAAGAAAATGATTCTATAAAAATCACATCAAGTTTCTCTTGTATGACATCCAATTATTACTGCATAATATTTTATGAGAGATTAGGTATCTTTGCTAGTGTCTGGTTCTTGAGGTCTTCCCTGAGATACACTTAGTCCTTGTCAGTGCTGGTTGTCACTGAGGACAACGTCATTACATCACTTAATGCTCAGTCTTAATGAGCTAAGCCTGTTCAGCTCTTTAATTGTGCTGGCTGAAAGACTGCACCGCTTCTAGACCCTTGCACTGGAAGGCCAGATTCCATAGCAGTTGGAGGACTATTGTGCGTTCAGAGCACCATGAATATGTTTGTATGCTATTGTGGTTGCACTTGAGGAAATGTAAACTGCAAGCTTGCAGTTCTGTATATTTTGTTGGAAAAAGTTATAAACGGACTTGAGATCAGAAAATTCCTTCCTCCTTCAGTCAGACAATTTTCAAATAGTTCATTTCAGTAGTGTTCTCTTTGGAACCATTGTTGTTTGTTTTTTGCAAACTCACCCAGGCAATTAAAGCTGGACAGTGAAAGCATCTGCTTACTGCCACAGTGTGCATTTCTGAAAAATTGCTTAGAGAGTAATAGGATGCAGCCATTATTAGCACGTTGGTCTACTCTGACAGAGCTGTTATAGGACTGTGGACCAGCTCCTCATTGTTTATTTCTGCAGGTGTATGGAGTGATCAACCCAGGAATGGCAGTGTGACATAGTGAAGGTTAGTGCAGAGATGGTGGTGCTTAAGGAGAGAAAATGTAGGAGGTGAAAATAGCAGCACTCTGCCTGAGATGCAGGTGTGAAAAATGAATGTCCCAGAATGATGTACTGTAAGAGAGAAAAACTTCAAGACTGATGATGAGAAGAAAGCACGCAGTCTGGGAGTGTTGAGCTGGGGAGGCATCACCCTGTGCCAGGAACTTAGGCTCAGAAGACTTTCACAACACCTTAGCCTTGTAGCTTAAACTAAAGCTGTATAATTGTGTAACAAGCTATACAGCAAAGTGCTGTAGTTCTTTGTGTAGGCTGTTGTTCCTGTATAAGACCTTTTCACAAATATCTGGTCTTTTGTTCATTAGTATATATGAATTCTGTGTCAATATTGACTTACTTCGGATGTGGCTCTCCATGAGTCTTTGGTATTCTAGTTTAGGAAAACTAGACTGGCATGTTGAAATTTTGTCAGGGTTGCGTATTCCAGTTGTGCACTAAAATCTCCGTAACAAGTATTCTCTTTCATTTTTGCACTTAATTCAGAGCTAGATAATGTTTTTTTGTAGTTATATTTGCTAGACAGCAAGGTTCAAATTTGACAATGACATACGAGCTGTGAACTAGAGAGATACACTGATAAAAGCTTGCAGGCTTAAGGCACCTACACAGGAATAGAAAGTGAAGTAAATTATACCAGTCTTACCTGACCTCAAATTCATATGAAAATACAAATGTATTTTCAAAATCAAATGTATCAAATACAAATGTCCAACTGTATATGGACACAGATTAAATACAACGTTTTTTGTTACTTTTCCCAGACTTAAGCTTCACTCTTCTGATTTCATAATATTCACAGCTGCAGTTCATTTTACTTCCTAATTGCAGCAGGAGTAATTTAGAAGTATGTTGCAGACTTTTTTTATGTTGCTTGTGTCTCCAGTTGTAGGTTAATGAATGTTAGTGCTGGCAAGTCATTCTGATTTTTGCATATGCAATATGAACATAAAACAAACAAGTCTGACCAGTGAAGCCTGAAAATACCCTTTTGCTTTCAAGCTTTCCCCTTTCTCTCTGAAGGATGGTAAGGCATGGAAAAGGTAGATAAAATACAGAATTCATCAGATATTTTATGTGTATCCAGATGGACATTTAATACTCTACTACATTTTCTTACCCTAGCAGCAATAACATGTTATGCAACAGCAAAAATTCTTGATAATGTAGAATCATACTTTTTATAAACACGCTGTCCTTTGAATATGTCAAATGCAGTAGAATGTCCTGCCCTTAATATTGGTAAATATTTACAGGTAAAGTATTTGACTGATGTTTAAAAAAAAATCTTTAGATTGCAATGCAGTCGTTTAAGACTAGCTTACTTTAAAACTAGCTTACTGCTGTACAAAACAAATGTTTTGTAGTCCTTTGCAGAAAGCTTTGTTCGGTAAAATACATGTTTTATCTTCTTTTACCATTTTCCCCCAGCAGTTGATCTTTATCTTCAAGAATTTGTGTGTGAATAGATATGTGCATATATATTACTTGTAACTGTTTAATAATGTGTGTGTGTGTGTGTGTGTGTGTCTCTAGATATTCAGTATACGTATCTCTTTTTGCATTTTAGAGCTGTGATGGCCAGTCACCAGGCAGAAGTTCAGAGTTTGAAGCTAGATAATGATTCAGTTATAGAAGGAATAAGTGACCAGGTACTGGTGGCAGTTGTGCTCAGTTTCACTTTCATTGCTGCTCTGATATATACGCTTTTAAGGTGAGAATATGTTGATAGGAATTGATCAACATACTTGGGTTTGTCAAACTCTAACTTTCTCAAAAAATTGATAAATATACAACACTTATTTTGTGACATGAAGGAAATGATTATTTGATCATTTATTCTGTTTAACTAGTTGCTCAGCTGAGTTCATAATTTAATTCAAAGTTAGAATTACATGATGAATTTCTCAAAACTTAAGTCTAACATTTCCATATGTTCATCATTCTTTATTACTGAAAATAACTAAATTCATAAACTGGTTGGTGTGTTGCATTTCATTACTAAGTAGAGATTTATCAATAATGTCTCCACAATTAAGGTTAAATGTAATCCTTCAATGCACATTCTAGTTGAATTCTCATAAATAAATAGACTGATTTGTTTATATATGAGCATATTTGGAAAACAATGGATTTTAATACGCTTTCTGTGAAAGAAAAGGCAAAGTCAAGAATGAAATAACTTTAAAGGTCAAGTAATCAAACCTTATTTGTAGTTCCAGAATTTTTCCTTGCAACCTAACAAATATTTTAGCCTGTGTGTTTTTGGGAAAATAAATCCGAGCTTCAGACTGGCTTTTTATTGATTTTATTCTGTTTTTTTTTTAATGCATGTCTGTACAGTTATGAATACAGAAGCAGTTTTAACAGCAGAGAGAAAAGAATGTTAGTGATTCATTGGCATTATGGAACTTAACCAAAGAGGACCTGTCCATATGAGAAGTATTAGTAAAATAGGGTGTGTTTGAGAGCATGCCATGAAGGACACCAGGAGCTGAAAAGCTGAGTTAAGATGCAGGGCAGTGCTGTGGTTCACAACCAGTAACTTTAGAGAAATTAACGCACACCAATGTGCTTTTCCTGCTGAGGCTGTTTCAGTTATTTAAATGACATAACAATGCTTCTCTTCCCTCAGAAGTGCTCTCCTCCCTTGTGCTTTTGTTTTCCCTTATGTTATTTTTAGCACATGTGATTTGAATTTGAAGTTTTTAGTTAATGTTCAAAAATAAAATGTTTACTCTTTATGATGGAAGGTAAGTTAAGAACATGAAAAAGGAAAGTGAGTAAAATAAGGTTGGTCAGCAGTGGGCAAGGGCAGTGGAAGTTTACTTAGGTTTAGTGTTCAGGAAGATGATACACTGATGAAGGAGGGTTACGCAGGGAGGAGGAAGAGGGTTGGTTACTTTCTACCTGTGCATCAGATTGTCTGTGGATCCTGGTATATGCCCTGGTGGTTTATTTTCTAGAATGGCAAACAAACGCTCAAAAGGTTCCTGTACTTTACAAGTCTATAAACTAGTTTATTTCTCCAAAATATAACTGACTGTTGAAAGTCTTGTCAGCATCTTCTTAGATTTACACTTTGCCTTCTGGAACCTTTGAAAGTTGTCTGTATTAAGCAGTGTTTTTCCCCAAAATTCTTTATGTTGCCTCCATGAAAATCTGTACAATATAAAATGCGAGCAGTACATGAAGTATAATAATATTTAACAGTGGAGGAGAGACAGGAGAGAGAAGGAGGATTTTCTTATTTGTCCCTGGTTATCTTTGTGTTTCCTGTACTGTGTTCATTGCCCCATTGTCTTTGCCACCAATGTTACATTGGGTAGAAATAGGTCCCGAGCACAAACATGTGAAGGAAGGCTTAGGAGAATGAATATAGTTGCAGGTACTGAATAAAAAAATGCTAGAGAAGAGAAAGCAGTCAGCATGGAGTCATAGAACCACAGAATATTTGGGGTTTGAAGAGTTCTTAAAGATGACCCAGTTCCAACCCCCTGCTGTGGGCAGGGCTGCCCCACACCAGCTCAGGCTGTCCGGGGCCTCATCCAGCCTGGCCTAGCGCGCCTCCAGGGATGAGGCACCACAACTTCTCTGGCAGCCCATGCCAGGGCTCACCACCCTCTGAGTGAAGAATTTCCTCCAAGCATTTATCCTACATCTCTCTTTTAGTTTAAAGCCATTACACCTTGTCTTGTCACTACTTGCCCTTGCAAAAAAGGCCTAGAGTGTATGTTCCAGTAAATCTAGGGGGAAGCAAAAGTGGAATATGAAAAGAATTGATAGGGGATATTGCTGCTGTCCTTTTTTTATAACAGGGAAAATTCAAAGAAAGGTGTCGTCAGGGAGTCTCTGCTGAAGTGGTGAAACTTAGTAACTAACGTACATACTAAGTTGCAGATATTTAGATCATTTTCTGTAAGGTACTTCTGTTAACCCTGTATGTTTTAGAGTTGTTCATTTAGATAAAATGCAGCCAGATTTTTACTGACATCTTTTAAATATGTGAAGGTTATCCCATTGCAAATGAGTACTTAAGGTTTGATATCAAATGAGGTTAGTACTTTCAGCAGAAATCAGGCCTTAATCCTTGGAGGAAAAAACAACAATGAAAAAACGAGTGGTGGTATACCACTCTGAGTATGTACTGTCCCTCACTTCCCCTGCATGACAGCTCACACTGAATGAATAGGCAGACTTCCTCCTGATGATGATAGTTTTGTGGGCCCCTTTGTAAGACACAGTACAATCTTGAGATGTCATGAGATTTCTTTCTTCAAGTTACGGGGTGCTAAAACTCAGAAACAAGGAAAATTGTTTCCTTCTAACCTTATTTCTTTCTGGCTTGTGTTTAGCTAGGCAAATGTCTGTAGTTACATAGGGCTATACTGTTTCTTGTTCATTCCAGTTTATTTTCTCACACTAACAGCACAGCAGAAGCTGTGATTGGGGTGTGTCTTGAACTCTGCCCGTCCCCTTCTGGACACTGTGCAGTGTTCTGCTACTGAAGCATCTTATGCAAATGCGACAGATGCTCTACCTCTGTGCTTCTACAGACACTCTCACATGCTGAAGATAGTATGTAATACCAGACTGAAGTCATGTATGTAAATTATTTGCGCCAAGATGAAATGCTAGATATGCCCTGGCAATTTCAGTTTGTCTCTTTTAGAATAACACCGGTAACAAATTTGCAATTAGTTGTTTATGAGGGAATCAAGATGAACTGGCTTGTAATTCACACTATCCACTTATGTGTGGTTTGCTTTGAATTTCAATATGTATCGAAGTTTTGGCAAACTGGAGGTGCAAAACATGCTAATTTGTAGAGTCTAAAGAGGGAAATACTGTTAAACATATAACTTGCATGACAGACAGCTTCCACAAGGTCAGATTTGTAGAGTGTAAGCATCTCATCATATGATTTTCATTTTTTCACCCACATTACTGCCAAATAAATGCACTCTTTGCAAATAATCACATTATTTTTAGCATGAAAATATGGTTTTATTTCTATTCCTCTTTGAAGAAAGAATGAAGGAGACGATGTTACAGCAGTAATGTAGTGTTGTGATTTCTGTCATCAAATGAAGGAAATATTGCAGATGGGCCTAGAGCCGTTGAGGAATTTACATAAATGGATTCAGAAAAAGTTGAAATGAATGAAAATTCAGCCAGTTCAACCCTCAGCTCTGACACAGGATCAGGCTGCCTAGGTGGCTCCTGGAATCAGTATAACGTGTTCTTCAATTTAACTTCTAGTGAGACATGGCTTGCAATACCCTGAGGTAATCTTGTCTGATTTGATACACTTAGTAGTTTGAAATGGTTTTCCACCAACCTTTAGAAAACTGTGGAAAATAATTGCTCATATTTATAGATTGAAAGATTTATCCTGTCTCCTCCCCATAAACAGTTTTCTATACAAGGGCCCATTTCTTCTGTTTTTCTCTAATATTTTACAAATGTCAGCAGTATCAGTCTTATCATTCTCCTCTGAGCTTCCTCCAACTCGTCTACATCATTTTATGCATTTTGCTCAAAATGGAAGGCATAGTCCATCTGACAGCTCAGCAGAACTGAGCAGAACGTATCACCAGTTAAATTCACGAGGGTAAATAAAACACAGAAATTTACAGTTTTGAACATGTTGTTGACTCATATTTATTGTAACTCAAGCCCTCTTAATGTTGTCAGCGTCTCTTCTAATTCCAATCACGATGCTACTGTGCTTTTGAATTTTAATATATCCAGCCTCCTTTCTTCAGTGAGTGTCTTCCCTCAGATTCCTCTTTATCTTGATGTTTCTAACCTGTAGTTTTCTTGCCAGTAGAGTCTGCAGTGATTTCTTTTTATATCTAATCTGCCGATAGTTACATAAAGTCAACATTCTAAAGCAAATTTGCCTATCCTTCTTATGTAAATGTGGATTAATCTTTCATGTAGCAGATAAGTCTGAAATAGTTCAGATTTTTCAGTCCATGAAAACTCGTAAGTAGTAAGTGAAGGGAATAAAATAGGGAATTTACAAGTAAACTAACACAAGAATGGGGAATTGAGACATTTTTTTTCTGTGTGATGAATATTAAATTTTTCAAGCAGCTTTTTTTTAGATTTTTTTTTTTTTGAAGGCTGATAAATTAATTTTTTTTCAGATCAAAATTGAGTTTTAATATGGTTTAGTGATTGATTACGGAAACTGAAAAATTTTGCTGCTGTAGAGCTTGCTGGCCAGTTACTTTAGGATCTACCTTAGTTGTCCTGTTTCCTTAATTATTTGTGTACTTCCTTTAAAATGCTTTATTGCAGGAAAGAATTATTTTTCCCCTTTGTTCAAGTTTCATTTTTTTCAGTCAGTTATTTTTCAGTGTTGGTTCACAATGTTTGTTTTTCTTACTGCTTATATTTCCCTTCACAGAAATGAACATCAGAACATACATCCAGAAAATCAAGAGCTAGTACGAGCTCTTCGGCAGCAGCTTCAAACTGAGCAGGTGCTTTGCTGAGCATTTGAATCTTTTTAAATGTGGCTGGGGGTAGTGTAGGCTTCTCCCCAAGGTTCTGGAAAAAAAAGCTGGTCTTGAAAATCTTTGAACGTTACTTACTGTGCAGACGCAACTTTAAAATTGATCAAACAATGAGATGATGTAAGGTTTTTTTTTTTTCTTGGGGGGGGGGGGTAAGTCAAGTCATTAGGTAATGTAACTGGTTCTTTTTTCAAACCAGCTTTTTCCACAAGGTGGAGTATGTTAGGTTATGTTGTGAGCTTCCTGCAGTGTTTCTGGGAATTTGGTGGTAAAGAACTCTGGAGAACAGCTTGCTGCCTCAGGACAATGGTTAGATGTTTAAAATGATAAATTGCGTAGCAGAACAATGGTACAGCAGCCAGAGCTAGGCAACAGGGTCTGCACACAATTCTGGCATGCAGAAGAAAAGCTAATGTGTAGCCACATTATTAGCAATTGTTGAGTCCCAGACCTAAAATGAGAGAAGCCATACTTTTTGGAGAGTGTCCAGGAGAGTCTTTAATCATTCTTGAAATAGTGACAGATTTTTTTACAGGAATGCATATTTATGTAGAAGGAAAATACAGCGAAATGGGGAAGAAAAAGCAGTTTATAGCAGTGCCGTACACAGGCTGGTGTCTGCATTTAGGCTTGAGAACCTTAAATTGTGGAGTTGGTAAGCAGTGCAGTTCAGGTACCTGATCTGGAACAAAGCTATTTAGAAAAATAGTGTGGACCTAAGTTGTTATTTGTGCTTCAGCATGCCTAACCTAATGTACCCTACTTAGTATGAAGGACCTGAGGTATTCTACCTTTGTGGTCTTTAACTGGATTGAAGCTCATACTTACGTAACAGATGAAGGGGAAAATAATGTGCTTGTTGCCAGGAGAACATGCTCAGTGAAACAGTTTTTGCATTTAAGTATGTTTGATTTTTTTAAATTTAAATTTAGTTATATTTTATTTAGTTTTGCATTTGAATATTCAGCTTACAGTGAATTATTTTTTAATTTAAGTTCAGCAGAATTCTTGTGTAAAAAATAGGATTTCTAGCTTTTTCTATTTCTCTTCTGTGCCAGCAGGATGCTTCTACTGGTGACAGACATCGCTTCTATACAGACATGTCTTGTCCAGTGTGTTTGCAACAAGCTACATTTCCTATAGAAACAAACTGTGGACATCTCTTCTGTGGTAAGTTGGAAAACCTCCGACTCCTGATGATAAAACCAGAACAGAAGTAGGAACTTTTGGCAGTGGTACTGTCACCCTAATGGAAAGCTTTGCTACATTTTAACTGCTTGTCTTACATCTGTGTTAGAAATAATTTTTATATAATTTGTTGATAAAATGGATATTAATACATAGTTACTTCCAGAATGTGCTGGAGTTTTTTCTATGCTATCAGATTTGAAAACGCATTTTAAAGCATTGTGGATAGAGAGTATCATTTATTTCTTGCTATTGAAAAACAGCAGAGGTTGAAATACTCTTGGAAAAGTACCATTTTAAAAGCTGGCTTTGAAAGAATAAAAGAAATCTGCATGGTGTTATTATCACAGAGGATTTTGTTTTTGTTTTGTAGAAGTCCTGCAGAACTACCACTAGCTTAAAATGCTTAAAATGTTTGCCTGTCTTTGATGCCTAGTTGTTCAAATTGATAAATACACATATAAAAGTTCTATGTACCATTTTGCTTCCTCTCCCTCAGTTCTCCCAGTAGGATTATTTCACTGTAGTTGTCTAGTTTTATGGTGTCTATAATGCTTGGTTGTAGGAAAAAAACCAACAGATTTGGAAAACAGTAAGAGAAAATAGATTTTCATATATTTTTTTTCACTTGTTAACGCTCTGATAATAAAGCCAGGTTTTCAGGATTAATTTTACATCTCTTGATGTTTTTATCATTTCTAACTTTTCAACTCTTAATGTTTTTAATTATTTATTTCCTGAATTAATAGTTAAAACATTTTCTGTCTTTTCAGGAAATAATATCTTAAAATTAATGATGCTGTTGAACCTGTTCAGGATTTGTCTGATTAATAATGGTGAATTTGAATGCATCTGTTCTTGGTATTTTCAGTGAGCACTCTATACAAAGTCACACATCTTTGTTGTTTTGCTGATGCCTAACGTATTATTTCATGCAATGTTTTAACTCAGAAGTGTCAATACCTGTAATTTATGTTCGTCAGGTTCCTGCATTATTGCATACTGGAGATATGGATCATGGCTTGGTGCCATCCGTTGTCCAATTTGCAGACAAACGGTAATATTTTAAGTCATCATGGGCCCTTTGGTATAGCAGCCTAGTACTGTTTACCAAAGAAGTTCACTGTAGTTATATTTGAGGTGCCTTATTAAGACTGACAGAAGAAGGAATTTGAGAAGCTGAAAGTATATGGACATGTGAGATGTAGATGGTGGACATTGTTTTTTAAATTTTTTTGCTTAAATTTTTTTTTGCTTATTTTTTTGAGAAAAATACGAATTGAGAAAAACTTAAATTTAAATGAACAGCACTGGTTACCCAGCCATTTTTCTGTAAAGGAGTGTAGAAAAACAGAAAACTGTAAGATTTTAGCTATGATTCTTCACTACTTTGTGTTTGGGATGTTAAACAACTTCTTAAACCAGAACTTGTGTCTGAAAGACTTGGCTGATCTGGAAGGCTTCTAGTAGTTAAAATACTACTGGTTTCTAAGAAGTATTCTCTCCCTTCTTGTTATCCCTGCCAAACAAAACGCACACAAAACTATGTCATTTTCTTATTTTGTTCCTGTTTTTAGTTTTTTATTAATTTGAGCTTTGTAGAGCAAGCATATTAACTTAATTCCTGCACAGTTTACCTACAGTGTTAGTTTGAAATATGTCCTTGCAATTCACTAACACTCAATCTTTGAATCTCATTCTGTTTTAACAAAAGTACCTTTGTGTTTTAACAATGGAAACACTGCAGAGTTATATAATTCATTAGAATTTACTAGCGCGCTTCATGGCATTGCCCATACATTATATCCTGTTTTGATTCTGTGTATTAGCAGGACTATAAGAAGACAGATAAAGGAAAGAAAAACAGGTATGGCTAGAGAGAGAATGAATGAGTTTTGAGTATAGCCAGTGAGGAGAGAGAGAAGGTAAAGAAGATGGAAAAGCGGAAATTAAGATATTTTGAAGAGTTCGTTTTCTTTAATGTCTCCCTGTAGATAGATGCTCCCCTGTCTTCCTCTGGGTAATAAATACATTGGGTGGGATTGCTTTCATGATTATGCATTCATTCTTACCACTCTCATAAGGTACGAAAAGTGAAGTGTCACTAAAATGAGGAATGGAGGTGCATATACATGAACGACATGAGTCACACAGGGTTAGAAGTTGAATGTAGCTTTGCTTCTGCTGTTATTTTCCAGGTGTGACTGCTGTGTTTAAAATCTCCTGCAGGACCATCCCTTGCATTACACTCTCAAAAGCTTCTAGAAGTCCAATCTCTTGAAACATGATTTAATATAATATCAGAACGCTTAAAGAAATGTTATTTTTAAAACTTATTTATCTTGACATGGAATGTAATGAAATGAATCCTAATGACTAGGATTAACTCGGAAATAAATATTGCTCAATGTACAACCAAGTAATGGATTTGTGCTTGGGAGAAAGGAAGAGACCTTCCTTCTGAACATTACTTTTTTCCCCCCTTTTTAATTTAACATTGAGAATTATTAGCTGTTAGAGCCTGAAGCTGGTTTTGGAAACTTCTAGCAGCAGGTACAGAGAGAACTTTTGAAGATCATTTTAATCTAAGTATAAACATTTTCTGTTTGCTATAAGCTAAATTTTTATAGCTGAACATGTTTTCAAATACACGACTTAACTTAGTTCTTCAGAAGCTCCTAAGCAGAAAAATAAGAGAGACGTGAACACGTGTTCACATATTTTTGTTTGCATGATAATTAGTCCAAGAACTTAAGTGAATTCTCTGTGCTTACAAGAGACATGAAAGCTACTATCTTTTTACCACTGTCTTTTGTTATTCACCTTGGTCATGGTATGATTCTCCATAGGGAGAAATACGAGGTTTTCCTTGTTTGTGGAAATGCAAAGTGATTCTAAAGGTGGCAGAGAATGACCTCAGTAGATGCTTTACTTGATTTTGAGTTAAAGAAACAAAACTAGGTTAATTTGTGGAATTAACTTTATTTTCTGAATTGTCTATCCCACTTCTGAAACACACATATAGGTGTGCTGCAGTGAACTACTCTTAGAGGGGAGGTTCTTATGCACATTTTTATGAGTCTTTTAAAAATGCATTAATATTCTTTAAAGAGTTATAGGCAAATAGTTTGTTAAAACATAAAAGCTGTATCCATGTAAACATTAGTAGTTTTCATTTTAGTTTGGTACTAAACAGTTAACTAAAACAAAGTTTGTTCTGTGTAATTAACTGAAGATTAGTGTGGTCTCACTTGTAATTTCCAATATCTGCATTTAAGAGATGGTTGAACATATACCAAAATCTTCCTGCTGTGCCTAGGTGACGTTGTTTTTACCACTCTTCAGTGAAGACCAGCAGGGTGCGACACAAGTATTACAAGATGTTAATGATTACAATCGGAGATTCTCAGGACAACCCAGATCTGTAAGTTTGGGGTAAATTTGGGTGGAAGTCAGTGATTTCAGAAGGTGATTAGCAGCGTTTTGATAACTTCTTTTTTCCCCCACTGAATGCAGCCTCACAAGACTGTAAAATGTTAATATTTATTATGTGATTTTAGGCGATATTTTTCATGAGTCATCTGTGCATAGCTTGAGTGTGGACTGCAGAGGTGGCAACGGAATGCTGTGGAGGGGTGGGCACAGGGCAGTGCTAACTCTGCCTTTCGGGCCCACCCCACATACTCAGTCAAATTAAAACCCACGTGTATTGCACATCACATGTGGTTGTGCTGCTGAGAAAAAAGCAGTAATTGCTGATAATACTGTTGCAGCCTACCAACACATGTGCCTGTGAAGACGCACGTTTTTTGTTATTGAGCTGACATTAAGTTGTCTTGTTTAATTATTAAACTTGGGCTTGTGTTGTTTTATAAAATAAACTAGTATGTTAACACTTTCACTGTGGAAGAAATATCCAGAATACTCATGCAGTGCTGATTAATCTTGTGATTTTTAACATCTCAAAAACCTCACAAAAAGTCAATAATATTTTGTGATTTTTTAAATTAGTTTTGCAGTATGTATTTGATTAGTGTTTCTGCTATTGTGACCACGTGGGGGCGATGTACAAGTAATAATCACCTTGTGTCAATTTGCTAATCCAAGCATGCTAATGGCAGGTTTACAGAGGATATTCGTTATACCTTTTTTTCACCTTTTCTCAGAATTTGTAGATTGATGGAATCATGTATTTAGCAGCAACTTTTTTTTTGCACTAAAGTAACACAATAAGATAAATGTTTTCTGATAAAATCTAAAATATGGATAAAAGGAAAGTACAAGAGGAAAAAATCAGTATATATTTCAAAATATTATCATTAATGTATATTAAAAATTTGTTACATATGTGCAATAACTACATTATATATTTTATATGTGGCCCAAGACAATTCCTCTTCACTCAGCGTGGCTCAGGAAAGCCAAAAGGTTGGACATCCATGTCTTAGGAAATTCATGCTTATATTGTTAATAGAGTCACAGAACCATAAAATAATTTGGGTTGGGAGAGACCTTAAAGCCCATCCAGTTCCAGCCACCCTGAGTTGGGACATGCACTAGATCAGGTTGCCCTGGGCTCCATCCAACCTGGCTCCAGGGATGGAGAGGTTAAGTTAGTTAAATTAAGTTAAATTAAGCCTACAAGCTTGAAATATATTTATTTGTGATTTCTTTGTGGAAACTTCCATTTCTATTGTGAACAAGAATTACTAATAAGCCTTGGATTCCCTTTTCCTGTGTTAACCTACTTCTTGAAATATAAATCCTTACTTTGAAAGGATTAATAACTAGTAAAAATGCTTAATGAAATAAATGAGGTGTAAGAAAGAATACTCCCTTGATTAATCTCTTTAAATTGATTAGAAGAATCTGAAGTTCTACTCTGTGCCTTTCTTCATATTTCAAGCTGTTTGCTGTTTTGATTTTTTTTTTCCCATTAGGCTATATTACAGTCTGTATTTTGACCTCTGAGTGAAGGAAACAGGATTTTTGTTTTTATAAATACCTAAGAGACATGATTGAAATTCTGCAAATTTGAGAAAGTCAGCCTTGTAAGCGTGTCTTCTGTGCGCATGTCTTGACTCGTGGAATGAAATCTGTGCATATGGATGCCAGTAACTTTGATATACTGCTTGTCTTCAGCTGTTCATTGGATTTGGATGTACACAGGTGATGGGTGTCCAACCTTTTGGCTTGTCTGGGCTGCACTGAGTAAAGAGAAATTGTCTTGGGCAGTATATGCATAAGTTACTCGGAAAGTAATGCCTCCTGTTTACTTCCATGGAAACTACAGTAGATACAAAGAGCACGGTGACATTATTTGATAGAGCACATTCGCAGCTACAGAACACTATTTTTCAACACAGTCACCACCATTAGCTGTGCGTTTCCACCAGCGATGAACAAGAGCCTGTGTACCATGCTCATAACAGTCTGCACCAGCTGAGGTAAACCACTGCCCCTGTCATCACTGCTGAAACACACCACTCACTGCCTCACTGTGCTCACATCCACTCCATTATCCTTCACAAGCATCAATGAATGTCAGTGGGTGCCCTTTTTTCTGCATGGAGGAATTCAGTGACACACCTTTGCTTCGTGTGCACTTTCATGTCAGACACCATTGTATCAGAGTGACCCTCTGCTGCAATCTGTCGCATGGCAACAAAATGTAATGGGATATTGGTGGTAAGGTTCACCCTCTACTGCCATACTGCCAACATCTGCCTCTGACGTCATGGGTCAATGTAATAATAAGGAGGCATTATTTCTGGTGCAGCCCTCAGAATAACAAAACCTTGCTGAGGGAAAAATTACAGTCCAAAGAAACAAACGATTTTTGGTGTGTGTTCTAAAGCTATGCATTTGATCCAGAATAGATAGAAGTAACTTTTAGACTCCAGCAGACCACTCTGGGGGCTCTATGTCTACTACTCAGTAAACTCCTGGGTCATCCCAGAAGTCTGCACTGAAGCCCTAACCTGGGTTAGATAATTTGTTTTCTATTCATAGGTGGTCTGTTGCTTTAACCACGCGTAACATTCTTTTCTTGAGAACTTTTTCAGTGTTGCAAATAACTCCTTTTAATATCATAGCTCTATATACAGTAGAAATTGATTCAATGCAAAAAATACCTATTTTCCCTTGTGCAGTCTCTCACTTAATAAAACAGAATTATAGTGAAAAATAAAAATGGAAGGATCCACGGATGTATTCATTTAAAGGTTTTTAGTTTACTTGAAAGCTTGATCCTCTGGTAGCTTGTGAGAATCACTGTTTGTATATCGTGGGGAAAGAAGTGTCATGTTTCTGAAGAAGTGCAATGTCTTTAACTACTGTTTTTTCTAGGAATCCATAGTTTTCTTCCCTTCTGATCAAAACTTCAGTTACTCTGTTTGCTATCTCTTATTTCCCCGTAGTTTGTTTTCCTCCACTGCTTTCCCTTCTTAATAGATAATGTACTTAGTGATAAGGCAAATGTATGCTTTACTCTATAGAGCAGTACAGTTTATGACTGTTGCTCGAAAACATAAGTATTCTAACACTTACTTATAACCCAGCAAAATGAAATCTAGAGAGTTTTGTCATTGTTCTTGTCAATGAACAGATACCAAAGCTGTAATGCAGTACTAGAAACTTCACACTGGAAAAAGGCCTGTTTAGCATGGACCTGTTGCTAAAGCAAAATGTTAACTCTTGGCCTGTTTCTTCATAGATTATGGAAAGAATTATGGATCTGCCCACTCTACTGCGGCATGCATTCAGGGAGATGTTTTCTGTTGGAGGCCTCTTTTGGATGTTTCGCATCAGAATATTCCTCTGTTTGTTTGGAGCCTTTCTCTACCTGGCATCACCTCTGGATTTTCTTCCTGAAGCTCTTTTTGGAATTCTGGGGTTCTTGGATGATTTCTTTGTCATTTTTCTTCTGCTGATATATATTTCCATCATGTACCGAGAAGTGGTAACCCAGCGGCTGAATAGATGAAATGGCTGAAAGTCACCCAGACACAGAGGTGGAATGTTTCAAAAAGAGAATCATAAGTATGGAATAGCAAGGTACCTGTGTACAGTTTCAGTAGTTACAATTCCTTAGCTTCTAGTTGATCATCTTATACAAATATGAAAAGTTAGTGTGTGGTGATGCTTAACTGGAATCTTTAACTTTTGTATTACATATGCTTCATAGTGATGAGGTCAGTTTTATAATGTAATAAACTACCTTCATCTGCTTATACCTAATGAACAATTGTATGTGATCAAAGCAGAAAACGCCTCTTTTAGAGTGATTTGTGAAAAAGAAGTTCTAGTAAAGGACTTCAAGGAAATAGATATGTTTGGTACTCTAGACATGCATAAAGAAATTCAAAGCTTCTTCACAGGACAATGAGCAATATGCTTAATGTCTCACTGTTGTGAGCTTTTAAATAAAAGTAGCTTTGTGTATCTCTGTGGAAGAAATCAAATGACCACAGTACCACCCTGCAGTTTGCTACTGTCCACTTGTTTCACTGAAACAGGGGGAACACCTCAGTATTGCTTGAGCTGCACTGTGTATGGTTGCATGCAATTCATACAGTTTTATTTTTATACTTTATAATAATGCACTCACCATATGATCTACAAGGAGAAACCTACATTATGCACGCCAGACTGGCTAGTGCTCTGTTTTTTTAATGGGAGCATGTTTGTTTGTTTTTTTTTCTTAAGCTTGTTTATTTAGTGGGTATGTATCTCGAAAGTGGGATTTTTTATGCAGCTTTAGGTCAGTGCACTGTAGTCACATTGGACATTTGTGTGCCTGTAGCTGCATTAAGGATTTAGCCAATAGAAAGAACCTTCAGCTTTTAGACAGTGATTATAGGTGTCAGAACGGGATGTTTACACTACAGAACTTTACAGGATTGTACATTTTCAACACCAATATAAAACAACTTAGATATGAGGGCGTTTGATTTTCCCTTGGGGTTTTCTTGTTTGATTGACTGATTGATTTGGATGTGGGTAGAGGGTATTTTGAATTAGCTTGAAAAAGATCTTTGACTAGGGGCCGCAAAAAAAAAGTCCTGAAAATGTTTTCAAAATGACTGGGCTATTGATGATCCCTAAAGGTTTTGGGTTGGTGGGTTTTTTTTTTGTTTTTTTTTTGTTTGTTTGTTTGTTTGTTTTGGAGGGGGAAGAGATGTTGTTTTGTTGGTGGTTTTTTCCTTTAATTTTTTTTGGGGGGGTTGTTTTTCTCTGGTTTTTTTGTTTGTTTGTTTTGTTTTGCTTTTTTTCTGTTGAATTTCAGTATAGGCTATCAGAGCTACAGAATTCATATGAAAATATTTTCATTTTATGAAAGGAAATGCCACTAGAAAGCTCAAAAATATTCTGTATCCGTGTACATTTTAGTTAGAAAACTTAGGACAGATAATTAGTTAGGAAAGATAATTGCCATTTTACTTTAACTTCCTGAGTACTTGAAAGGCTGTGATGAGACAGGTGACTCTTTGCATGTTTACATAATATTCTATGAGACAAAATGAAAGGGACCTTTTCAGAGCTTCTCTGTGTTGCCCATGTAGACACCTTTCCAAAGCTTCTAGTACCTAGGCTGAGAGAGCTGGAGCTGTTCAGCATGGAAAAGAGAAGGCTCCAGGGAAACCTTATAGTGGCCTTTCAGTGTCTAAAGGGGGGCTGTAAGAAAGAAGGGGACAGACTCTTTAGCAGAGTCTGCTGTGATAGGACAAAGGGAAACGGTTTCAAACTAAAAGAGGGGAGATTTAGACTGGATATAAGAAGAAGTTTTATTACAATAAGAGTGGTGAGGCACTGGCACAGGCTGCCCAGAGAGGCAGTGGATGCCCTGTCCCTGGAGAGACTCAGGGTCAGGCTGGATGGGGCTCTGAGCACCTGATGCAGCTACAGGTGTCCCTGTTCAGTGCAGGGGAGTTGCACCAGATGGCCTTTAAGGGGCCCTTCCAATTCTGGAAGATGATAAAACTGACATCTGAAGTACCATTCTGTGGTTGATACTGGAGATTATCCCTCAGTTGTTTGAAAGTAAATTCACTGATTCTTCACTTGAAAATTTGCTTTTGAAAGTCCAACAATATTTTAGAGATGAACTGGAGGGCTAAATTTTTCCCTGTTGCTATGTTTGTTACAGAAGGGCAAGACAAGAAACAGGAAGTGAAACAAGGGTGGGAGGAGGAGAGCAGGACAGAAAATGACGTTTTTGTAAGCAACTACTGTTAGTTTTGGCAAACGAGCAGTTCTTGAGCATCCCAGCTGAGCTTTTCTCTCTGTTTTGGTGTTATTGTATGGTGATGGTTTAGTGGCTACCTCAGCTACGTCTTCAAGGTATTACTGAGTAAGCATGGGATATTCATAAACCTAGGTAAAGCAAGATAATAAATTAGAATGTTAGGTAAGGCAGGATTTTGCAGTTTTGCTGTAAGCAGTGTTTTTGTTGTTTTTTTTTTTCCCAAGAGATCCAACTGAGTGCAAACTCTAGAAAGTATTTTTAATGAAGTAAATTTAACACCCCTTTTGTGGGTCTGCCTGGAGAACCAAGTAAACTGCTGCTGTAGGACAACTGGAGTCTGTTCATAGAATCTGTCAATCTAGTACCTCCCACGTGTGTTTATCCTTTGATTGTGGATATACTTTTCGCCATGACTCTCTAAATTTAGAGTGGATAGAAATGTATGTGAAACTGCTTAGTGATTTGTTTTCATTGAGCTCCCTAATTCCACATGATGCTGTGAAGAAGTTCATGGAGAAATAACCTAAGGAATCTGTTCCTGGAGAACAGACCTTCTGTCCCTGAAAGCATGTACACGCCACATCCGTGTAGCTACATAAAGTTTACCTGTATTCTGTTCACCATTTTTCCGCTAGCCGGAATTATTTCACTGGGAGGCTGCTGCTTACTTTTGAGTGTTGAGTAACATTGTAAGCTTTAATTCAGCACAGTCAACATTTGACAGAATTAAAATCATCCTGTCTTTTCACCAGTGTGTGCTTTTTTTTTTTTTTTTTTTTTTTTTTTTTTTTTTTTTTGGTTCTTCAAGACACTGGTGAACAGTATTATAACTTGCTCAGGCTTTTCTTTCTTTGAACAGCTGTAGTGTGAAAATGCAGCTGACCAGCTGCTCCTCCAGGCAAATCTGAACTATCTCTAGGTTAACTATCTTGGGTGCTGCTATCATCTTGAGCTTAACTGAAGCTGTAGAGCTACCAAGAAGCTGAAGGTAAATACATGACCATTTAGTATTCCTTAACTACATACTGCCAGGTTATTCTGGTAGTGATGTTCAGTGTCTGAGCACTAGCTTCAGAATGTGAAAGAAATAGAGGATGCTTTGAGGGAAGCAAATATTGCTGCAGTTCTGTTGTGTGGAATGGGGCAACCATGTCACTAAGTAAGAGGAGGAGAAAGGCTTTGGCAGAAAAGAAGCAATATGGGAGAAAATAGAGTTCTTAGAAGTTTCTTAAGGCTTCACCAAAATCTGTGAGATATTTAATTATTTCAGCAATATTAACAAAAAGGAAAAGTTATACTTCAGAATTCTTACAGAATAACTTGTAGCATTTCAAGGCCTAATGACAACCCTTATCGCAAGCACAGTATAACGCAGTCTGTTTCTATGTTGTTTGTGACTCGCACCATTGATGCCTGTGAAGATGGGGCAGAGTGGTGTAACTTGGGGATGCAATTTTGCAATAGCTTTCGTAGAACTGTAACAGAGACCTGTGTGTTACACTAGGTTTTTAAGACAAAAAGATTTAAACCTACTTCTTGTTACTTTTAATGATAATAAATTGCTATTAAAGTAAGAGATTCTCTTGATTTATTTTACTGGCATTCTGTCTGTGGATGTCTTTATTCCTCTTTTTCCCCTTCACCAGCCTTAGCTGTTGACAGCTCTGCTACAGTCTTGATTGACTATTATGTTATGTCTGGACATCCTGACCACAGGTTCTAACAGTTTCCAGCTTTATTGGTACCATTATGAGAATTACAGTCTCGGAGGTCTTAGTCCCAAAATTATATTGGTGCATTAAATGTCTTTTCCCTGAACAATCCGACCACTCTCTTCAGATCTTAGAATCACAGAACTATAGAATATCTCAAGTTGGCAGGGACCCATAAGAATCATTGAGTGCAACTCCTGGCTCTGCACACCACCACCTAAAATCCAGGCCCTATGTCTGAGAGGTTTGGCATTGTCCAAACGCACCTTGAACTCCGGCAGGTCAGGGCCGTGCCCACTGCCCTGGGCAGCCCGTTCCATGCACATCGCCCTCTGGTGCAGACCCTTTCCATGACCCCCACCCACCTCTCCCTTGACACAGCTCCATGCCGTTCCCTTGGGCCCTGTCGCTGTCACAGAGAGCAGAGCCCAGCGCTGCCCTCTGCTCCCTGTCAGGAGCTGCAGCCACCATGAGGCTTCCCTTCAGCAACTCTGCTCTGCGCTGAGGGGGCCTCAGCTGCTCCTTACACACTGTGCCCTCAGACCCCTCCTAATCTTTGTTGCATTCCTTCAGAAACTCCTACACTGTGGCACCCACCCTGCAGGCAGTGCTGGAGGTGAGGCCACACAGCGCAGAGCAGAGGGAACAGCCCCTCCCCTCACCTGGTGGCAGCACTGGGCCTGGTGCACCCCAGGGTGCGGTTGGTCCTTTGGGCTCCAGGGCACACTGCTGCCTCATGTTCAGCTTGCTGTAGGGCGGAACCCCTGATCCTTTCCCTCTGGGCTTCTCTCCATCCTCTCATCCCTCAGTCTGTGCTCGTGGCTAGGGCAGTGTCATAGGACCTAAACTTTCAGGATGTCAACTGAGTATATACTATTATTATGCGTGTTCAGATGTCAATCCTGCAGACAAACAAAAGTGTAAAGTAGGTATATGAGTGTCTCAATAGTGAGCTAAACTGAAGAAAACAGAACTTAGTCTCTGTAATTTTAAAAGCTGGTGTAACACAAAGATGTGGATGTGAATGGCCTGTGCTGCGATCCTCTGCTTTTGCTTCATGTCATGAATGGTTCCTGGCTATTGGGAAGATATGATCTATTCTGCTAAGAAACGATAAAAAGTCTTAGCTGGGAAGCCCAGGGCCATGTTAGGCCAAAATCTTCTGAACTTGCAGAATCACAGAAAGTAAGGTTGGCAGGGACCTCTGGCTCCGTTGGCTCCAACCACTGCTCCATCAGAACACCCAGAGTAGGCTGCCCAGGCCCATGTCTCTCCAAGGAGGAGACTCCACAACTTCTCTGGGGAACTTGTACCACTGCTCAGTCACCTGCACAGCCCAGAAGTGCTTCCTCATGTTTGGAGAAAGCCTCCTGTGTTGCTGAGGGTACACTTTGCAGGAAGCTTTTTAGCTTACTTTGGTACACATTTCTATGACTATAGAACTAAATATAGTGTTTATGGGGAAAAAAAATATCTAGTATGACGCTTTTAAACAATATTGAAAGTTTGGTAGTAGACTTTCGTCCTTTTGTCTGCTGTCTCTATATTTGCATTGGGAAGATCAGGTGAACACAATAGAGAGTTTCTTTGACAAGGCTGCCAGGGTAGATGGCTATTTTAGGATTTGTCCTGATTGTACACCCGTGCTCTGTATCACATTGAGAGTCTATCAAACATAGTTACATTTTCTTCATTCCTAGGTAATTTTGTATTTCGTCTTGGGAAGTTCTGTTGAAACTCTTTTGGTAAGTATTAGGGCTACACTGTTGGGTGGAAAAGGGCCCTCAAAATATCTACTTTTGTGATCTATTGTTATTTGTACTATATGGCCCTCTATGAGAACGTCTAAATATCTTGTAGCTCTTTTTTTATGCTAATACTAGGAAAAAAAAGGCACATGAATTATGAAAAATCTACAAAATGCAACATTGAAGGGACTGGCATTTTGTCTAGAGGGTAGACTGATGAAGACATAATAACTGTCTTTAAATATATTAGAAAGGAATGCTACTCTATACATCTGCTATTACTGGGGGAAGTAACAGTAAGCTTGAATTGTAGCAAGTGAAGGTTAGATTAGAAGAAACTTGCTAAGGAGGACCAGCAGAGGATGTTGTCTGGAACAAAGGTGGAACCTCTTTCTGGGAGGCTTCTGGTGGAAGATTAACATCTGGCAGGACTGCCTTCTGTACTGTTACTTCATCCTTGGAAAGGGGTAGATGAATGAAAAGATGTCTCTGTTTTCAAGGCAGCTGGCTCTGGGCCTTAATAGACACGAGACTAGTTGAGTCTTGATCTAACCAAGTCTGACATGGGTTTCCAATGAACCTATATGCATCAGCCAGCAGTAGTGACCAGTGCACCCCAGGAATTTTGCTTAAAATCCCTGAGTTCATGATATGACTCTACCTTATTTCAGGACACCTTCATGTCTATTTACAATAATGTTCAATTTTAATACAAAAAAAAACCACATTATTTGTCCCATATTTTCCAGGAGTACATGACTAACAGATTAATTGGTGGGAGGGAAGGGGAAAGGAACATCATTAAGTCAATAACACAATATTAACACAATATTAAGTCAATTGCTCATTGTTGGCAGGTAACGAATGAGGACCCATGGGTATATCAGGTGTTACTAATAAATTGGCTAGAATATGCTACATGGAAAGCTGTTCAGCTTCACACGAGCATATGTTGTGCTTCACAGTCAAAAATATATTTCTCCCTCCTCCCCATTTCTGCCTTCATTCTGGAAACTTTGTTTTCCTTACATCAAGACAGGGAAGTAGCAAAACAAGAAAATAACCTGTGCCATATCGTATACAGCACAAGCTCCTGTGGATAAAACATCTTTTTGAGAGAGAGACTTGTCATCTCTTGGGAAACATCTTACTCTCCAAAGCACAAGGTCACATTTGTGGCTTTCTTGCCTTCTTCACCATTGTGGTAGTGGGTGCCGGGGGCTGTGTTACCTGACACTCTTGCCGTCGTGTCTGGACTCATCTCAGAAGCTCATGGGATTCTGTTTAATGCAAGTTGACTCAAACTAGCTATTAATACATGCCTCATCACCAAGCTAGTTTAAGTCAAGACGATGTTTTTATTCCCTCTACAGTCTTCAGAGTTCAGCATACAAACCTGAAGTTGCTCTAGGCTCATTTCTCTCTTCCGTGTTGGTTTTTATATCTTTCCCATCCCAGTTTTTTATTTTGGTGCACAGTAAATACTGCAAAGCAAGTTTTGATGAACCACTCCTACCTCAATACAGTTAGCACCTTGCCCCAGAATGTCCCTTCCAGCCTACCTCTCAACTCACAGGCCACACATCAGCAAGGAAGGTGAGAAGGTGCCTGGTTAAAAAGTCAAGCATAGCAACTTGAAGAAGAGAGTTCAGGATAGACCCATCCTTCTGTTTCCTCCTTGCTCAAGAAGCTGGGCATCCTTTATCTGCTTCCTTCCCCCAGGAAGGATGAACAACCTGAAGTCCAGCAGCTTTTTGGTTTAGGTTTCTTGGCAATGCTGCTGGTTTGATTACTGCAAGAGTAGAAAATAACAGAAGCAGCACAGCAGTGTAGTGGACCTGCAGTTAGCCAGGGCTCTATTTGCACCTGGGAGGCTGGAGAAAAGCCCATGTACTGAGGAGCTACTGCATACAATTTCAGTCATGTCTGGAGAGACTGGTTTTCTCTGTCACTGAGGTTGTTGAGTGCAAGTCTTTTCTTGAAGAAAAGCAAGACATTGCTTTGAAAATAATCTCTGTGGTGTTAACCTTTTATTTACACATAGATATTTTCTGAGTCCCCAGGGTTCTTGATCTCACGGTTTTGTTCACAGCTCCCACAAGAAAAAAAAATTGCTCAATATGAGAAGAAAAGAAGGAGAACTCAGTAATCATCCTGCAACTACAAGAGGCTCAGAAAAAGAAAAAGAATCAACAACAATCAAAACCTAAAATATGTAAGACACATGATTAAAATCATGAGGACTATCAACATGGTGTCACCAAATCCACTTATCTGGAAATCCCACAAACTGCCCATTCTGTCTGCGAGGAAAACCCTTTCCTAGATTCAGATCTTCACTGTTGATTAGCTTTGTCTTGCTTGGAAGAAAGAGGCGATTGATAGCAGTAAGTTTCTATGTTAGGTCACCAGTAGAAACAGCCACGTGGGCCTCAAAGCAGCAGACATTTTTCCATTCTGCCTTGTGCTCCACTGTATATTTCACTGAGCCTCTCAGTGATTCACACTGAAGGTGCCACAGTAGATCTGGGGGCAGAAGGACATAGAAAATAGCTGAAATGCTTCCTCATAAGCCAGGAGATTGTACCACAGGAGTTTCATTGCCAAGGAACAGGAGAAGGAAGCAAGTAGATCCTCACCCTTTGGGGGAAGAGAGGCAGGAGAACACCAGCCCACGAGAAAATGGCTGAAAGTATAGCCCTGGGTAAGGTATGCTCCCTCACGAAGGCTGGGGAGATCAGAGCACAGCAGGGGCCTCTGGTGATCCCATGAGGAGTGCAAGACAGTCAGAAAGCAAAAGCTAGTGTGCAGCAGCAGCCTGGGCAATGGGTGCCAATGTTGGTGAGTGGATGGAGGGGAGCTACAGCTAGTTGAGACCAGCCCCACTGCGCTCTTAGTGCTGCAGAGGCACTTCACTTTGTGACAGAGAGACAAGCTGATCCCTAGGCCTAGGGTTGAGTGATAGATATGATCTGGCCCAGAACCTCTGTGAGCTGGTGAGGTTGTTAGAATCATAGGACCATAGAATCATTAAGGTTGGAAAAGGCCTCTAAGATCATCTAGTCCAACCATTCACCTACCACCAAGAGAGTGAGTCTTCTCACTCTCTGCTCCTTGATGGGTCTGCAGAGCTCTCCAGCCTTCCTGAAGACCATCTGGCTTTTTTGTGGTTCCTGGGGCATGGCTCACAGTAGGCTGAGGAGTTACTGCCTATCTTTGAGCTGCTGCAGACTGACCTAAGCCCAGCAGGAACTAGTTACACAACTCTTCACAAAGTAGCACAGCTTTGGCTTGCTTGTGTCCTCCTGGCTTCTGTCCAGAGTGATGAGTCCTGGTAGCGCTTCCCAGAAAAGATGACAGTTGGTAAGCAGAGGCTGCAGGGCCCGAGCTGCCCCTGTCATTATGGGAACATTCACGAATAGAGCTAGGATGGGTGGGCTTCTCTAGTCTTGGTTACTTGCCTGACTTCTTGAAGGCATTTGCTTTGCAATCTGCTTTTTCTGTGCCTTTTCTTTCAAGTATTCTTCTTTTTTTTTTTCCTCCTTAAGGGGTGTTTTGTCTTATTATTTCCACTGTCTTTGTTTTTATTGCAGTCTTGGGATTTACTGCTACATATAAGCATCACTGGGGTAGTGCCTTAGAGCCAGCCTTATAGCATTTGGAAAATCATAATAGGTAGACCCTAAATGGTTAAACTCTGTTAAATACCAAGATCTAGTGAAAATAAAATAATCCAAATGGGAAAGTGGAATCAACTTGCATATTAGTCACTACTGAGTAGGATTTACAGAGGAGTAAAACTAGCGTAAAAATGTAAACCAGCTTTGCATCCACCCACCATACCATGTTTGCTTGCTAAGAAACACCAAGCAAGAAACAGTAGGAGCATCATCTGATTTACTGCAGTGAAGGTCCATGGGTCAAAATAGTCTAGCAAAAGAGAGGCATCTCACCCAGAAGATGCATATGCTCAAGCCATGAGAGACTTATGTATAAATACAGTGCTCCACTTGTCCATTGGCCACCGAGAGGTCTTTGCAGCTTTTGCCCAGCACTCTATCTGCACATCTTGGCATTCCCCACAAGCTCCTTCCATGAGAGATGTTACATGGGGATTGTCATGATCAAAAAGATTTAACAGCTAACACTGCACTCTGTAGTCATTCCTGTTAGCCTGTCAGCATATGGCAGATCAAATACTTGTCTACTCATAGTGCTACAACCCTGATGAGACTGTGTGGGCAGGTGTGCTACCTCATGGAGACCTTCCTTGCCTCAGACATGGTCCTTTGCTGCAAGGATGCAAGTTAAATCCCTTGTGTCCATACAGAGTTCTCATTTTCCACTCTGACAGCCCCATCACACTAAGCCCTAACCACCACCCAACAGATGGCAGCATCAGTTGCCTTGCACAGTGTCCATGTGCAAGGCTTGACTTTGTGTACAAGAATGATGCTCATATCTGACAACTTTGGTGATTATTTTCATTCCTCACTTCTCAAAGACCTTTTGTTTTCCAGGCAAATGTAATCTGATAAGGATATTTCAGTAGCATGTCTGCTCATGATCTGTCATGTAGAGCTCCTCTTTTTTCTTCTGACAGCAAGAGCACTTCTAGGTCAAACCAAGCTGGCAACATGCTTACACTGCCAACTCTGGGAGTCACATGAGTGTGTGGAAGTCCTGATTTACAGTAACCCTCCTCCTCCTTCCCAAATCTTATTTTTCCAGAGAAAATATGATATCACCCTGAATCCTGAAAGAGGAACAAGAAACCAACTGTTGAACTCACGCTTTGTTAAATTTTGTATATATAAAGTAATCTCATGCTTTCGTGGGACATGAGTCAGACCAGCTTTTGAGCATAGCATTTGTCAGCACTATCGCTTCTCATCTTCTCCTGCCCTATTATTGCCCATAGGTCTATTCTGTCTCACTTTCATCTTTTTGTATTCATTGCTGCCTTTTCCTATCTCACAAGTATCTGCTTGCTTAATACTGGCCTCCTTTCCTGCACATTTAGCATGATCCCTCTTCATGTAAGTCAGGGGAAAGGTGAGGAAGGTCCTTTTGCTGAAAACCTCAGCATTGGTGCTGTAAAAGTAAATCCCATAGGCTCCAGAAAATGTGCGAACTTTTAGACATATTTTCCCCTTAATTTAAAAAAAATAATGATGCCAAGCCATCTGTTGCAAATGTAAAAAGAGATGTAAATAGATGATACATAGTGTACAGAGTATCATATGAGTGCTCCATCTGCTGAGGGGAAAGTCAGCATTCCCCAGAAAAAACATTGGGTTCTAAAGCCCAATCCCAGATTTGGAGCGGCCCTAGACTTTCCAAAGGCATTACCTGTTCTGAAAGTTGCTTTAAAAGAAAAACAAGTCAGACAGGAGTGGATAGAGTAGACCTCTGCACATCAGTGATTATGCTGTGGACAGGGTAAGCTATACCTTTATGTTTTTGTTTCAGACTCTTTGCAAACTTGGGGGCTTTTCTTGTTCACTTACATTGTCAAGGTTTATCTGGCAGCCAGGAGTCTAGTAAGCTATCTTTTCAGTTAATGGCAGCACAAGTATTCTTCAGTGTCAGAGTAATTAAGTGACAGAAGAAACTAAGTTTTGATGAATGCAGAATAATGTGCACAAGGCAAAAGCAACCCTTGCCATGGCTGCATACAGACAGACCCCAGGCCTGTCACCACTCAGGTAGAGACCCAGGAGGTGCCCTGAATTGCTTGGTATGCTCAGGAGGGGTCAGGAGAGGAAACCAAGGGTTGAGAACTACAAGGAATGGAATGAAGAACCAAAAATAAAACTGTTAACATAATTCCCTGTTGTGTCTGTACTGTGAGCTGTCTGTGTAGCTCTGGTCTCCCCACCTGCAAATGAGTGTAGTGGAACCAGGAAGGACTCTGAGGAGCAGGACATCTGGGACAGCTCTGTAGAGGGATGCAGCAAAGACAGTAGGGCTCTTCACCTGCAGAGCAGAGGAAGTCTAAGAAACCAGGGCTAGAATGAAAAATGTGAATGGACAGAGAGCCACTACTCCACACTTCTCACCACGAGGCCTGGGTTACCCTATGACATTAGGGGAGAATTGGTCTTAAATTGCAGAAGGATGGACTGTTTCATAAGGTGCACCATTAACTTTTTGTTGATGAGGTCAGGAGTGTGTTCAGTTTCCAGAAGTTTCTAAACAAATCTGTGACATTTCCATGGGAATTATTAAAAGTGAAGTTCTAGAGCAAGCCCTCCCTCCAGAGGACCCACGTGCTCACTGTAACGATTGGTAGGACCAATACGATGGAAAAGGTGTTACAAAAGAAGCGGAAGGACCAGCACAATAGCAAGGTGCTACAAGGAAAGGGAAGTAGATCGCTCACCCAGATCAGAAGATTCTGGGTTCTCAGGAAAAAGCTTCCACCAAGGAGAGATCTCCAAAAACTGATCCTTTCTCAGGGGCAGTCAGCCCTTAAATGAGACCTAAGAGGGTTGGAGCCAGGCTCCACCCCTTCTGGTCACACAAGTGAATTGCCTTCACCTGTGCTCCTAGGGCTGACTGGGTCTTTCCTCCAGGTGCTCAATCAGGCCATGACTCAGCAGTTCCCATACACTCATTGACAGCAGCAGGAAGGGGGTGCAGGCGGAAGATCTTTTATCTTGCCATGTTTTTTTCCCAAAGTGCCTACTACTATCTGCCAGAGGAACTGCATCAAATGGCCCCACCTCCTCACCAGCTTGGACCAGTGCTTTCCCATGTTTCCAGCTTACATCAGGCTTGAGACAGCAACTGAATGTGAAGAAACACAGACAAAAGTCCAGGTGGATGATGTAGCAACCCCCACCCACACAGCACCAACAGCCTGTCCTTCCCCAAATGTGGGTCCTTTTGTAGATAGGGCCAGGCATGGCTGCAGACAAGGCCCAGCATGTCTTGGCACAGCAGGTACCACTTGCAGCTGGCCTGGTGCTTCGTGAGGGCTGTCTGGTGGAAGTCAGCAGGGAGAAGGCACTGTTCCGGGGCACTCCCACAGCACGGCCATCAGGAACAGGTCTCTGCAGGCCAGATGTGGAAAGAAGATTGCGGATCAGGACAGGCTTTGGTCCCTTCCTACTTCCAACAGCCACTAAAGGAGGTGATGTTCCACAGTTGTTGGTGAACCATCCTTTGGGGGTGTGCACAAGTGTTTCTTCTGCTATTCAGGTGCTGAGGTGCATCATCTTGCACTTTCTTGCCTCCAGAGTGGCACGGGGGCTTCCTGCCAGGGTTACAGCTGCACATAAGTAGCTTTTAAACCATGAACAATGTTGGTAAGACTTTTGGGCACGTGTGCCCCTTCACTCCCTCCCTCCCCATCTTTCACCTTCTTTGACTGCTTGAGAGGCCTGGGTAACTCAGACTTTGCAATCAAGTTCTCTGCACGGACAAGCAAACAAGCAGTGCCTTGTCTACTCTGGACTTCTCCGCCCTGTGTTGGCTGCCTCTCAGCTATCTGCCAAAGTGCTTTGCAGGCCAATATTTGCTCCACAATCCCAGACACTACCTCACTCCTGTTTGCCCAGGTTCTTACTTCACTGTGCCTTCAGTATCACACTCACACTATCCTCACTCTGAGGTGCTCAAACAGACATCGAATTACAAGGGCATGGGTTTTCTGCATCCCTCCTGCATGCCTCACTGGAGGGTGAGGAAGAGGAAGGGGCAACCCAGTGATACACAGCCCAACTGGAGACTTGAAACTTTGCAGTTGTGTTGGTGAGGATGCTGACAGGGAGCCACAAAACATGGAGCACCAGCCACTTCTCAAAAGTGTCAATGAGTCACACCCACCCTGTGTCTCTTCTGAAGTAAACTGAAAGGAGTAACGGGTAAGAGTGGGGAGAGGCTCCCCACCAGCCACCCGTAGCAGCCAGTGCTACACAAATGTCGGGGAGCACAAACTGTCACCCATGGGCAAGTGGCCTGTGACACTGCCAGAACAGGTGGTGAGTGGGGCCTCTGAGCTTTTGAAATGAACATAGTGATCCTAAGGGGGTAGTGGGGGTTTAAGATGTTCAGTGGCTTAATAAGCTCTTTCTTGCCCACAGGGCATGCTCTTGGGCTGTCTGGAAACAGATTTCAGAGCAATGAGCAAGAGAGCAGTCAGGGAGAGCTCTCTTAGTCCTGAGGTCACCCAGATGGCTAGCACCTGCATCTGCAGTTAAAACCCTAATACTCTCCAAAAACCTTCAGCTAGGAGAAAAACAACAGGAAGACCTTTGTTCCAGCAACACATACTCAATCTCCAAGGCTGGAGAGCCTTGCCCTGTGGCAAGACAGTACAGGTAATCCAGCACTTTTGTTATATGTTACTTTTTACCTGGAGATTGCTGATTTTATAATGTGCATTACAGGGAATAGCTGCAAGTCTTCCCATGCTGTTTGATTTTTTAAATTATTTTTTTACCCCTAAGTAAGTGTATTTATTGCTCTTTCTTGTGTAGTTCTCTCTCTGGGATCTTCATTCATTTTCCCCCACTTAAATTATGCTAACTAAAAATCGCAGTGAGTAGTGCAGTCTAGGAGCTCCTCGGAAATGAGAGCCAAACCTGCAAAGTCCATCCAGCCCCTAGGGCCATGTTCTTGCTGTGGCTGTACCTGGGTTTTACCCAGCATAGACAGCAAGGCAGCACTGTCTGCATTCTCACAACACTGGCATAATGTGCAGTGCCTTCTCCTCAGCAGTGCAGCTATCAGTCAGTTTGCTAGTTCACTGAATGGAAATTTTCCGTTTTTTTTTTTTTTTTCAAAACAACTGGGCAAAATATGGAGGTGAGCGCTCCTGCCTGCATGTAGTTTTGGTGTCCTTGAAGTGGGCTCAGAGAGCAACAGGGCAAAGCAATATCCCACACAGCTGCGAATGAGGGTGACCCCAGAGATGGTGAGGAGGATGGAGCAGAAAGAGATGCAGCACTGGGGTAAAGTGCACAGATAAAGATGGGGACAACAAAAGGGAGACCTGGCATGGAGAAAGGGTGGAAGAGGGGTGGGGAGGGAGGCAAAGAGTTTATGTGTGAGCATCAAGGACTGCAGAGCATCAGTTAGATTTGTGTTTAGGTTTTTACTGAGAATACTGGAAACTACCAGCAGGGAGTCTGCTCTGCTGGGTCCCAAAGAAAAGCAACTTGATTAGTAAAAAAGAACAACCAATAAACTGAGCAAAGGCTGGAGGCTTAATTCCAGGCCTGCGCAGCGAAGGCAGCGCAGCTCATTCACAGAGGAAGTACTAGTGGCTAACATGGAGGAGACACTGGACTGGAGCAGACCAGTAACCACTCAGCACCACAGTGCAGCTCTAGGAGCAGATGACACCTGGTGCACCCAGAAGTTAGCCAAAGCTGCAAGAAAGAGGCAAAATGTAACAATCTGGCTGCCCTATTCCTCTCCTCCAACCCCTCCTTGTCCATGGCCTGCTTTATTCCTGAACATGAGGCAGCAGTGTGCCCTGGAGCGCAAAGGGCCAACCGTACCCTGGGGTGCACCAGGCCCAGCGCTGCCAGCGGGCGAGGAGAAGGGCTGTCCCCTCTGCTCTGTGCTGTGTGGCCTCATCTCCAGCACTGCCTGCAGGTTGGCTGCCACAGTGCATGAAGGGCATGAAGCTATTAGAGAGTGTCCAAAGGAAGGCTATGAAGATTGTGAAAGATCTGCGGGGCAAGATGTGTGAGGAGGAGCTGTGGTCTCTCGGTGTGCTCAGCACAGAGCAGAGGAGCTGAGGGGAGGCCTCATGGCAGCTGCAGCTCCTCACAGGGAGTGGAGGGCAGCGCTGAGCTCTGCTCTCTGTGACAGCGACAGGGCCCGAGGGAACGGCATGGAGCTGTGTCAGGGGAGGGACACGGGTGTTAGGGAGAGGTTCTGCACCAGAGGTCGGTGAGCACAGAACAGACAGCACGTGGACATCGGGGAGCAGCTGCCATCCAACTGCTGCCTGAAGGCCTCATCAGGGCCACACTGGGCTGACATTTGAGAGTAATAGTGAGGAAGGTGGGAATTTCAGATGCGTCAGGGTGGGTCGCACAAGGAGACATTTGCCCAAATGTGACAAAAGCTTGCCATTTACACTTCCTGATCTCATTTACTGTCGGTGGGGGGAAACCCAGCACAACTTCTGTGTCATATCTTGAACATTGCTATGTCACACCTAAGAAGGTGGAAAGTTTGGAAAATTACAGTAATGCAGCGAAGGCTGTTATCCATCTGCAGGTGGAGCAGAAAATAATCAGCTCACATCAGCATCACTGAGAGGTGCCCCTTCTTTTGTGCATCACCTGCCATTTGACTTCTGGCAACTAATGCAATTGCCAGATCCACCTGAAGGACATACATCATAACCTCAGTCACCCCAACTGAAGAGGAAGAAACTTGATCTAGAAGCAGGAAATACCCCCAAGTCTGTCTGGTGATGGGCTGAGTTACTACCTTAGGACACTGTCTCTGGAAGCCTTACAAGGGGTGTGTCTGCTCTGTTCTTGCAAGGCCACTAGTGATAGGAGGGCGGAGGGAAAAGGGCCTTTTCAGAGGCGAAAAATAGAAGAATGTGGTCCTGGAGGCTAGCATTCAACAAACACAAAGCATCCAGCTTTTACTCTGTAATTATTGGATAACAGAGCGCAAACAGTTGAAACTGTGTCCTTGATGAGCTCTTCTAATTCTGAAGGCACCTCTGAGACACCCACCACCAGAACTGTGAGCTTAAAGGGAACAAATAGCTTGAATTGAAATTAGAAACAATACCCTCAAGCATCTATCAAAGCACTTAAGACTCTCGCCATCTTGTTGCTCTCCCTTTTGTCTGTTTTAGTTTAGAAAGGCATACTGCAGGAGTACTGTGGGCTCTCTCAGAAAGAAATCTGCATTGGAGTGGAGTGGAAATCTGTATGGAGCAGTCTGACTAGCATGTGTGAAATAGAGCCTGCAGACATGCACAAAATAAAGATTAAAAACCATTAAATAACTCCCAGTGCACCAAAGGGGACATGGTTCCAATTCTGAAGCCACAGTAATCCCACACCAAATGGATTATGTGATCATAAACTCTAAGTGCGTATGTACAAGCACTTGAATTACAGCACACTCGCAGCTTCTTTTTCTTCCCCTCCAACTTTTGCATGCTAGATTCTGTCATATTAAAATGCAGAAGTCAGCCACTCTGCCATCTCTTCAGTGCCAGAGCACCAGTGTACTTCTGCAGAGCTAGTCAGGATCTAGCTGTATTGCCTCCGCAGCCGAGCTTCTCAACTTTTGCTAGAGCTTGGCATCCTCCAAGTATTCCTGCTCAGTCTTGGCACTGTGCCATTCACCGAGTGACTGGCTGGGAAGGATTTATCTGGGAGGTAGGGTTGCCTTCCCACAGCAAAGTTTTCAAGTGGAACCTCTGGGGTGTTTCCAGCACACAGCAGTGCTTGCTGAGCAGCCCGCCCGTGGGAATATGTTGAAATGCAGTTACGGACATGAGAATGATCACGAGAGGGGGAAAAAAAAAAGTGCTGCCTTATTCAACAGATTTATTGCAGATGAGACTTCAGAACAAGTTCTTACCATCCCTGGTTCTGCTACAGCAGAAAAGCCAAGACACAGGCAACCTGAACCCATCCAGCAGCGCTATGTTAGGAGCAGATTGGGATCTGACGTCACAACAGCTGGACTTTCTCCTCTCTGCTTCTGTTCTTTTTTTTTTTATTATTTTGGTGTTGCATCTACACTAGTGTATAGGGAAGTTATCCCGAAGAGCAGCATCATTACCAGCAGAGCAGAAATCCTTCCTTGCACTTCAAAATGCTGACACAGTTGAAAGGAGTGGCACAGCAAGCACAATAAGAAGATACTACGGGAAAAACCTAGATTAACTAGTTTTTGGATTTTCCAGCAAAATGTCAACTATGCCTTGAGGTGAAATAATGAAAAAAAATCCACCCAAAAATATGAATATAAAGCAACTTTAATTTTCCTCTAGATATTTATATCAAAGAAATAATACTCATGTCCAAGTACTGTACATACAATATCTTCCTTATAAACTCTTTAGTTTAAAACACGTGTACAAAATTGCACATTGCATTTTGCAAAAAATCATAAATACCTTTTTGCATGTAAACAGTTCCAGCACAAGGATAAATGTTATACATTCCAAAATGTCTAAATCTCTGATCATAAACAAACAAAAACAAACAAACAAAAATCCCACTGTGATCCCCATAAAGGTCCTAGTGTTACAAACCAGCCATTAACAGATTTCTAACTGATGTACTACACACAGGAATACATAAATGAGCACAAGGCAAGTCGCCTTTTAGTCATAAGCACTTAAGACAGAGACTTGGAATACAATTCCGCTGCCGTTTAAACCCACGGTATCCATCCCACAGTATCTAGTGGTAGCAGGATTGCATTAATTTTTCCAAGATTGACAGCTGCAGTATGCCTTACTTTTAATTCTTAAACAAGTTGGCTACTGCTGAACAGTAGGAATTGTAAAGTTATTGTAAACACAGTTATCACCGTTGTATATTCAGTAAGTTACAGTATTCTCCTAAACACATCACTAAATTAAGAAAATGTTTTACATTTAATCAAGTGCAAGTTGCCAAACAATATTGTCCACTTTGTTTCAGAAATAAGCATTTTGATTATAGTACTACCTAGTTCGTTAAAGTAACATAAAAAAATACAATGGACATAATCCTCAGTTGTATATTATTAAGCCCTATAGCTTCTATTTATGTAAAAAAATAATCACATCAGAAAAAAAGCTGTCAGAGGCATCCTTGATAAACCTCTCCTGACCAAATCCAGCCAATCAGTAGCTACTGAATTTTGTTTTGCTATGATTACCTCAGTCTGTGTGCAATATGCTTGCCAGCACACCTATTTGAACAGTTCCCCCAAATAATCAGACTTAAAAGAAAAAGCAGAAGTATTTCTGAATCCATTCAAAGTAGGGTTTTGTGAGGTTTTTGATTTTTTTTTTCACCTACTCAAATACTGTAGTTTTAAAAAATTCTTCATTTTGGAAGGGTATTTCAGAGGATTCCTCTGTGCCAGCTAATTTAATAAGGCAGAATACAAAGGTGCACATAAACCCAACTTCTAAGAATCCAGAAAAGCATGTAGGCAGACAACCACCCACTAACTATCTGCACATAAGCTACTGCAAGAGCAGAGGCAAATCTGAGCTGCTCTGTCTCCACCTTTTGTTTTGAACAGCTATCCTGAACAAGTACGTTTCAGTGCCATGCCCAAAGGCCTAGGAAGAACCAGTTTGAACATCAGAGTTGTAGGAAGTGACATTTCGCTCATACTTCTCCTTTTGGACAGAAACAGAGCTCGGGGATGCTGGTGGCTAACCAGTAGGGAGGGGCTGCTTCTCCTTTTCTAGAGGTCCCCTGGGTATGTTGATCATGCAAGAGAGGACCACAGGACGTGAGCAGCCCCAGCAGCTACCCTAAGACACCATATTGCAAGGCTCATGTTGCTGCGAGTAAGTATTTTCTACATGGTCATTGAGCAAGAAACAACAGAAAACACGGAGTGCTCCCAAAGCTGGGCCCAACTGTCATTCTTAGCTGATGGAAGATCTCTACTCAACTGATGTAGCCAAGTGGTCTGAAAGACATACTGCTCAAAGAATGATGGATTTCTGCTTGCCTAGCCTGCACCCATCCAGAGCTTCTCCCTTCTCATGGATACCCGAGTGACACGGCATGAGCCATCACGAACACCATACTGTGAGGGCACATATGTGGGCCCCTAAACCTCAGGAGGATCTTCATCCTAGGCAGAAATTGCAGAAGGAAGAAGCAAGCCTCAGATGAGCAGCTCCAAAAAAAAAAAGAAACTGTCCTGGAAGAATGCCCTTCAGCTCCACAATCTAAGAAATAAGGAAGCTGAAATGCCACTTTACCAACACGACTTGTTCCGAAACAGAGAGCCAGCTGTGTTTGCTGGTGGGAACCTGCTCAGGGATCCTAAGGTTTACCTTCAGACAGCATAAACTAGAGGTAATCTAACAGACAAACTTGTTTTCACAGAGTGCAGGCCCACTCTTTGCTTTCACAGTAGAACATCCCTTAAGGTCTCTACTCTTCTCTCCTTTTGACCTTAAAAAGCCCGTAGACCCATTCCTAATTAAGAAGAGTGGGTGTGGTAAGAATCATCGGCCAGATTTAGGTGGGTGAGAGGCCTATGCAGGCTTGCTCATCATTTTCAGTTTGAAAGCCAGGAATTGCACAATACTGTATTGCAACACTTATTCCCTCCTCTTTGACCCCTACTGCAACCAAAGCAAAATCACTCCTGTAAATAAATGTTTACACTGAATGTGGTGACACAACTGCCCTAAGTGTCTCCATCATCAATAAACAGTACATTGCAACAAGAGAAGCAATTCTCCACTATTTGCTTGTAATAGGTCTTTTGTTCTGGTTTTATTTTGGGGGCTGGACAGACAGAGGAAAGGAGAAAAAAATTAATGAAGCGTGAATATCTAATCTGTTACACAGAGAGGAACGCTCAGGGGACTTGCAAGAACTTGTTTTGCTACATATTGAGCAACACCACATGGGAAAGCCTTGAAATTAGAGCAAATGCTTGAAGCCAGGGCGTAACTGCCTTTTGGAACTTGTCCTTCATGAGCCTCTTTTTATTAGAGAGCAGACCTTTGCATCATCAGCCAGCGTTCAGACCTGGACTGTAGCTGATGACATTTCAGTATGGTGGTTACCATGGCTTTAAATAAATAAGGGTAAGTGTGAAATTACTGCTCATCAGGCAAAACAGAGAGGGACACAGCTTCCAAAGAGGACAAGTTTAGAAGACATTTAAGCAGTAATACAAAAACAAGATAAATGCATTCTGGAGAGCAATTCTAATTCTCCCTATTTTACTGCACAATAAATATTACCATGAAATAATCTCTTGTAGATGACTATATTCCATCCTTGGACTCCTTGCTTTTTTATTTTTTTTACTGTTGCTGGTTTCTCCACCTATCAGTATCTAACTATTCCCAGGGAGAAAGGAATAAAAAAAAAAGGACAATGCATGCTGTTGGCCTGCTGGGAGCATGATATCATACTGTATAGCACAAACAGACCACAGATATACCAGCCTGTGCTGTGATTTCAGTTACAGCATGCACAGGACTTTCAAACAACACAAGGACTTGCCATACCGTTTTAGTAACAGGCAAAAAATGGTTTGAACTGGTAACGAGCTAGTAATGGAAAAAAAATCAAGAGTTCTGTTCCTGATTCTGTTCATCAGGAGAGGCAAATGTTCTGTTAGTGTCATTCAAAGTTTCCAGGGAAGAAAGGAAGGATATCCTAAACAGGCTCTCCTGAGCTGTCTGTTAACTTTATACCACCACGCTGCTTGTGTCCAGTGTCACAAGAAAGTCTGAAGGTTTATGATACAGAAGAGGGAAAAAAAAAGCTCTGAAGCTCAACATGCAATCTCTCAAAAGGCCCAGTGCGAGCCATAAGACTTATCTTCATAAGCTTTTTTCAAGGGCTATCCGTTCTTAAAAGTCAGCCTTTTTGTTAGACAGGAGGGCCATGCATTCCTGGTGGTGAGAAGTTTTCTGGAGAGGACAGGAAAACGGTATCAAACAGTTCTGCAATTTTCAAGTTCCTGGTTAGGATTTTTTGACTGTCCACAGCGTAAGAATAAGGGCACAGTGAAAAGCCTGAGTTTTAATAGTTTCAGTATTCTCCACCTATTTGCCAGTGGAAGTCGGGCAGCATACCCTTCTGCAGGTGAAAAAGATGCTTTAAGGTACTTTGCAGAAAGATTTTCCAATTGATCAATTGAAAAAATAAACAATAAATAAAGACTGCAATCCAAGATATTTTCTGTGATGGGATGGAGGGTTTGTTGTGGATACAGCAAGGCTCTATGGACCTTATTTCGGTGGCTTACAATTCCGCTCTGAACTAGGTTTTAATCAGTAAGTAGCAGTAGAGGTAAGTCTTCTCAGAAGCGTGCTAGATGCCAGAATCCAGCAGTGGGCTAGCACACCTGTTATTTTTGTGTTAGCAGGGCTTCATAGTCAACTGTTGTTCCAAAGCATTCCTACAGAAATCATAATTTATCCAGAAAAACCAGCAGATAGGTTTATTAATCTACTGCAGACCATGTTTGTTACTAGTAGAGAACCCAGAGCAGAACTGAACTCACAACTAGCTGTGCTATGGATGCAGACCTGTTGATGGCACACGCAAAAGCAAATGGCAGGCAGGTAATTATTTAGGGCCACACCCCTGGAATCATTATTTAATCTTCCCACCACTTCACAGAACAAATCCTTAGTTTGTCAAACATGGCCTCTCCATGCAGAAGTCACCCCTGTCCCACCTCAGAGCCACTGTCAGCCACTATGAAGAGAGAAGTTTCACAGCACAAATAGCTGCAAGCCGCTTCCTAAGCAGTCTGAGGAGAGAGACCTCTTACACCAGAGGACAGGAGTAACTGAGAATTAACAAGATCTTTCATCTACCATCATGTACCATAATGGCCTAAGTCTTTATAAATTCAGATATAATCCCTTAACACTTTCTCAGTACAGTTTCACTTTTTGTGACAAGACTAAATAGTTTATAAGAAAGGTGAAGTTCTGCCTTTTTTCACAACAAGCAGCGTGCAGAATCCTGATACAGCACCACAGCAAGTGACTGTGGATTCCAAGAAGTCAGTCACCATTTGCAGGATTGTTATGCACAGTGAAATCTTTCTGTTCAAGGCCTTTTCTGCTGATGCAGGTCTTCCAAAATATTCACAGAAGCATGAAAGTGATGAGTGTTACCATACACCTGTGCTGGAATGCTCACAGTCACTGCACACAACACTGACCAGATAAAATGGCCAAAGAGTAGCAAAACTGCCTCAGAAACGTCCCAGTGGTCTCCCCTGGTTACAGCAAAACAGCAAATAAAATACTTGGAAAACTGAAGTGGTTTTATGCCAGTCTAATATGTACACAAAGATGTCATATTCCATTTTTTCCTCCTTGCTAAACTTAGAAAGTTAGAGAATCAGGTAAGGAAGAGGCAAAATCATTCAGCAGCAGTTATCGCTGCACAAAAAAAAAAATAAAAAAAAAAATAAAAAAAAAAGTAACTCCCTGCTTTTTCAGCTCAGAATCCAGAAGAATGAATAAAATGTATTGCAGGATGAGATGTTACAAGCAAATTAATTTTTTCTTGCTTATTAATTTTGGATACAGGGAAAGTTTCTCCAAGAAGCTGCTGGACTCAAATAGTTAAGTTTCACATTGTAGCAGCCAAGTCCCTATTTTCAGCACAACAAGCAATTCAAATATACTACGCCTCTGCACTTCAAACAGCACTGAACAATACTATACAATAACTGATTAGAAATTAGTTGCCAAATAACATTTCCACTTTTAACAGGTGCATCCTGCAGAATGCCCAGGGGCTTAACTTGGGGAGACCACTGCTTTCTCAGAAGTGAGATGGACACATTCAGCGAGATAACTAAATAAAATAGCAGAGCAGCTCATGACTTATGTCAGTAATGACATAAACACAAACCAATGTGAAAAGGCTTAGATGGCCACTCTGTTTTTTTCAAGAGTGTACAATATTCAACAGTGATTTACGATATGCAGCAAAGAGTCCAAATCTCCTGAGGTACTAATCTCTTGCGAGACTACCCGCTGCTGTTCACAAGAAATCAACCACCAGAATCAGCCCTTCCACTAAATGGAGATGCACAACTACTACAGATCTACAGTCCTCAAGAGCAGAAAGAGCATTTGTGTCTGGGAATCCACTCCTAAGGCCAGCCAAGTGGGCTGCCCCAAGCCACGCCGGAAGCTGCAAGAACCACTCCCCAGCCACACTGACTACCTGGATAGCCAAAGACACCGAGATGCCACTGCCTGAGGCACTGGGGAGCGCATCTATTTCTTGTCATGGCATCATCTGAACTAGTGGCAGAGAGAGGGGTGGTGCTGGTGGTGGCTTCCCCCTCTCTGTGCCCAAGGAAGGGTGAACAAAACCTCCTTAACCACAGATACCCTCCTCCTCCCACTCAAGACAGAAAAGATCAGATAATGATTCAAAGAAACAAATGTCATTTACGAGTCAAGTTGCTTTGCTGTAGCACCTAGGTAGGAAGACACATCTAGATCAAGACTCAAGCGCCTTCAAAATCAAGAGCCTTTTGAAGGCTCAAGCGCCTTCAAAATCTGCTGGCAGACAGCTGCACTCACAGCAGCAAACTTCCAGCAGCCAGAACAGATAAAGGAAGGGACTGCACCACCTCCGGAGCAGAGACTACGCCCAGGGCAAAGAAACAATGTCCATTTGCCATGGGTTTGAATATGGAATGCAAAACCAAAGCAGAAGGACTTGAGCGCACTATGGGAATCTTTGTAGGGACTGGCAACAGCATGCGTAAGTACAACAAAACATGGCATAGCTTTGAAGGATGGAGAAAAATGCACTAAGGCTCCACAGAACTTGAACTGAATTGTTTTTTACAGTGGCACTTAAGCACCCTACATACTTGCAGTTACTGAAAATGAACTACACAGATCGAAGTCATGTAAGTGGATCTGGTATCACTCTCTGAGCATCTCACAGTGACCAATATTCATGCAGAAAATCAAAACAAAAGCTAACTGATACAGAGAGGAAAAACTGCAATGAATTGACTAACAATAAGAATAAACTACAGAAACCATAATTAAAGATATAGGGACACTACAGAGAAAACAGAGTACTGATACATTTTAGAAGACAGTAAAGGAAGATGCAAACACCTGAAGCAACCCAAGCAGCATGCCTAAGCCTTGCCATGTGTTTCAGACCACGAAGTGCTTAGGTCATCCATTCGCATACTGCTGTGGAGTAGCAGCCTCTTGCAACACCAGGAAAAACCAACCCCACGTCAGGCAGAGCATAGGGCAGGATGCTATGGGAGTGTGTCTATGAGTTCTCTGAGAGACCAACACATGGCTGCTTGTGCTGAAAGCTGGAAGGGTAAAGGGATAACACAGGGTGCTTGTTGGCTTTAAAACCAACATACCAGAAAGGACTGGCTGGTTACAGTCAGTAGGGGTAACAGGGATTGCCTTTGTCTGAGGATGCAGTCGCTTCCTGGGCACTGCCAATTCATTCTGGCTGGAGCTGTACCAAAGGGTGAGGAGCAGGCACTGAGCACTGCACAGCCTTCCTCTGCCCCGCCACCAGGTCTTCAACCAGCTCTGTGCTCATCTGCTAATCTAAGAACTGAAACGGTGCTGCCCACACACATAACTTCTATGTATTTTTCCAAGGTTCTTTAACAAAAAGTACACTTGCTACACGTGCAATGAAGGCGAGCACCTCACGTCAGTGGATTTCCCCAGGGCATGACCTCTTCCACTGGGGAAAGCACAGAAGGGTGGGGAAAAAACAGCCTCTATCAACTTCTCAGTCTTGCAGCAACTTTGCAGATGGGTGATGCCCGCCACATAGGGAAAACTGCCTTTTGCTTGGTTATCATTCAGCAGGTGCTGCTACTGACTGTATCTACCCAGCTCAGAATGCCTGTAAGGAACTCTTCAAACCCATGTAAAGATGAGAATCATTTTGTTTGAGAATCTGCCCACTGGTATTCCTAAAGCTACCCTAAAACCAGCAAAAGGTACCGTTACACTCAAGCACTTAAAACCCCAGAACAGGTTCTGATGACGTGATTAAACAGTTACAAAATGATTGATATGGCTTCTACCTAATTTGCATATGCATCAAGGAAAGAAATACCCTCAGAGCATCCTGGCTTGCAACACCCCAATTCCTATGCACTGTCACATCACCTTACACCTGTGCTGTGACCACGCACCAAACAACACGCTGAACTTTGGGAACAGACAGCACTAAGAGTGAAAGAAACACTAGTCCATCCCAGGCCCTCTTCTTGAATTTCAAAGTGCATGCTCCAGGAGAGGTAACGCAGGTGTTCAGCAGCTGCTGGTGAGGCTGAGCAGACCAGAAAGATGGCTGCACCATGGGATGCCATGGTCCTTACCGCAGGATGCCCTTGTTGAGCTCCATGTCCGGGCCCCAGCAGTGTGGTGTTGGTGAGGTGTGGCCTCTGCTCCACAGTAGGATGGGCTCAAGAGCTCTGCTCTTACTGGCAGCCTCCATGGTCCAACAGACAGTCCCAGGGCTGCGCGGGGATGCTCAAAGCACACAGCTGTACGGAAGCAAGGCAGGCAGAAGCACCGAGCAGGGGATCTACAGCTTTCCAAAACTTATTGAGGATTATGTTGAAGCAATCAGAGGAAAAAGTCCCTGTGCTGTTTCCTTCGGCAAGTGAAATCTTGACAAATAAATAAACTGCCTCAGTTCTTCCCAACCAGAAGCGCATTCCACGTTCCAGCACTGACTCTTTCCGTCTCCGGAGTATTGCAGAAAGGTTCTTCAGAACAAAGTAGACCAAGAGGAAATGTATATAGATCTCTACTGAAAAATAAATCTACATCTCTGTAGTAGTTCTGCGATTTATTCAAATAGCATACAATAGAATTGCCATTTTATAGCGAATCCACCCCAAATCTGAGCCCTTTTCTGTATAGCACTTAATTGTTACTATACTATGTAAAGAGCAAACACTACTGGAATGTACACAGTGAAAGAAAAGGAGTAAAGCTCTTCTTGCCAAGGAACTGCTATCACTACTAATGCGTTATCTATAAAAATAAGGTCTAGGCAACGTCCAAAAGTGTTCAAGTTTCAATAAATAACTATCAATGCCCCAGATTTGCACTGGCACAAGAAATACAGAGCTAACAGCTGAAAAATGTCCTTTCCTATGGCTGAGCCGGCAACGCGTCCTGTCCTGCTCCGGACTTAACACCGCCCTCCTTTGGGTTCAGTCTTAGTGCACGAGCACCCACCTGGATGTCCGAGCTCTCAATGGCAAATTAAAGCTCTAGAGAAAGACAGTAGTTAAAAAAAATCTTTATCAATGCCAAGAAAATATACAGAGCCATATTATGCTTTAAATATATCTATATACACGCACGTCTTTTCCAAAGGGCACAATTCTGGCCTTTTTTTTTTTTTCCTCTTTTCCTTTTTCTCCAAACTCCGAGAAGCTTATCAATTGCTATACACTCCGGTATGGCGCATTAGGAAACATATATATATATATATTATTTTTTTTATCCCCACGTGAAAGTAAAGTTCAGTCTTTCTGTAAACAGGAGTTACCTTAACCTCCGACACCTCCACAGGCCTCGCGCACTCCGCCCGGCGCACAGCCCCGGCTCGCACAGCGGCCGCGGAAATCAACGGGCGCGGCGGCCCCACTCCCTCTCCCGCTCCCCCGGCCACCCCTCAGCAGGCGCCGGCCTCGGGCGCGGTGGCGGCGGCCTCCGGGGGCGGCTCGCGGGGCGGCGGCCCGGAGGGAGCGGCGGCGTTGATGTGGCAGCCGGAGGAGAGGTGGCTGCGGACGCGGCCCTGCAGCTGAGTGACCTGTGCGCGCAGCAGGTTGGCGGTGGCGGCCAGCTCGGCGTTCTGCCCCTTCAGCGCCTTCACCTTCTCCTCCAGCCGGGCGATGCGCTCCAGCTTCCTCCGGCGGCACTTGGAGGCCGCGATGCGGTTCCGAAGTCGCTTGCGCTCCGCCTTCAGGCGCTCCTGGCTCTCCGCGTCCAGCGGCGACAGCGACGGCGGCGTCGGGGCGCTGCCGCCTCCCTCCCCGCCCGCGGCGGGCGGCACGTCGGGCACAGTCTGCGGCTCCTCCAGGGCCCGCGG
>NC_034438.1:53153911-53154937 GCF_002078875.1 Numida meleagris | reverse complement strand
CCGCCCCGGGCCCGCCGTCTGCCCGCCCCAACGCCGCCGCCGCCCCCGAGTTCCCCGCCGCCGGCCCCCGGCTCAGAGGGGCTGTGCGGGGCTCCGCCAGGGGCCGCTTTCGGGAATTCGGTGTTCGGCCGTAGGATGTCTCATCACCCTTATCTCCATCTTCCATTTCTGAGGGGGCCCCGGACCCACTCCTGGAGCCACCTCCCGCGGCTCCTGTCCGGACTTTGCCCCGACGCTGGGCGTGCCATGGGGCGAAGCCAGCAACCCCCCGGCGTGCTGCGGGCCTGCGATCAGCGCCTTCTATCTGCCCCACACGGGGACAGCGAGGTGGGGACAGAAAAAAGGCGGCCGGGGCCCGGGCCCTGAGGCGCTCCGGGGGCCGTGAGGATCGGTGCCGAGGCCCCGTGCCGCCCCGGCAGTGGCCCGCTGCTGTGGGGCGGTGTCGTTCGCTGGCGTAATGCAGGGCAGAGATACGACGGAACACACTTTACATTAACTTTCTGTAATCCAACACACTGGTTTATTGTTAGTTCGCATGTAATAGTTCAGGAGGGGTGGGGCGCCGCGCCCAACTCCGCAAACCCGCCCCCCTCCCGCCCTGGGGGCGCTCTGCCTCCGCGCCGCAGCTGCCACTAAGGTGGTTCCGGAGCGAGGGGCGGGAGCCGGGCCGAGCGCCGCTCCGATTGGAGGATCCGCCGCACCAGGATCCGCCCCCCGCGCGGGGACCCACCAATGGGCAAGGGCGGCGCGGGGTAGCACCGCGAGAGTAGCGCTGAAGCTGGTGCCGCCATCTTGGAGTTGGGAGAGGCCGCGTCCCGTTGCTGTCCGTCTCGGAGGGTCACTGGCGGGGGGGAGGGGGAGGATGGTGGCCCGACGGTGAGCGAACAGCACCCGAGAGCCCCTCCTAGCGCCGCTGGGCGGCGGCGGCCGCGGGGCCGGCGGGATGGTGCAGTCGTGTTCCGCCTACCGCTGCCGGAACCGATACGACAAAGAGAAGCCCATCTCCTTCCACAAGTGAGCGCGGGC
>NC_034438.1:52982303-53153776 GCF_002078875.1 Numida meleagris | reverse complement strand
CGCGTGAGGTTGGCTCTGCGGGCGGGGGGAGCTGCGTCTCGGGGCGGGCCGGGCACGGCGCGTGGGTGTGCGCGGCTGCGCCCCAGCCCCACGCAAAATGCGTTTGAGAAACGCTGAAAGTGCTTCTTGTTGCCAGGTTTCCTTTGACCAGGCCCGATCTGTGCAAGAAATGGGAGGCGGCGGTGAAAAGGAAAAACTTCAAGCCCACCAAGTACAGCAGCATCTGCTCGGAGCACTTCACGCCCGACTGCTTCAAGCGGGAGTGCAACAACAAGCTGCTGAAGGAAAACGCTGTGCCCACTATATTCTGTTACACTGAGCCCAGTGAAAAGGTAAACGCACACTGCTTACAGCCCGAGGTGCCAGAGTGCGCTGTGCGATGGCTGATGGTGCTCCCCCCAGTAAGGCCATTTGTCATCACTGCAATTCAATTACTGGTTCTTTCCTGACGTAATAACTGCAGGCTGACATTTGTATCCTGACATTAACTGCATTAGGTAGGGCTTTGGTCGTACGTGACCAGACAGCACCCAAAAAATTTGACAGATAATTCAGGTCCTTGCACCTTTTGAGGACTGACAGCCCATTCTTTCTCCTGTAAATAAGAAGACAGAGAGCCTACTGTGTTCTCTATTGCAGATTTGCAGAGGCTAGTATTAAATCATCAGTATAATGTTGTAGTTTCACATCAGGTGGTTTGTCCTAGTTAGCTGGGTCCTGAGCTGTTAAGTTGTGGCTATAGGTAGGACTATGCAGATATCCCTGTTAAAGACGCTGAAAAGTCCAGCCTCCTACAAAATAACATTAATTGCAAAATTGTATTATAATTCAGAGTACCACCTACTAGCCACTTTTCTTGATCTTCCAGAGTATACATTGGCTACCACTGATTACAGTATATAGAATGAGTGCCTCTCTGCTCAATATTGAACATATTAAGGCAGTTTACTTGTGTTCCCAAGCTAACATGAGCTCTTTCTCACAGGCTGGTCACCTATTAAGGCTGTGGTCTGTATTCTCCCGCACAGCACACAGTATTGGATTTGATGTAGAAATAAAAAAGGAACATCTAGAAAATGAAAAGTGGAAATAATAGACAAGAGACCATAGCACAAAGTGTAAAGTGAAGCGTGGACAATTTTCAGGTCTACTTCTTTGTGCTAAGTTCTGTTTGATAATGCTTTCCCACAATCTGAGCAATGCACTTCCTCTGTTACTTAAAATTGTTTGCAAAACTTGTTGCAGTGTGAAAGCTGAAGGTGTGTATAGGGAAATCTGCTAATGTGACATCAGTGCAGCTGGGGTAGTGTTGAGCCACATTCTCTGATTCATTGCAGTGCCTGGCTATATGAACACACAAAAGAGTGACTCCTTATGGAGAAGGAGTTGGCGCTGTTCCTATTTATCTCACAGCAACTTTCAATGTATCTTCAAGATGTTGGATAGCAGCAAAGAAGGATGGTATTTTTTTTTAATTGAATTTGTGCTGATTTTGAAAAAGAGCATTTTATCTTTTGCATTATGATTCTTGAAATACTTTCTGAATATTTTTTTTAGTTATGTCTTAGGAGAACCATTTATTGGATGTGAAAAGGAATAAGAATTCACTTGTGACATATGAGCGATATGAACGATCAGCTCTCTGTGATACACTGTGACAAGAGTAACACAGCATGTGCTGCGTAACTCGTGAATAAATGCCCCTGTGTGAATCCAGCTGTCTGGAAACAATGCAGTTTTTGCTTGTGCTTCCAACACGGGTGAAATTCTCTCTGCACATTATGTCTTTGGTTTTGCCATTTTCTTAGCAGAAAAATTTGAGAGTTATAGGTCAAACCTTTTAGAGTATTCGTATATGATTCAGATGGGCACACCTAGAGCATCCACTTCTTATAAGTGAGAACTGAGACTGGTAGTTGGCTGGTTTTGTACTTTAAAGTGATTAGTAATACCTGAGCACCAATGAAACTTCTCCTCAATACCAAATGCAGAATTGCATTCTCAGTTCCTGTGCCCAATGTAGTCTGTACAAGGATGGTATCTGGACCTCCCAAACTGAGTGTTGGTTTGTTCTTTATATTAAGTCAAGGAGCTTAATAATGTGATCTTCCAGTCTGATGAGGGGACAGCGGGTGTCTGTTGAAATTGACGTTGTAAATGTCTTCATGCTTTTATTTGTAGTAATAATATTGGAGGCAGGGAATTAAAAAAATTGGTTCCGATGTCTCTTTCACTGAGAGTTTCTTAGGCTTTTTTTTTAATTTTTTTTTTACCAGTAATATGCATTATGTGCACATTTCTGAATGAAGTATGTTCCTTTGGGGCAGAAAGAAACAGATCAAGTGATGAGAGGTATGCATTGTCCTGAGCCATGCAAGTGTCTGAACCTATCTAGAGCAGTATGGTGAAGTATGCAGTATGATGTGGGGCTGAGCTCACTTGGTGTTCTGCTGCTGCCAAGAGGGAGAACGGGGCTTCTCCATCCCATCTGCCAGCCACCCAGTCCTGTTTTCTCTCTCCTTCCATATGCCATCTCTCATTGCATGGCTTTGACTTTAATACGGGACAGAACTTGCTTTCAGTGATGGTGGAAGAGTGAATAGCTTTCTGTCATCTTAGCAAAATCCTATATTTAGGAAAGGGTTAATAGCAGAGCTGGGAGAGCTGTTTATTTTGGCTCATCGTATCTCTTGAAACCAACGCCTGCCCTAACACTGCTATGTTCCTGGTTAAATAGCTGACAGGTTCAATGTGTACATGCTAAGATTTAGTAGAAAGAAAAAGGGGAATGGGATGGCCTCAGAGAGCTACGCGGTCAGCGGAACTGTTTTTCACAGGACTGCATCCAGGATCCTCAGCTAATCCTGGATATCTATTTCACCTGTCCTCAAAAGTAAGAACAACTTCTGGGTTCTTCAGTTTCAGATTTGTTTGAGACATCAAGGATTTGAGTTTCAAAAGACATTGGAAACTAAGCTGCGTAAAATATCTCCAGTTTAGAAACCAGACAAAATGAGCCAGTTTTGAAAATTTAGGCTTTGGAATGTGTGGTGTTTTTTTTTTTTAATTGTTTTTTTAAATTTCAATCCTAGTTGTTTATATTGTAGTTGCCTGTAGTAATGGAGTAGTGTTGTAAAAATGCGAAGCATACAAATGTATTTTTTGTTTGTTTGTTTTAGGCTGAAGAATTTTCAGAGCAGCCAGAAGATCCGCTGCCACCTCCACCACCACCACCTCCACCTCCACCACCGCCACCACCGCCACCTGCAGCTCCCATGCTACCATCGTCTCCATCAGCTCCTCCTTTTCATTTATCTCAAATAGATGCTAGATTTGTAGATCCAAGTATTGGATTATTGATGCCTCCTCTCCAGACCCCTAGCAATCTTGCTGTTTTTTGTGATCACAATTATACTGTAGAAGATACAGTTCATCAGCGAAAAAGAATTCAGCAGCTAGAAGAACAAGTTGAAAAACTACGAAAGAAGCTCAAGACAGCGCAACAGCGATGCCGACGTCAGGAAAGACAAATTGAAAAACTGAGAGAGATTGTTCAGTTTCAGAAAGAAAAAGACATCCTGGCAGGAAAAGGCTATGTGATTCTGCCCAATGACTATTTTGAAGTCGTAGAAGTACCTGCATAAAAGACATGAGCATCCGTTTCCACTTTGCTAGGCTAAGAAGTTTAGTTTAAAAACTAAATGCTCTCTAATTCCGTGTGTGAGACTCTTCCAGAATCCTAAACCAGCAAATAAGCTGTCATACATAGGAGATCACATTTTTTCTTTGTTTTCATTTAAGTTTGATGTGTTTTTCATATAATGGAAATGTAAACATCTCAGAATTAGAATGCGCGTTTATTTTTTGAAATAGGTATTGCTTTACAGAAGGAAAGGATGCATGGTTAAATACACTTAAAATCTGTACTTTTTTTTCTCCTTTTAAGAATGGCTGTCTTATGCTTACATGGGATACAAAATGAATCTGGCTGAGAGTGAAGCTGGGGTTGTTTTACACTTACTACAAAACTTTCTCGAGGCATTTAATGTTTGCCAAGTTGGTCCCCACAAAATAGGTTTTTTTTAGGCCAGCTAACTGAGTACCTGCAAGTGCTGCCTTGTATAAAGAAAGATAAGATACATATATATATATATATATATATATATATATATTTCAGACTGGGAAAACTTCTAACCACCAGTTGTTATACCTTCAAAGCACTGCAAAAAGTCTAATTCCTGGATCCCTCTGGTGTGTAAATGAGCCTTTTCTTTTGAAGTAACATAGTCCAAAAATCATGTGGAGAGTGAGAAGGGGAGATTTCATTAGTATAGCTGACTAGAGCTATATGAGCTTTTGCTTTAAGGATTCTTACAGGCCCTGCTGAAATGCAGTGCTGCTCTGAACATGCATGTTGTCAGATTACTGGATCAGGAAGGTGGTGTACTGTTCAGGGTGACTGCTTTCTAAACTATCCTAATAATACACAGTCCCCAGTATACTGGAATATGCCACTCTCATAAGCACTGTAATGGGTAGAATGTTGTCCTTGTCTTTGAATCTTTTGGTCTTAATGCACACTTCAGCCAGCACAGGCTCATGAAAGGCAGGTTCTGCTTGACCGACTTAATCTCTATGACTAGATGACCTGCTTGGTGGATGAGGGAAAGGCTGTTCACATAGTCTGCCAAAGCATTTGACACTGTCTCCCACAGTATTCTGGGGAAGCTGGCAGCCCATGGCTTGGACAGGTACACTCGTTGCTGGGTAAAGAACTGGCTGGAGGGCTGGGACCAGAGAGTGGTGGTGAATGGAGTTAAATCCAGCTGGCGACCAGTCACGAGTGGTGTTCCCCAGGGGTTGGTGCTGGGGCCTGTCCTCTTCAGTATATTAATTGATGACCTTGATGAGGGCATTGAGAGCACCCTCAGTAAGTTTGCAGATGACACCAAGCTGGCAGGAAGTGTTGATCTGCCTGGGGGTAGAGAGGCCCTACAGAGAGATCTGGACAGGCTGGATCTCTGGGCTGAAGCCAGTGGGATGAGGTTCAACAAGACCAAGGGCCGGGTCCTGCACTTTGGCCACAAGAACCCCAAGCAACGCTACAGGCTTGGGGCAGAGTGGCTGGAAGACCGTGTGGAGGAAACGGACCTGGGGGTGTTGGTCGACACTTGGCTGAACATGAACCAGCAGTGTGCCCAGGTGGCCAAGAAGGCCCATGGCATCCTGGCTTGTATCAGAAATAGTGTTGCCAGTAGGAGTAGGGAAGTCATTGTCCCCCTATACTCAGCTCTGGTGAGGCCGCACCTCGAGTACTGTGTCCAGTTTTGGGCCCCTCACTGCCAGAAAGACATTGAGGCCCCGGAGCGTGTCCAGAGAAGGGCGACGAAGCTGGTGAGGGGTCTGGAGCACAGGCCTTATGGGGAGCAGCTGAGGGAACTGGGATTGTTCAGCCTGGAGAAGAGGAGGCTCAGAGGTGACCTTCTTGTTCTCTACAGTTCCCTGAAGGGAGCTTGTGGTGAGGTGAGGGTCGGCCTCTTCTCCCAGGCAACAGCAATAGGATGAGAGGGAATGGCCTCAAGTTGCGCCAGGGGAGGTTCAGGTTGGATATTAGGAAAAACTTCAGAAAGAGTGGTGAGTCACTGGCACAGGCTGCACAGGGAGGTGGTGGAGTCACCATCCCTGGAGGTGTTCAAGAACCGTGTGGATGCAGCACTGAGGGACATGGTTAGCGGGCAACACTGATGGTAGGTGGATGGTTGGACTAGATGGTCTTAGAGGTCTTTTCCAACCTTGGTGATTCTATGATTCTGTTATCTCAAAATGTGCATAGCTTCAGAAATGAAGAAATATTTTTTCCCTCATCTGGAGTGCTGGATGTTTGCTACTGTCTTTACAGCATACTACAATTTTCTTTCTACCCACCCTTCCCTTTTTTCAATTCCCCCAAAGTCATCCACCACTGGGCAGAAGTGGAATTGGACTTTGGGTGTTGCTTGGTGCTAGACTGGTTTTTAATATCTCAAATGCTGCTGTCTCTCCTTCAGCCTTATTAAGAGACTTTCTAAAAATTAATTTTGCATGACAAAGTAGTGCTGCAGTTTGCACTTATTGTCCAGTAATTTACTGAGTCAATGAACTCATTCAAAATCAGAGAATTACATCATACAGACTCTATTGTAGCTTTCACAGCTGAAATTCACAGATGTAAACAGACATGAGAAGAATGAGCTTTCTCTGTGTCGAACTTGTGTGTGGTGTGAAATCTAGCTCTGATGTTAATCAAGCCCTTTTCATGATGGCTTTAAAAAATTCCCGTAATATCCATTAGCATGACATTTTGAAATGTTTAGAGCCAGTCTGAATACTTCTGACCTCACTCATGCTGCATATCTACTTTCCCTGCTATTTCACATACTTAAATTGCTGACACATCCTTTTGTGTACATTTATTATTCTTAATTAAAAATAAAAAGCAAATGGTGTGTTAGTTTTTTAACTGCTCTCTCTCCTCTTTTCCCAGGACTTTGCCAAAACTGGATTTACAATTTTTAAATCTTTTCATGGACTAATTTCCTTGTTTAGATGCTGATCTTTTTTCCCCCACGCTGCTCATGAGTCTTGTTGTTGATACTTTTGATGCTTAAACTTGAAAAAGCTCAAATTCAGGAAGTGACTAGGAAAACGAGTTTAAAGTACTGTTGCTATGCACATGTGGCCATTTAGTGGATCATTTCCACTTTCTCTGAGAAATATCCCTGCCTTTCACTCTCCAGTAATCTTGTGGTTGGGGTGCTCCTGCCACCCTCTTCTGATTACAATGGGCTGTGTACTCACATCACCACCCTTTCTGTCTGCACTGGGTTTGGTGCTGGCTGCAGCCTTCTGCACTCACTAAGCAGCGTTCTTGGGTCATGGTGGAGAGACAGAGGAATATACACAGTATCAGACCTGACTCAAGAAAGGGGCCAGGAGCAGGGGATGGGTGGAAAGCCTCTTCTCAGGCTGCAGCGAGCGATTACCTTATTTCAGCTGCTTCTGCAAATATAAAGGTGCCTTCTTACTCTTAACTTTCAGCACTGTTGCTTCCACAATCTCCCTCTGCTTTTTGCTCTTGCTGCTGTGCTCAATGAGTTTTTTCTTCAAATATTTTCTTGAAAAATTTCTGAAATGCAACCCAATACAAGTAGTGGTAAGGTCACTTTCAGGCATACTGAGAGATGGCTGATCGCATGAGTAGTAACACTGCCCATGAGAGAACTCAGTGATCTTTCAGGCCCCTTCCAGCCTATGCCATTCTATGCCATGGCTGGTGCATACAGCTTTTTTGTTGATGAAGTTGGTCTAATGGGCTGACTTAGGCCTCAAGTAAATGTTGCTTTCACTTGCATGGTGATTACTAGTTGTCCAGTAGTATGAGGCTGAAGAGGAGGGTTTTTGTAAATAGAGGTACAATCTGTTCTGGCAATGGGCTTGAATTTCTCCTGTAGTCACTCTTCCCTCCCACCCCCCAGCCTTGTTTTTCCCTTCTTTTTAATGTTTTTTTTTTTCTTTTAATTTCTCTTATCTTTTTTCTTTTTTTTTTTTTAGCTCTGTAACTCTTGATGCTGCTGGAGGTAGGTGTGAACTCTGCTAGGCCTATGAGGACTGTCAATACCACCAAGTTATGAAATAGATGGTGCTGGATGCTTCTGTTCTTCGGGAAGGAATATGTGGGTTAAAGCTAGCTCAGGCCAGTTGCCCTCTTCCAAGTGCATTTTGTGAGTTGTGTAGCTCTTATATGAAGGCTGCTTAGGCAATTTGAGAACGCAGTGGCACAGCTGTGTACCTGAAACAAAGGTTGCCATCCAGTTCCCCTTGTGTTGAGATCTTTCCAGTTATCGCTGCAAAAGTTTGTGGTTATTCTTCACATTCTTCCATGTGTTTGTCATTCCTGCTCATCTCCTCTGAGCCTTCTTTCGCTGCCAGGGGTCTGTCAATCAGTCACACAGTCCCACACCATCTCTTTTCAGGACTGTCCTCACATGTCTTCTGCAGGAAGAACTGAGCTCTCTGTTGGCTTCAGGTGCTTTACAGTCTGGACCCATGGCTCAGAAAGGAAAGAATTTTCAGAGATGACACTTTTCTGTGAGAGAGAAAGTGACCTTGCTCTGGGCTTGAGAAATCCCAAAGCATCTGCCTGCATCTCAGGTTTCTGACAATAAACACAGGAGCTGGTTATGTGGAGAAGGAAGCTTCAGGATACCCAACGAGATGGCTCAGAACAGTGCTCCACTTCTTCCTTCTCTCTCTTCTTCTGTCAGCTTGATCAGATTCCTCATTCACTGTCACTGATGTCAATGCTGTCAGGTCAGCGGCAACCTGCACACAAAGGAAATCTGAGGGGAGGCTGAGCTGTTCCCAAGATGGCTGTCAGACACCACAGTGGAGGCTCCTGTTCTTAGTGGAGTACATGCCACGAAAACTCTCTGGCAAATATTTGTCTTTCTAGTATTTTAAGCTTGATCTGCACATGCAAGCTTGTCTCAAGTGTTCCTGAGCTGTCGTGGTGCTTTAAGGAGTGATTTTGTGGCATCTGTTTATCCAAGGGACTCTAGGAGCAATTGCTCGTAGTTTGTGTGTCCAGCATGTTGGGAAACCAAGCAGGTTCTGCTCTACAGCAGGGAAATTGTGTGGTTGCGGATAATGGGACAAATGTTTGTTTCCCAAAGTGAAGGTACTCACCTTGAGGAACTCTAGATATTTATAAGTAGTCCGTAAAAAAAAAAAAAAGTACAAACTACAATTGTAGTATCAGTGAAATTATTTTTCTTGAGACTGCCGTCAGCTGACAAAAACAGATTCCCTGGTGATAACTTTTCATGTACTTACATGTATATGTGTATGTGTATGCACATGTGTATGTATATTCATATGTATGTGTATATAAGGAATATTTTTAATCACAAATACTCAGTGAAGCTTATGATAATGTCATACTAAATCTCGCAGTGTCAACATATTGATGTCCATCAGTACTGACATTTACCTCATGGCCTGTCTAGTGAGCTTGTTATTACTTAAATTCTTTGATTAATGGTATGCCAGATTAACAACTCTGACATATATCTTCACTGATAATATGTAATTAAAATACTGCCTATGAATGGCGCTTTCTGTGTTGTTCTCAGTTCTGTATGACAAACTAGATTCCTGCACCAAATCAAAACTAGCCTCCACTGACACGTTTTACTACCTGAGTGAGAGGCTTGTGCATGCAGTAGATGGCAGTGGTCTTGCTTCTTTTTCACAGCGCAGTCACCACAAAGTCTTGTGAATAGGCTGCCTAGTCAAGCCATCATCTCTGTGATATGACTGTAGAAGTAAGGCTTCTCTCCCCACCAAAGAATCTCCCCACCCTCTCCATTGACGGCTCTCCCTACTAAAAAGTTAGGAACTTTTCATAATCACAGAATCATAGAATCATGGAATCATTAAGGTTGAAAAAAACCTCTAAGATCATCTAGTCCAACTGTCCACCCACTACCAGTGTTGCCTACTGACTATGTCCCTCAGTGCCACATCTGCACAGCTCTTGAACACCTCCAGAGATGGTGACTCCACCGCCTCCCTGGGCAGCCTATGCCAATGCCTCACCATTCTTTCTGAGAAGAAGCTGTTCCTAATACCCAACCTGAACCTCCCCTGGAGCAACATAAGGCCATTATCTCTTGTCCTAAATGTCAACTCATCTTCACTATCTTTTTCTAGTCTGCCTTGCCTTGCTCCTCTGCCAGGTTGCTATCCTCTCCTACCAAGATTTCTTTGGTCTGTTCTGTTAATACTGTCAGAACTTAAGCATTTGTGTTTGTTACCACATCTGCCTTTCCCTTCTTTTTTGCTCCTGAACATAGTAAAGAGAGATGTGACTGCTCAGTTACAGCTGTGGAGAGCTATAGGATTTTCGGGATGTGAGACATTAGCCTCTCACTACATGCTGGTAACTGATACTATTGCATACAGCAAAATGCGCAGGAGGTGAAAATGTCTTAGCCGACAACTGCTCTGGGTTAATGGATGAGTTTTGCCCAAGGAATGAGGAAGATTAGTTATTATTCCAGTGGATTTTACTCTCCTTCCTTTCAGTTCATATTGGTTTAGTTTTATTCTACTTTGGCTCACAACCTGTGTGTGACGGCCAGATCTGCAAACAAAAACGTCAGTTATGGGCAGGTGGAGCAGTGAGCTCAGGTGCATCCACTGGTCCTCAAAGGATCTGAGAGCCTTCTGGGCAGTGTGTTCAGCAGGGGCATAGCTTTTCTCATGCAGAAATCAATGCAGAAATGACACAAGCCTGACTATGAACATCCTGTGGGTCTGGGATTTTTTCTTTGTGTCACTGAGAATTGTGCCATTGGAAACCCCTCTGCGGTTCTTCCCATCAATGTCACTGGACATCCAACTGTGGCTTTTCTCATCAGCCCATGTAGAAGAGGGAGTACCAGGCAGCATCACTGTCTGAAGGAGGCATAGCCACATCATTCCCTGCTAACAAGTTGCAGAGTCAGGCACAGTTTCAGCTGTGACACAATGGGTGTTTGCTCATGATCTCACAAGGGGAAGGGTTCTGCCATGGCATGAGGACCTGCTGCGAGGAGATCAAGGTAAGGGAACAGCCCCTTCAGCGTTAAAGACTGTTTACCAGTGTCTGGCAGCATTTGCAGCCAAGTGGTCAACCTTGCTGCCCACAGAGGAACTGAACTCTGAAGTGCCCCTGTAGAGTGCTCCTTCAGTCTGTGTTTTGCTCCTTTCCACGCTGTTGGTGGTCTCAGACAGGCGTGCCACACTGAAAGTTTGCACAAGGAGTTGCCTCAGTGAGGACCAGCGTGGGTGATAAGTGCTGTCAGACAGTAGTGACAGCAGCCTGGTTTGTTTAGTTAGGGCTGAGGTAGTGAAAAGGCGTTTGGGGGCATGAGCAGAGCTTAGGATGGTGGCATTTGTTGCGCAGACCCTCCAGGAGCCATGACAAGCCATAGGCTGGTACTTGTCTTGCCAGCCAGCGCCCGTCCCCTGCCTGCCGCCCTTCCCTTGCAGAGCTGGCCCTGTTCCCTGCCTGGCTCTCCCAGCAGTGTGCAGAGCACCTGGCTGTGGCCCAGGAGTGGCCTCCTCCCAGGAAACCACACAGGCCTGCGCCCTGTGCTCCTGGTTGCTCCCCGCAGCTTTGTTTGTGCCAGAGCGGAGCCAGGCATGAGATAGCGTATCGTTAACCGGGTTAACTCCCCTGGATAGTCACAGACACCCCAGTAAGGCTGCTCAGGAAAACAGAGAATTCTGGCGCATGAGAAAAAAGCAACTCTTGTTTTTATATACTTTATAAGCAACACCAATTATGCTTTCTAGTAGGGTGCAACTGTAATCAGTTGGTGCTCATATTCAGCTGCTTTGGCTGAGTACGACAGTGTGTTAACATATTCCCAGGCTAATCATACTGCTCAGAACAGTTCTGCTGTAGACACAGGCCACGACGCATGGTAGCCTATTTATTTCTTCTACATTCAATACTATTGAACACCTCTTATGAAAAAGAAGACAACTAAAAAAATAAAAGTCACTGAAAATCTGTCCTTTCATCTGTGCCACTTGGAAGTTTAAGTGGGTTTTGCTTCTATGTATTCGTGAACACAACTGGGAAATGCTTTAACATATTGAGGAAATGTCTTGTGGTAGACTGTGCTGAATTTTGTGAGCATAGTCCCTTGTGAACAGGGCCTAGTGGCTTTCTGTGATAAGTTATTACAGGCAGGAAATTCTATATGTTACTGTGTATGAAAAATGGCTTCTGGATCTGCATTTATCCTTCTAAGTTGGGAATCTGATAGTGAACCAGCTAAAATGGAAGCTCAAACAGATGCTCTAAATGATAGCTCTACATATCCTCTTTGTTTCCTACCTGTGAACATTCCTGTTTAATCTTAAGGGATCTCAGGGTGGAATAAACCTTGTTCTTTATAAATTTGACATTAACCCAAATTGTACTGATTCATCATGGCAAGCAATCACGTTCCCATACCAGCTCAAACCATGAGGTGGGCTTTAGAACTGCAGTGGGCTGCGCTGGTCTCTGCTGTGATGTGACCTGAGGAGGACAGAACTGAGTTAGAAGGAGGTATTAAACACTCACAAACTCCTGCCACGCAGCTTCCCATGGAGAAGCTGGCATTATGGTCCTGGTTGGGGTATAACACTGTAACAGAGATGAAGCCTGGTCAGTTGGTTTGATGCTACCAGGGAAGCTTCTGCCTTTTAACCAGGGATGATTCAAAGAAAAATGCATGTACTTCATAGGAGCTGCCCCCTTTCAATAGAGTGTCCTGACTCTTATGCGGAAATTCCTGCTTTTCCAAATCCTTGACTGTAAATGAATTGAACTTCAGCATGTAGGAGAATTTTGTTGTGCCACAGCCTGCAAAAGATGAGCCTAGGCTGTTATCAGCCTGGGGACCAGACCTCCTTCTTCCTAGTCAAGGGCTGCAAGCATCAGATATCATACAGGAGATGGGTACCTCAAAGACTAGGCACCTCTTGCTCACAAGAGGACTAAACAGCCTGGATCCTGGCCTGAAGTTTCTTGTCACTTCCAGCGGCTCCAAGCTTAAGTGGACCTGGCCACTGGCCACCATTTGGAATCAGAGTGTTTCTAGGTGGAGCAGGCTTCTTTTCCCTTTGCAGTACTTCAGAAGCAGGTATATTCTCATTCAGTGGTCACCTAGAAAGCCAGGCATGTAAAATTCCAGCAATACAGTGCCCAGGTAAGGTGAGTATCCTGTATTCATAGGGAGTGCTGCTGATGAGTGGTTGGCACGGGAAGCTTCTGAAGAGCCCTCAACATGGAGGGAAGTGGTCAGAACAATCTGAATCAATCAGAGAGCCAACACCTTTGCACCCTAGCAGGGATTCAACATTTGCTTGTTCTTTGTATTTCTCTTGTCCTTTCCATTCTATTTTTGAAAGATAAAGATGAAGGAACAGGCACCTGCTCTGTGACACACAAAATTCAGCCCGAGTTTTGTGGGGCTGAATGTGGCTGAGACTTTTGGTGCTGATGCTGCTTAGTCTTTGAAAATAGTAGCTTTAGAAAAATGAAAATGTTTTATTGAAGCTCTGGATGGTAGAACAAATCATAATGTACAAAAACTTGGGACTGAAGGCTTGTGTTGATGAAGCACGATCCGATAAGGCTATTGTGTGCTTGCAGACTTCAGTACAGAATATGCAACTTTTTGTTTTCTTCACAGAAACGCAAGCCCTGATAAACATGCCAAAAATGCACATGATGGGGAATTTGTAGACTATGGAAATAATACAATCCAAGCAGCCAGCAAGAGGCATGCAGCAGGAGAGGAAAATGTGCAACATTTGTTTTTATTGAAAGATCAGGAAAATAAAAAGCCACAAGCTCCAGAACACCATTCAGTAACACAATAAAGCAAGAGACAAAAGAACACAAGCCTCCAAGCATTTACAGCAAACATTGCAGATTCATCTTTTAGACAGTTGGAGAATTACTGTCTGACGGTATCAAGATACTTTTCTAAAGCTAAGAAGGAATCTCCTTGTGAATCACATGTGGAGATGTGGATCTACAAAGCAAGCATGTCTCTTTACTCTGGAGATCATCATGTGCAAACGCCCTCAAACACAGGCAGGAGAAGAGCTGTTGGACCTATCCATATTCATCTCCACCAGGGCTTTCTACCTTCTAGTGAAGCACTTGGTTTCACTGTGCTGTCTTCAAGGGAACCTCCCACTCTGCCGCACCGGATACAGCAAAGCAAAGCACAGCAGCAGCTCCAAAACCGGGTTCGGTCGGCTACCATCATTCAGGCAGCATGGAGAGGCTACCAAGCTCGAAGAGAGCTGGATGAAATGAACAAAGCCGCTGTCAAGATTCAGGCAGTGTGGAGAGGCTACCAAGCTCGAAGAGAGCTGGATGAAATGAACACAGCCGCTGTCAAGATTCAGGCAGCTTATCGAGGCCATAGGATACGGCAGGCATTGCCCCTTGGGTTTTACAATTGCTTAAGAGATAAAAAGGCTGCACTGGGTGGAAAGAAGAAAGAAGAAGAGGGAGTTATGTCAGAGCTTGGAGTGCCTGGCACCCTGGAGTGCAACATGTTGTGTGAGGAAACCTCCCATGCACCAGCTGCTACCTCCAAAACTGAGAGTCCAGCAGCCTCTCGCAGGGACAGACATGGTCCAAGCTCTGATATTATTCCTGGGGCAGCCGTCTACAATCCAGAGGTTTATCTCATGCCCAGCAAAGCTGTGAACCATGAGGACAGTTTACTTGCCTTTGAGATTCTCCCAGCTGTGACGTCTGAACAGCAAGTCCAGAATGCTGCAGATCAAATTCAGGCTGCAGGGGGAGAGCACCAAAGCATAGAAGAGCTTGGTAAAATGGAAAAAACAGCTGAGAAAAAATCAGAGCAGAACCTGGTCTTAGCCTACAGTTGTCAACTCAAACAAAACCTTTGTGAAAATCATCACATTTCAGATATATGCAGTATCACTGGAGTGCTGAATTGGACTTCAAAGCCCAAAGACATGGTGCCATACCCCAAACAAAGCCTCACTGTGCAGATAGAAATGAAAAAGGGAGAAAAAGCATCTGACACTGAGAGTGAAGCCCCATCCATTAGGAAGGTTGATGTGCACACAGTGGTGAGGAACCTGCTGGGCTCCCAGCGGTGCCCCATCTCCCTCCACGTGTCCAGTCCCAGCGGAACCGTGGAGTGCTCTCACAGGGACATGGCCACGGGGCAGCTCCATGGGCTGTACGCTGTCAGAGGACTTGGGGGCTTGCAACCTGCTTATGTCTCCATCTGCATCAGAGTGGTGGAAGCAGGTAGGGAGGCAGGTGGGAGCTTGGCACGGTAGGAAAGCACCGAGGAGACCCAGCACTGAAACATCTCTTCTCATCCTGTCCTCACAGAGCTTGGCCGTGGCTGAAACTCTCGTCCTGGAGCAGCTCTGGCAGCATCCACCATGGGCTGCCATCAGCCCTTCACACAGACCTCCTGCTGCTGCCTGCCGTGGTCACATCTCTCAAGGCAAGCTCCAGTTGCTGTCACAAACCGGTCCAAGCAGAAGCGCAAGATACGTGCACGCTTTTAGAGCTCGTTACTTGGCCTGGGGTACTCTTAGGCAACGCTGCAGCTACAAGCCCATCGCTCTGGGAGTCAGTTTTCACACCACCACGCTGCTCTAGCAGCACGCCCAATAAACGCCGTGCAGCGGCCGTGCCCGTGTGCTGCGCTGCCGCGTCCCGCCTGGGAGCGGAGCTGGAGCGGCGCGGAACGGAACGGAGGGAGCCGAGCGTGGAGCGGGCGGGGAGAGAGGCCCGAGGGGAAGAGTCGCGTCCTGGGGGAGGGGAGGAAGCGGGGAAAGCGGCCGTCGTGCTGGGACGCTGCGGGGAAGGGCAAGGATGCCGCACTGTCTCCCAGGTAGTGCAGATGTCTGTGCTGCTCTGCCTCCCGCTGCCGCCTCCAGCCTCCTGGTGCTGGAGGCTCCAGCCGTACCCTGATGACAGGGGCAAGTTCCCTGACACCTGTGGGAGAGCAAAGGCGAACCCCTGAGAAGGTGCAAGCTTCATCCCAATGCTTCAGAAACTTCGTCATTGCAGGGAAGGAGCATTCACACTTCCCTCCCTCTCACAGGGTGCTGGAGAGGACGGCTGGATGAAGACTTGTAAACCCCGGGGAACTACAGGCCTGTCAGCCTGTCCTCAGTGCCAGGGAAGGCTATGGAGCAGATTGTCCTGAGGGAGATCATGGGGCATTTGCAGGACAACTGGGGGATCAGGCCCAGCCAACATGGGTTTGTGAAGGACAGGTCCTGCTTGACCAACCTGATCTCCTTCTATGATTGAGTGACCTGTCTGGTGAATAAGGGAAAGGCTGTTGATATGGTCTACCTAGACTTCAGCAAAGCTTTTGACACTGTCTCCCACAGTATTCTCCTGGAGAAACTGGCAGCCCGTGGCTTGGACAGGTACACTCTTTGCTGGGTAAGGAGCTGGCTGGAGGGCCAGGCCCAGAGAGTGGTGGTGAATGGAGTTAAATCCAGCTGGCAACCGGTCACGAGTGGTGTTCCCCAGGGGTCGGTGCTGGGGCCTGTCCTCTTCAGTATCTTCACTGATGACCTGGATGAGGGCATTGAGAGCACCCTCAGTAAGTTTGCAGATGACACCAAGCTGGCAGGAAGTGTTGATCTGCCTGGGGGTAGAGAGGCCCTACAGAGAGATCTGGACAGGCTGGATCTCTGGGCTGAAGCCAACGGGATGAGGTTCAACAAGACCAAGTGCCGGATCCTGCACTTTGGCCACAAGAACCCCAAGCAACGCTACAGGCTTGGGGCAGAGTGGCTGGAAGACCGTGTGGAGGAAACGGACCTGGGGGTGTTGGTCGACGCTTGGCTGAACATGAAACCAGCAGTGTGCCCAGGTGGCCAAGAAGGCCAATGGCATCCTGGCTTGTATCAGAAATAGTGTTGCCAGTAGGAGTAGGGAAGTCATTGTCCCTCTGTACTCAGCACTGGTGAGGCCGCACCTCGAGTACTGTGTCCAGTTTTGGGCCCCTCACTGCCAGAAAGACACTAAGGCCCTGGGGCGTGTTCAGAGGAGGGTGACGAAGCTGGTGAGGGGTCTGGAGCACAGGCCTTATGAGGAGCGGCTGAGGGAGCTGGGATTGTTCAGTCTGGAGAAGAGGAGGCTCAGGGGAGACCTTATCGCTCTCTATAACTACCTGAGGGGAGGTTGTAGTGAGCTGCAGGTCAGCCTCTTCTCTCTTTTAACTAGTGATAGGACGAGAGGGAATGGCCTCAAGTTGCGCCAGGGGAGATTTAGGCTGGACATTAGGAAATACTACTTTTCTGAAAGAGCGGTCAGGCACTGGAATGGGCTGCCCAGGGAGGTGGTTGAGTCACCGTCCCTGAAGGTGTTCAAGAAACATTTAGATATAGCGTTGAGCGACATGGTTAGCGGGCAACATTGATGGTAGGTGGATGGTTGGACTGGATGATCTTGTAGGTCTTTTCCAACCTAGCTAATTCTATGATTCTATGATTCTATGAAACAGGAGGCACCATCACCAAGCAAATATGAGAAAATGCAACAGATTTTTTTCCAGTGCCCTCCTCTGGTTGTTAGATAGCTCTGGCAGCCAGAGATCAGGCAGGAGTGGTCTCTGTCTCTTACACAACCCAACCAATGTGTGGAGGCAGTGGTAAAGCAAATACACCATCTTTTTCCCCCAGACAGTCTCCACGTAGTGTCTAAAAAGCCAGACAGTAGGTTATCTTCATTACCTCCAAGCAGTGTGCTTCTTGGGCTGCACTGAAGACAAGCATCTCTCCAGCCTGCTGTACAGCAGCATCTAATGGAGAAGTGCCAGATGCAGTCCCATCCTGTGACTAAGATCAGCCCCACAAGGTGAACACGGCAGGTCCAGCACTAGCAGAGGGCTTGTAGATGTCCTTTGTGTGGTTTGAAGATAGAAAAGCAAACCCACCAATCTGCTGCAGTGTCTGCCCAGGAGCTACAGATGAGGCAAGCTCATGGCAGCAGGAATCAGGAGGTGAGACACAAGAAGAAAGTTGCTGGTATCATAGAATCATGGAATAATAGAATGGCTTGGGCTGGAAGGGACCTCAAAGCCCACCCAGCTCCACCCCTTGCCATGGGCAGGGCTGCCACCCACCAGCTCAGGCTGCCCAGGGCCCCATCCAACCTGGCCCTGAGCTCCTCCAGGGTACCCACAGCTTCTCTGGGCAGCTCATTCCAACAGCAACAACATGATGTTGAACCATGATGACACAGCATCTTTTTCAGTAGAGGAAGCTGAATAACATGATGAGATTACAGCTGCCAGTTATCAGACCTCTGCACGGACCTCAGATGAGGCAAATCTGAATTAAACAGATTGTGACAGAACCAAAATCTGGACCTTGCTGAAAAAGCACACTTCCCATATAAAAGGCAGCAAGCAAGGAGATTCCTCTGGGTTATGAATGTGCATTAGAGCATGAGGACAATCTCTAAGGATATGCAAATAGGAATCATTTCGTTTGTGGAGAGCATGTAGGAAAACTGTGCCAGCAGAGAGATGGAAATCATCCATCGGAGCAGAAAGGGTTTTAGGTCTGGATGCAAACGGAAGTAATTTTGCGCTGCTCTCCCTTGAACTTGAAAATTTCAGGGGGAAAAAAAGCGTTTCTGCAGGCAGAGATGTTGAAGAGACTTTCAATTGGGGAGAGAAACAGCAGTAGGGGTGCAGGAGATGAACCCAGAGATTTACAGTGGGCTCTAAAGGAAGCTCGGCCCAGGGCATTGCTGCCATTACAACACACAGTCAACATGGCCAGTGGTCCATGTGAGCACTTATGTGCTGCCCTTTGTGTGTGTGTGATGAGATGAGATGAGATGCAGTCAGAATTCAGCTGTTTTCCCACCTGTAATGTATTGCCCCCCTTTTTTTTCTTGAAAAGTAGCCATTCTGCTATGAAAAATGAATAAACTAAGTTAGATCTTAAGGGAAGCCACCTCTTTTGTCAGACCCACAGGTACAGCTGGAGCAAAACAATCTGTCAGGCATTTGATGTGTTTCTGGGGCTGATTTGCAGCCTGGTTTGGTTCTGGGTTTTTTTTGTTTTTTTTTTTTTTCTTTTTCCCAGCAGTAACTGGCAGTATCACAAAATGCATTTCTCCCCCTTAAGAGCTTTACCTCACTTTTAGTCCCAGACAGTGGTGGCTGCAGCCACCCAAATTCCACCCCAAACACATCAGCCAGAGCTTAGGACCCAGAGCCCTGTTTTAGGCTTACGGGATGTGACAGCTGACGGAAAATCAATGAAGTGTGCTTTACGGAGCGTCATAATGATGCAAGATGAGGCTCAAAAGGTGCCCGCTTGCCTTGCAGGCTTGGTTGTCTGCCTTAGGTTTTAACTAAATCGTTTTAGCCCTCTACTAGGATGAGATCAATTTGCCTATGAAGAGAAAGGACTGTATTTAAAGGAAAAGCTGCAGCCATGCCCATGCTGTGTCTGATGCTCTGTGTGCTGTGTTGGAGCCGTTCAGGTAAGAGCAATTTCTTCTTCTTCCAAACCAAGCTACAGATGTTCCAGATTTTTTTTCTGACATAGAGTTTGCTGTTCTTTGCTGGGATGAGGCAGATGCAGCTTCTTTTGGTCCTCTTCTAGCACTGCCAGACCAGCAAGACAGCGCTATATCAGCTGCTGACTTTGCGCTGCAACCTCAGTGGCAACAGGGCTTTAAGACTTATGGTGCAAGAGGGGGGTCACAGGTTAAGAGTTAAGCAAAGAACCAAGGCTTTGCTCTCACTGCTGTTATAGGCAGATCTGCATCACTGGGAGTACAGTGAAATGTCCCAGATGAGCTGATGAGGTGTCCTGCCAGCGTTTCTCAGGGGGTGCATGTTTGTGTGGCAGAGCCCCTGCCCAGCCCTCCCAGTTCCTGTGCCTGTGCCGAGCTGCCACCAACACAAACTGCAGCAAGGCAGACGGCTTGTGGCACAGGGCACAGCATGGGGGCAAATGGTTCTGTTACTCATCTTTGTGGCAGCCTAATATGGAGCTCCAAAAGTTTTGTCCTCTCTCCATTCTGTGTGAAAAATTCAGGAATGCATCTAGCCTGCTGCCCACACCTCAATTTTTCCGAAGGCAACACTGCTTTGTTCAGTATTTTCTCTAACTTAATCATCACATGGAGTGTGATCAGAGGAGCTTTTAGGCTATTTTTTCCCCCCGTACATTTTCCTTCTTAAAAAACGTGTGCTTTTAAACTGTCCCGCTGCATGTACTGAGTCTGCCTTATGAGAGTCTCGGTTTTGTTCTTTCTGCCCTTCTCCACAATGCTTCACAGGAGCGTTTGCCTCCAGATATCACTCCAGGGGGGCTGCTGTGTTTGATGCCCCAGGGCTGCCTCAACTCTGGTGCTTGGAAGGGGCAGAGCCCACTGTGCCCACAGGCTGGTGAAGGGGGTACAGGCTTGCTGTGCACAGCGGGGCTGGCAAAGCATGTATGGTGGAAGAGAGGTGGCAGCAGGGCAGAGCTGCGGCTTGCAATGCAGCTGCTCTGGCACAAGGATGCAGTACCAGACCCTTTTTCCCCTCTGGGGACTCTGAAGCAAGGTGAGATCATACTCACCTTTAGGTGTAGCGTGCATGCCAGGGAAGAGGTGGACGTCATGGTGGGACCTCAGCAACACACTCAGTGGGGGTGAGTTGAGAGAGGTGAATTGAGGAGACATAGGAGATACCAGTTCTGAGGTGCCCTCCCTTTCCATGGTGCGGGGCAGCGCTGGGGGAGTCCCAGGCCATGCAGGTGCAGACCCAGCCCTGAGCACATTGCCCAGTTCCTCCTGCTGCCAGCTGAACTTTTGGTTTTTGCTCTGCTGGTGCTGCAGCCTTTCCTCTCCGTCAGGGAGAACTCTTTTTTTTTTTTTCCCAATGATTTGCTGCTATCCTTTTGCTAAACTCAGGAGAAATATTCATTTCCAAGAGCTCTGTAGGGCTCACTCTCATCTGGTTTACAGCCCCTGCAGCAAGGAAACAATGCAATCCACATCCACATACTTGGGTGGGCAGTTTCTATTCCAAAAAGGTCATATAAACAGAATTACAGCATGATTGGGATTGGCAGGTGGACCTTTGGATCCACCTGGCCCAACTTTGCTTCAGCAGGAACATCCAGAGCAGGGTGCCCAGGTCCATATCCAGATGACTTTTGGAAATCTACAAGGAGATTCCATCACCTCTCTGAACAACCTGTGGCAGTGCTCCATCACCTGCACAGCACAGCAGGAACATACTGTGTTCAAGTTTGTGTCCATTGCTTCATGTCCTGTCATTGGCAGCTCTGAAAAGACCCTGGCTCTGGAAGGAGAGCAAATGAAAATCCATGAACCTGAAATGTCCACAGTTTATTGCTGCTGTTTCTAGCTATCAGCAAGGAATAGCCCCACAGCAACCACCTTCTCCCTGTGACTCCATCTCTCCACAGTATCCCACAGGTATCTGGAAAACCAGGGGTGTCATTAGCCAGACTGATCTCCTTGGGCTGTGCCATTCCCACACGTGCCCTCCTGCACACCCTTCTCTCTTCCAGATGTGGCTGCCCTCGGTTCAGTTGCGGAGAATGAGGATGCGCTCCTGAGACACTTATTTCAAGGCTATCAGAAATGGGTCCGCCCTGTGGAAAACTCCAATGACACCATCCAAGTCCTCTTTGGGTTAAAGATATCACAGCTTGTGGATGTGGTAAGCTCTGTGTCAGGCTCAATAAAGCATTGCTTCTCCTGTGGAGAGCCCTGTGCCCTGCTGTAGTGCCAGTTGTGCTGCTGGCCTTGGCCTCCTGACACAACACTCACTGGTCAGGCAACAAAACACTGCCTGGTGTGATGCTGGGGTGGGACCTCCAGCTGCCCTGGGGCTCCTTGGTCTCCCAATAAACCTGAAGACCCCCTTCTGCCTGCAGCTCCCGTCATTAAAGCCTTGTCGCATCAGAGACTGTCCCTGGGCCTGCATTTGCAAGATAGTGCAGGACAGGGTGTGGAGATGTGGAGCTGGCTAGGCATTGCAGTTCCAGGCAAGGTCTGTCCAGGCCAAAACCAGCTGGCACCTCAGCCACACAGGTGGGGGCCTGGGGCGAATCAGACAACCTATGTGTGAGCTCCCCTTCTCCTTCCCCTCCATCCCTGCAGTGCATGGTGGGGTTTGCACAGGGCAGGAGGGCCAGAGTAACAGATGACAGCAGCTCTCCTCCTGCTCCAGAAGACAAGTTTTTCTTTTGTGCTTTATTTATGTGCTTTGTCTTCTCCCTACCCACACTCGGCTCAGGTTGGGCAGCATGGGGATGTGAGCCACCCCGCTTTCTGTCCCACACCAGTCATCTCCTTGTGCCTCAGCACCTGGCTCCATGGGGGCTTAGACATGGTGGGTCTTGTTGGAGCATGTGTAGGGGTCGTTTCCTCTGGTTGTTCTGGTATTGCAGGCCTCTCTACCTTGTGTTGCCCTAGGATGAGAAGAACCAGCTGATGACGACCAACGTGTGGCTGAAGCAGGTAAATCAGATGGCCTCAGACTTTCCCATTCCCTGCGAGGCTGCTGAGTGCAGCAAGGGTGAGGGCCACTGTGGCCTGCCAAATTGTCCATCACCACCCATGACAAACTCAGTGCCACATAACACTGCCTGAAGATCTCCTCTCCCTTTAGCCAGTGCCTGAAGGGACATAGAGGCAGACAGTGAGCTTTCAGGATGCATCCCAGCTGTGGGCCCAAGTCAGGTGTATTTTGGGGAAGCAACATCTGGTGCTGCGACTGTTGTTCAGGGATGCTGCCTGTGCACTGAGGGACTATTCTATCTCAGACTTAGGGGTCATCCGAGCACTTGTGTCCCTTGTCCAATCTAAAATAGGTTTCTTCTTCAGCACAAATAAAGAGAAAGAATAAGTGTGTTAAATCCCCCAAATTAAAATCTGTGGGATTTCTGCAAATCAGCCATAACTCTCTATCTTGCTTCTGGAAGTAATTTACACAAGAGAAGGAAACGCACAAGGTGAACAGTTAGGTCTCCTTCACTCCTGAAGAACACTGTATTTGGTGTAGATTACATTGCACCAGTTTACTGACCTTGAGACAATTATTTTAAGTCTCTCAGCCATGTGAGCATCTACAGAAGTGTCAGATGATCTCAGGGAGAGGACAGAAAACCCAAGGCTTGCACTGAGTGATGCTGTCGGAAGTAGTTCCCAGGTTGCTAGTCTGGTGAAGGAGAAGTGCAGCTCGGTTTGTGTCCTCAGTTTGTTGTCTGTAGCCCTGCAGTGACTGAGCTCTGGGATGGTGTGGGATCCTGGATGCTGTATCGGCACTACACACAAAGATGGCCTCTCTCTTGGCTGGTTCCCCCATCCAGGACAAAAAGACTCCTATGCCTTGGGACAGCCTTCATCCCTCTGGCTGTGTGACATCTCTATAGAAGTATTAATGCATTTGGGGCAGTTTTGGACAGACATTCATATGGGGCACATTTTTGTTCTCAACATTGACCTGATTTGGAGCCTGTGTCACCACTCACACCATAGGAAATCAGGTTCTGCTGCAGGTTCCGCTGAGCATACTGCAGGGCTAGAGTGATGCCACCATCTGCTCCTTGCCTCTCAGGTGTGAGGAGGAGAAGAAGGAGATCGTTTTCTCTGATTTCTCTGCCTTAAACCATGGATAAAAGAAAGACCTATCCAGGAAGTTGCTCTGCAGACATTCCAATTCCTCTGGAGTTGTTTGGAAACTGAACTCGGATTTTAGCCAGGGCAGCTCCCTAGGTGTTAATACAGGTTGCTGAGTTGGGCTCTTGCTGGGTGCTACCCTTTCTAGCATCCCTTTTCCACTGGAGGGTTCTGAGGAGCCTCAGATGGGCCATCAAGGACGTAATGAAGTGCAAAGAAGAAAATAAGTGAGACGTGGTCATTGGTTTTCACATATGCTGATATCCCCAGGAGGATGGGCTGAGCACTTAATATCCATGGTCTGACCCAGGTGCTCTGTTCTGGGAGTTGCACATTTCTGTAGGCTTAGTGTGAGATGGTTTCATATGCAATTCAATGCTCAGAATATTGTTAGAAATGGCAAGAACAGCAGCTGAGAAAAGATGCCTAAAACTAAGCAGCATTAAAATATCTTTCTCTTTTGGTTAGGAAGACAGAAGAACACTCAAACATTTCCAAGGACTCAGAGCTCCTCACTCTGCAGGAGCTGGGGAGGTCAGGGGAGGCTGGTCCTCACCTTGAGTGTGTGAGGTGAAGGGGGAATGAGAGACATCGTTCCTATGCATGAATTTGGCTTTTAGATGAGCAAAGCTCAAATCAAAGGGTTTTCTTCTTTTATTTTTCTTTCTTTTTCCCCTCAATCCAAGTTCTAAAGATACTGGGAACTGACAGTGAGCTTCCTGGCAAACACAGAATGTGCAAAGGAGTTTTAGTGGTTGCTGAGATTTATCTGTTGTTGGGCAAGTTGCAGAATTTATTGCTAAGTTGGGACCCAGAGTTTCCTGATCTGGCTTCACTGGGTTAACTACTTGAGTGTCAGCGCAGAGGCAGGAGTTTGGCAGAGCTGGAGAAAAGGGAGAATAGTGGGGAATGTGGGAAGGCAGAGAGAGGAGAGAAAAAGGCCCTCTGCATCTGCTGCTACAGTTCATGTCAGCATAGCCCATGGGGAGATTCCCATTTTAAACTGTTCGTCTTCAAATTCTGCACACAGTCTATTTTCTGCTCTAGTAAGGAGACACGCAACTATTTGCCTTGCAGACATGAAAGAGCACTTTAGCTTGGAGAGAAATCAATGCAGGGCATGGGGGAGGGAGGAGTGCTGTAGATAACACAGATAACCCAGGCCTTCTGCCAGGCTTTAGGAAGGCTCTACCAACTAAGCGCCCATGCATGACCTTCTGCCCTATCCCTTCTCTGTTCCTGGAAGAGGAAGGCACTCTCATTGCACCTTGGTCTCTGCTGAGGCTCTGGGTTACTGTAAAGGACTGTAATAACAAGTGGGTATGGCTGTGAAAGGCATGTGGATCGGAAGCAGTAGGAGTGGGGCTATACAATGGGAGAAGTGGAGAATATTGTTTCTTGGTTTGTCCTTAACTTATGAGAAAGCTGATCCCTGAGGAGCTCCTAGAGCTAGAGATCAATGGAAAGTGTTTCATTATTTGCTTCATGGTATTAGCCGCAGTCTGCAGATCTTGTTTCCTCTCGCTGCTATTCTTGTGAGCAAATGAAAAACCATTATCATGAAAGAGATCAGAGAGATGCTTTTCCACTGCACCTCTATTTCTGGGTTGTTGGTGCCACTTTGCTAGGCTCTCTCCAGGTAACAAACAAAACACAACGGTTCAATGTGATGAAAATGGCCAGGACTCTTCTTGCTTTTGCTTTTTTTTTTTTAATGGCAAAATAAAATATATATCTTCAGAATTGTAGCCAAATTCTTTACAACATGATCATATTATTTTTCCTACAATATCATGCAGGTCTTTCTCATGAAAGAACAATGATTTGGTTTGCAGAGACAGTGCAATTAAACATGTAGAGATAGATGTCTTAATGTAGATGCTGCTATGAAAGATCTTACACATTGACGTTATTACCATCACTGAATCATAGAATAGCTCAAGTCATCTTTGTCTCCCATCTAGTACTGTGAAATATCTGTAGGAAAACAGTCCATACTCTCCAGGAGTGCCCACTTTGAGGCTGCCTGGATAGGCCTGGGTTTACGAGGCTCACCTCTGGCTGAAGGGTCTTTGCTTATGGGGATTAATGTCTCCCAGCCATGCCTGCGTGACATCCTTTCTACAGCTGCTTAGTCGTATGCCAAGCTCTGCCCTCAGTGCTTAACAATACAGAACCACAAAGCAGATGGTGGGAGAAGGAATGAGGCTGTAGGGGCTGAGCAGGCAGAGGACTGTTGGCTCATTACAGGAATGGATGGACCACAAGCTGTCTTGGAATCCAGAGGAATATGGTGGGATCACCACTATCCGTGTCCCTTCTGAGTCCCTGTGGCTTCCCGACATTGTTCTGTTTGAAAAGTGAGTTGCATGTTTCTTATTCCAGGCTTAGGCCATAGCATGGACAAGACATGCCAGCTATCATAGAGCTTGCATGCACTCTTAGAAAGCTGCTTATTTAGGCAGAATGAATGTTGGCTTCCCTTGCATGGGGCTGTGAGGGAGTAGCACTGGGGCAATCTGAACTTGGTACTGTTTCTTTCTGTCTGTCTCACAGCGCTGATGGACGTTTTGAAGGGTCCCTGATGACCAAAGCCATAGTGAAATACAATGGAGTGGTGACCTGGACACCACCAGCCAGTTACAAGAGCTCCTGCACGATGGATGTAACCTTCTTCCCCTTCGACAGGCAGAACTGCTCCATGAAATTTGGGTCGTGGACATATGATGGCAGTATGGTGGACTTGATTCTAGTGGATGAAAATGTAGACAGGAAAGACTTCTTTGATAATGGGGAGTGGGAGATCTTAAATGCCAAGGGTATGAAAGGCAACAGGAAGGATGGGCTGTACTCCTACCCATTTGTCACTTACTCCTTTGTGCTGAGACGCCTTCCACTGTTCTACACTCTTTTCTTAATAATCCCTTGCCTGGGATTGTCTTTTCTAACTGTCCTGGTGTTTTACCTGCCCTCAGATGAAGGAGAAAAGCTGTCATTGTCCACTTCAGTTCTAGTCTCCCTCACAGTTTTCCTTTTAGTGATTGAGGAAATAATCCCTTCTTCTTCCAAAGTCATCCCTCTAATTGGTGAGTATCTACTGTTCATCATGATTTTTGTGACCCTCTCTATCATTGTGACTGTCTTTGTTATCAACGTCCACCACCGCTCCTCAGCAACTTACCACCCCATGGCTCCCTGGGTTAAAAGACTCTTCCTCCAGAAGCTGCCTCGGTTGCTCTGCATGAAGGGACATGTAGATCGTTACTCCTTCTCAGACACTGAGGAAAAGGAAACCACCTTGAAATCAAAGCTCCCAGGAAAGAAGAAACACAAGCAAACAAAAGACGGAGAGAAGATCGTGATTGCCTTTCTGGAAAAGGCAGCTGATTCCATTCGGTACATTTCCAGGCATGTAAAAAAGGAGCACTTCATCAGGCAGGTAGGTGAAGGGAGGGAAAAGAGACATCACAGCTTCCTAGACAGCAGCAACTTCCAAGTTTTTCCTTTTCTGCATGCCTTTCTGTCTGCTTCTTCCTCTCCCATTCTTCTTGCATGTTCTGGGAGCTTTCCCTGCTGGGTGTGGTTTCTGGGAAAGCATGTTACTTCAAGAACAGAGAGGTGCCCTGGGAGTCCCCATTCTTCCCAGACAGGAGAGGCCATAGCTAGCTGTCCTGGAGGAACTCCTGTCTTGGGAGTATTTGAATCACCTGGCCTTGGTTAAGATGGGGACAGAAGCAAATCTGGAAAACCTCTGAGTTGCCACATGCTCTGAAAGTGTGTCTCTCACAACAGCTCTGGGCAAGCTTTCTGGCAATTGCTAGGGCTCGCTCTTGGCCTCCCAGCTATTCTGTGCAGTGTAGATGCCCTATTTTGAGCTGAGGTCTTTGTGGCTTGCACTAACAAAAGTTCAGGTTAGACCATCTTCTCCTCCGTCTTTCTTCTCTTCCCAGCAACCCACGTGGCTATTAACATGGCAAATTTTAAAAGTTAACTGAGTAACGTGTCTGTAAATAGTGCACCTCACATAAGCATAGGACAGCAACCAGCAGCACATGGAAAGAAGTTCTCTTAGCACTCTCCTAGCAAAAGCCAGGGCTTTGTTTAAACTTTATTGATGATATCAGCAGAGAGATGAACAGTAAACCAAAAGTGCAGTATGTCAGCATGTAGTCTTCTCTTTGAGGCTTGAGTTACTAAAAAAAAAAAAAAAAGTCCCCTGAATCACTTTTATCACCATTTATTCAGGGTTGTGCTGGTACACACAATGCAGAACCTCCCTCCTAAATGCATGCAGTATGTGCCAGCAGAGCACTTCAGCAAACAGAAGCTGATGGGACCACTTGTACTGCAAGTAACATCTGTGACAAAGTGCTTTGCTAGAGCCAACTCCTAGCCCCCCAAGGGAAAAGCAGTTATGTTAAAAGAAACCGGAATCATTATAAAGACATCTCAAGCTTCAGTCTGTAAGCTTTTACCTATGCACTTAGCTAAAAGCTTTTGCACAGCCTGAAAGAAGTCTGATTATCATGTGCTTAAACCATGGAAATGCTCTGGTGTTTTGAAGGACTGGCAGGTCCCTCAAGAGCTGACCCATGTCAGGCTATGGCACACTACAGTCTTCTGATTTTTAAAAATAGTTTTTGGAGCTGAAATGTGCATTGTAGTACCAACAAAGTACTGGGCTCCTTGCTGTTTCTGTTTGCTTCTCCTCTCTCCTTCACAGGTTGTCCAAGACTGGAAATTTGTAGCTCAAGTCCTGGATCGGATCTTCCTGTGGTTATTCCTGGTGGTGTCTGTGACGGGCTCAGTTCTCATCTTCACCCCTGCATTACAGATGTGGCTGAACAGCACTCTGTAGAAAATGCTCCCACACTAACGTACAACAAGCTCAATGATGTGGGATGGTGGTGCCTTTGAGATTGATCTCTGTTCTACAGTATGGGAAGCAGTGCAAGAGTGAGAGAAGGTGATGTTAACAACAGGCATTGGCTACTGCGTCCTTCACGTGGCTCTGACTGTTACAGCCTTGGCAGAGACCGGAGACGGGCTTGGTGAACAGCAGAATCCAAAAGTGAATTGGGGTTGCGTAAGTGTAGTTCGGTTATATTACAATATGAGCCAGGATTATTAGTTATACTTGGGGATAGTAGTTCTGGCACAACAATTATGTTTTACGAGCAGATGTGTCAGTTAAAATACTACTTAATAAAAGAAATTAGAGTATAGTAGCAACATAGTGCTCAGTACTTAGTGCACAGTAGCAAGTCAGTATTCACTTTATCTACGTAGAATCATAGAATCATAGAATTAGCTAGGTTGGAAAAGACCTACAAGATCATCCAGTCCAACCATCCACCTACCACCAATAACCCCACCAAACTATGTCTCTCAACACTATATCTAAATGTTATTAATTGCCAAGTAAAAACCACAAAGTCCCTACGGGTAGCCTCCTGCATCTTTCAGAACTGGCAATTATATAGCAGAAAAAAAGAAAGTTGCTAGAAAAACAGAAAAAGCGTGAGCAACTTTTAGATGGGATACTCAAAACCTCCACTCTGGCCATACCTTCAGGACCAGCTCAACCATGGGAGAACTTAGAGCTCTGCCCACCCACCACCAACCTCTACAGCATGCACACTTTGTCTCTCCTCTTGGCCATGAGGAAGTTGCAAGGTGTTATACTCTTTTCTGTATAATTTGCATTTTTGCCTTGTACTGTGAAAGATAATTAAAGGCTGAACAAGTAAGGGTTTTTCCCATGCTCCTCTACATTTGGAAACTATGATTCCCACACATGCATGCTTACAGGACTGGAAGTGGAAGATCATCTGAAGTACATCACCTAAAGGAAAGCGACCATGCTGCTCCAAGTGGCAACAAAAATCTTCCTAAGTAGTTCAGTTGGAGGAGATGCAAGATCATCTGTGGCAAATGAAGCTTGTGGTTGGTGCAGAAGTGTAGTTTCTCCTGAGAGCTGTGGGGTGTGCTGGCTGCCAGAAAGGTACATCTGCAGGTGTTGGCTTGTCCATGTTTCTAAGTCAGTTCAGAATTTCGTTGCTTTGATGCATTTAAATGGAATCCTTCTGCATTATTAGAACAGAAGATGCACAGGTGAGGGTCTCACTACATTCCCTGGGACAAAGCACTGCCATTGTTACATCCTTTAGAAAATTTCTCTCTGAAGTTGTAGGTGTTTTTGAGGCTAACAAGGGATTGGAGAGCCAATTTTCAACAATATAAACATAAATATGTTGCTAAAGCTTTAGCTAGCCTTGAAACTTTCTGTCTAAGGGTGGGGGTCAGAAGGTCTTGAAAATATGCAAAGGTATTGTTGTGTGTGTATGACACGTGCATACCAGACCTCTGTGAGTTCAGATCATCCCACCTTGTTTTGTCACTGCAGTTCACTTGTGCAAATATAATTAATAAAATTGTGCTTAGTAAATGATTCTCAGGAGTGAGAATGCTGAAGGTGTTCTTGTTTTTTTGCCAGTCCAAATTCTAGACCCTTTAAAAAAATTGCTGGTCTCAGATCTATTGAAATACAGGATTTTGCTTGTTCTTGGAAAGTACTCATAACTTTTTACCTGTGTGTGCGAGTTTGAGGAGGAAGCTTTCAGAGGTGGTTATTATATTGCAGGATCCTAGAAGAGACCCATTTAGTTTGGCATATACAGACAGATGTCTTAGCATAGACACCGATATATAGATCTTACACATTAACCTGTATTACCAACTGCTCTTTTCTCCTTGCATTGGTCAAGTCATTTTGTTACCCTGGCCAGTTCTGTGAAATATCTATGGGAAAACTTATTTCCAGCAGTCAAAGACTCTTGAAATCAATTAGTGATGGGTTTCCCCACTGTCTATTGCTGCCAAGGGGCTGCCTATTCGAGAAGGTGGATGACAGAATTCTCTCCTGGGTGAGTGCTTCAGGCGCTCAGCTGGCAGATGATCCTCTCCTCACCTTACTTCAATTCGGTTTCCAAACTGCAGGCAGCAGATGTCTGTGGATCATGTGACTGTGTCTGACTGCAAGCAGCTTTTTCTGGTAATGGTCAGGAGGGCTCAGGTGCATGGACTGGGAGATGTGTGAGCACTGCACAGTCCTCATGGCTTTTGACCTCTGGTGCTCCCAGCACAGCCCTTAGGACTGCTACATTTGCAGTCTCACTGCTTATTATTCCTCATGCTGACTGTTTCTGAACTTCCCTGAATCTTTTTCTCTCTGGCCCAGAAATGCATTCAGCACATCCCACTAAAAAACACAATGCGGGAGGACATCTGTGCAGCAGATCTCCCTCTGGGTTCCTTCCTTCTGTTCCACGTGCCCCTGGATGATAACATTTCAAATTTAAAATCTTGAAAGAACACCCATCCTTCTGCCTTCTCTCCTCCAAGTGTGACGTCTAGCTACCTGGCCCTGGTTTGCCAGAGACATGGTGCTGCGTGGCAGGACCATGTATATCATCCATCCACCAGCAGTCAAACATGCTGAACTCCTCTGGGCCTTTTAGTGAGGGGGAGGTCTCCCTTGGGAAGAGGATGAGATGAGCTGTCTGAGTTGTCTGATTGCTTCTGGAAACAGTATTTTTAAAATAAATTCACAGATGTGAACACTCTCAGGGAAAGAAAGTTTATTGCCACCGGAGGTACACTTAGTGGTGGAATATAGAATCAGCCCTGCAGTTCACCTTCAGCTATTCTATTTGCAGTCTGTATGGACACAAGTTCAACAGCAAATGCTGGAAAGAAGATGTCTTTCCTGTCAAAATGAAACATTCAGGCATAGAATGCAGCTTTCCTCTTCAGATTCTCTTTCTTTCCCCTTTCTTTCTTGCTGACTAACAAGCTAGCACAGCAAAGATCATTTGGTAACATATCTTAACACACTCTACAGCAGGCTTTAAAAAATACAGATTCTTCAGGCATGTTCCAGGAGTAATATTAAATGGCAGGTTGATAAACAATTTGTATTCATGACTGTCTGACTGTCACTACATAATTATGCAACATTCAGGGAGACTATAGAAAAAATGATTTTCTGCTAGAAAAGAGCGACTACATATTTCAAATACATATTCTTGTCATGCCATCATTGTCTCTGCCGTATATGTCAGCCCCATTGTCTTTAATATGAGCAGAAAAGAGTAAAAGGCCAATTAGGGACTTCAGGAAGATTCTCATCTGCCAAGGAACAGTGGTGTCCAAAGTAGAGACTGGTACATGGCATGCTCTGAAAACACTGTGCTGACACTGTACAGTCAGAGTTAAAACAACCTATAACAGAGAAAACCTTTTTACTCTTGGAGCTATTGGCTGGAATAGTAATGATGCCTTTTTAGAATTCTTAGGTACAAAACCAGCAGGAATCAAAATAGACAAAGGGCCTCAGGTGAACTGTCCACATAGTTTAGAAACCACATTAGGTGCACAACTACCAAGTGTTTCAGGATTAAGCTCATTACCTGGTTACTCAGGAGAAACTCCAGCCCCGAAGTATCCCTGCAGTTACAGAACTGGTTGCATACCCAGGACTGTTCTGAGAGGAGATTCTGCAGAGTTGTTTGGATCAAAGTGCCTACCTTTGCGTAGGACTCATGATAATCTGCCTTCTTCTGACATGATATGTGTAATCTAATTTGGTCCTGGGTTTTAAAAACAGATAAAATCAATGCTGCCCATCCAGTTCTGTCTGTGATGAGTAGCTGCGCAGGGACAAATGCTTCCGAAGTGGGCTTATGACTGAACCTGAGCAAGAAAGTATTTTCAGAGCAGCCCCTGTGGACTGGGACAGCAGTCAGGATGATGTAAGGAATGTGACTTGCAAATCCTGCTGGAGCTCACCATGGCTTTTAATGCTCAGTACCAGGAAGTAAAGGGAATTTGGTCACAAATATGACAGTTAAAATAGTTTTTAAAGATTTAGAGGCATGTAGATCTCAAACGTAGATGCTCTACATTTTAATCATGGATGCCTCAGGTCTTTTCTGCTTTTACATATTGCATCCATGTTAATCCCCTGTGGTGACCCTAAGATCATAGAATCACAGAATCATTAAGGCTGGAAAGACCTCTCAGATCACCAAGTCCAACCACCAGCCCATCCCACCATGCCCACTGACCACATCCCTCAGTGCCACATCCACACGGTTCTTGAACACCTTCAGGGATTGTGACTGCACCATCTGTGGAGACGGTGCCAGTGCATTACCACTTTTCTGAGAAGAAGTTTTTCCTAACATCCAATGTGAATCTTCCCTGGTGCAACTTGAGGCCATTCCTTCCCGTTCAATCACTGCTACCTGGGAGAAAAGGCCAATCTCCACCTTGCCACAACCTCCTTTCAGAGCGATAAGGTCTCCCCTGAGCCTCCTCTTCTCCAGACTGAACAACCCCAGCTCCCTCAGCCGCTCCTCATAAGGCCTGTGCTCCAGCCCTCTCACAGCTTCGTTGCTCTTCTCTGAATATGCTCCAGGGCCTCAATGTCTTTCTTGTAGTGAGGGACCCAAAACCGAACACAGTACTCGACATGCAGCCTCACCAGGGCTAAGTACAGGGGGAGGATCACCTCCCTGCTGCTGGCTGCACTATTTGATACAAGCCAGAATGCCATTGGCTTTCTTGGCCACTTGGGCACACTGCTGGCTCACGTTCAGCCAGATGTCAAATAAACCCCCAGGTCATTTTCCACGTGCAGGAGGAAAAGGTGCTGCAAATGATGTTAGCAGGACTGTGTGCACTGAAACATATGAAGCAGATTTGTCATCCACTACAGACCTCTTGGACTTCAAGCACAAAACTAAATACATGTGTCGCTGATCTCAGACCCTCACTTGTGTACATGTGTTGTAGAAGATGGGGATTGTATTAAAAATATTACATAAGCAAGGGATTGGTTTGGTTGTACATTTATTTGGATTTTTGTCTGCCCTGTCACAAGAACACAATAAAGAGCATTGGTCCAGTCAGTAGGTCTGTGGTACCTCAACTAAGCACCATGCTGAAGTCTAGGCATTGTACAAAGGGAGAAAGAGGAAATGTAAGAGTTGTGATCAGGAGAGAGAAGTGGGACTTTGGTTCTCTTAGCACAAATCACTCAGAATGGCCCCTTGAACTGAAGCTGTGGGAGAAACTCAGTAAGTTCTGCCTGCTACTGTGATTCTTGGTGCAATTGCTACTGAAGATCTAATTGAGGAGAAGACAAGCAGGTACTCCATAAATCTCAGCCCTTCTGCCTTAGAAAAACCACAAGCTCATCTCACAGTTTCAGTCCCCTTCTCATTCTGCCTTGGATTATTACTTGCCCAGATGACTCTTCCCTTCTCTCCTTCCCACTGGGGCCAGATGCTGAGGGATGATGTAAGAAGAGAGAAATACAGGGGACAGTTCCAAACTGAACACGAAATACAAACGTAAGTGGAAAAAAAGCAGTGACTCAAGTTATGTGTCTGCTATTAGTGGCTGGATAAATAATCCGGCAGTCCCAAACACACAAAGGATTATAAACACCCAGAGAAATACTCTGTCAATCACCATAGCTACATATTTCCAGTCATCTTCCACCTGTAAGAGAAAAAAAAAAAGGACAGATTATGTGTAACATATAATTGTGAGTTGACATTAAGTGGTAAAAAAAAGTCCCTTGTGCTTTTGAACCAGGAAGAACATACATGCAGGCAAGAAAATTGCTTGTGGTGTTTGTCACTGTTGCAGTTTTCAAGTGTCTTAAGAGGGGTCTGTTTTCTTAACAGTATTTATAATTTTTGGCTGAGAACATTAAACACTCTCCTAATCTACTGAATTTTTCTGAGTGTTCCATTCGGTTGGCAAGCTATGGCTGTGGCTGACAAAGGCACTTAGAACAAGATCATGTGATGAGTGCATAGTGAGGTGATGTAGCAGGAGGCTGAGTTACTGCAGCTGCACATGGCTGGATCCTGACAAAGGACCTGGTCTGGTTGCCCACATAAGAGACAGCCTTCTGCTCTGGCATGATTTGCCTCACTGCCTTTCCAGTCAAACTCACTGCCTCCAGTGAAATGGACAACTGGGCACATGAGCTTTAGGAAAGCAAACATCCTGACTGAGCAAAGCAGTACCATGTGCTGGGCAGGCTAGAGTGAATGTAACTCTGAGAGAAATGCCCTAGAACCACTTTCACTGAAGTTACTGTCCTTTAAACCATGCCTGTGCATAAGGACCACTGCATCAAAGAGCATTCATCCACATGAAACCAGTGAGTGGTTAAAAGTTCCCTGCTTGAGTTAAGAGCCCTCTCCGCTTGTTTTCCTCCAAAAGGTTACTGCGCTAATTCTTGTGAAAGGACATACAGCATGAACTCTAGCTACTGCAGGTGCTCCCACAGCTCTCCTAAGTGCTTCCACAACCTCCTTCTCCAGAGATATTCAACATCTTTCTGGACACTTACCTGTGTGACCTACTGTAGGGAACTTGCTTTAGCAGGTGGTTGGACTTGATGATCTCCAGGGATCCCTTCCAACCCCAGAGATTCTGTCATTTTTAAAGGACTCCTATTCATACAGAACATGTTCATAACAGCACGCACACGGCTCTGTACGTCTGAATGAAGCAGAAGCCTCCAGAATCATTTCCTCAGTGCTTGTTGGAGAATGAAACGTTATTTCCCCAAAGAAAGGATTTTTCCCACACGAAAAATCTTGTTTCCAATCCTTAGTGTGTTGTGAAAGGTGAGATACAGAGCTACTGATGCACATGCCAGACTAAGAATACAATTGCATGGGGCAGAAGAGGTTTGCAAAATGTGAATCAGCGTGACTGGAAATGAAAAACTTATCATGAGCTGTACAATCAAAGTGGCACATTATTTGAACTGCTTCACACAAAGTCTCTTCTTATTTGGAATGCATTGAAGAAATCAGCTGAATACAGTACATGGATATATTTTCTGCTGCTGTGGCACCAAAAACAGGGCTGAAATGTTGGGGTGAAGCAAAGCATTAGAGGCATAGTTAGTAAGAAAGGCTCAGTTCAGTGCCTTCCCTACTCTGTACTGCTGGACTCCTGTCCTTTTATTTGGGCTCATCCTATGAATTCAGTCACCAGGCCTTAACTGTACCATTACTCAAAGTTATGTACTTTGTTTTCAGATGGATTTTGTGTGGTACATAAAAAAGGGGTGGGAGGGAAATTAATTTTTGGGTTGCATTGAAATTGCATAAATCAGTGCTGATTTCAACCAAATATTTGGATAGAAAGAATATCTCAGTAATTCTCTTGCAAAATATTTGCCTTTTTCAATAGAAACACAGTAGCATTTCATTTTGAAATGGAATTTGTTTTCTCATAGCATCTAAAAAACATCAACATTTAAAGTTAGAGCAAAAGTAAGTGTTTCATTAGGATCAAAACTCTTTTAAAAAACATCTTGAAGTGTCAAAGAATTTTTATTCCTTATGAGTCTCTGGCAAGTGCTTATGTGAGATAATCTTTATTGGAGCTGCTTTTAGTTGTGTGTTTACACCTGAGAAATTGGCTCTGGCATTCTTAAGATTCCAATGTGCATAATTTTCTACGACAGCAACCCCAGCTAGGATGAAAGATTTATAACCTCACACATCCTAATCTATTAGTTCAATGACAAGTCTCTTTTTTTATAAAAAAAAAAAAACCTTCTTTTTAGTTTTTTAGTGTGATCTTATTCATCTGTTTTCTGTTTTTATTCTTATTTATTTGTTCCAAAACTTCTATTTCAAAATTGGAAATACTGTCTTGCAGAAGGCACAGTGGGTCAAATCACTGCAAAATAAATAAACAAATCAGAAAATACCATACTGAAACACAGCACTGGCGACAGGAAAGGAATATCTCTACCACATTTGTCACTGGCTGTAAAGAGTTCTTTTCCAGAACACCAGCTGTGTAGCAGGTTGTTTGTTTTGTGTCCTTTACTAACACAGAAGGGCACCTGCTTGGCAAACAGCACCTTTTTTACAGAGATATCGCTGCTCACCAAGCCTGAGCAGTTCGGGAGCACTGGAAGTACAGTCCCTTCTGAGGAATTACAGAAGTAGCACAGGAAGACTCTTCCAAAAGCCTCATCTAGACTATCCCCTGTCACATGGCAGTGGCTCCTCTTCTTCACAGAGAATAGTCATCCTCGTGACTAATCTAAAATTGTCTTACCACTTAAGTAATCCACCAGGGATAGAGGAAGAACAGGCAAGATCACTGTTCTTGTTCCATACCCAGTGCATGATTTGGCCTCTCCCTTTCTGAAGGAAACTTTGACCAGTTCACAGGACTCAAACGTTTCTTCTCTAGACATACCGGCTCCAGTGCCTTTGAGCTGCCTTCCTACATTACAGTTGTTTGCCCTTGCTCACTATTCTCTTGTGGAATGCTGCAAGTGTGACCTCATGCCCAGCTTGGTGGCTACCTCCCTTACCTCTTTGGTTTCATTTTGAGACTTCATGTTCTCTGCGATGAATTGAACGTTGCTGATGACATCTTTCACTTCCGGGGAGTACTCTGTGTGCTCCGCCATCCATTTCAATGACTGATGACTCAGTCGACTTCTTTTGGTTGAGGTGAGTTCGGCTGCTTTATCACAGTGACAACACTGGTGCTCCTTATGTAATTTGTTATCTTTGTGTTTGCTGTGCTTTGATTTGCCTGACATTTTGGCTGATCCTTTCTTGGCCTTTTTGGAGATGTTTTTTTTCTCCTGCTCTAGAGGCCGCTGCATCAACAAAACTTTGGGAAGTAGTCTAAGAAAGACAGTTTTTACCCATTTGGGCATTGTGTGTGTAGTTGGAGTTCTGTAATGTATATTTAGGACAAAGACGGTGATGACAATGGAGAGAGTCACAAATATCATAGTGAAGAGCAAATATTCACCTACAAGAGGTATTACTAAAGAGGTAGATGGAATTGTTTCTGTGATCACCAGTAAAAATACAGTCAAAGAAAGCAGGACAGAGATGCAAAGAGTCACCTTCTCACCACAGTCAGATGGCAGGTAAAAAACTAACACAGTCAGGAATGAGATGAAGAGACAGGGAATGATCAGATTTATGGTGTAGAACATTGGCAACCTTCGAATATAAAAGGAATATGTTATATCTGTGTAGATCTCTTCACAGCAGTTATATTTGATGTCATGTTTGTAGCCAGAAGCATCAACTATTTCCCACTCACTATTTTCCCAAAACTCATTCATATCTACTTTGGAGCCAATGATCAGAAGATCAATTTTGGCTTTGTCGTAAGTCCATGAACCAAATTTCAGTGAACAGTTCTGATGATCAAATGGGAAAAACGTAATATCCATGGGACAGGAGCTTTTAAATATAGCTGGTGGGGTCCAGGTGATCATTCCATCGTAGTGAAGAAGGGCCTTGGTTTTGCCTTCAACTTGAAAATCTCCCACAGCACTAGAAAGACAAATGAGGCAAAGAAAAGAAAATACCATGAAAGGAAAATAATGTGTTTCATGGATACAGCAAGATGATACTTTTCAGAGAAAGGGTAAAATGGAAAAGTGTTCATCATACTTATTGTATAAGACTATATCTGGTTTCCAAATTTTATCTGCTGGTACCCGAACAAATTCAATTCCATCATATTCTCTGGGATCCCATCGTAATTTGTAGTCATTCCAAATCTAAAAGAAGAATGGATAAGAAGTATAAACATTGTGTTATCAGCAACTATCTGCCTCACAAATGTTCCTCATGAATGAGAGGTTACAACAGAGACTGGAAGAGAATCATGAGAAGAAGGGAACAGTGATCTGAAAGACATTAAGATTGCAAGCTGGAGACACATGGGACATAGGTGAGCATTGCTCTCATTGGCTTTCTATCCCTTTCCCTGTGAGGAGCTATGATAACAACAGCTATCAGCTGCTGATATGCTGAGATCTCTCCTCTGGCTTGCTACCTCAGTGTATAGCAATGTTGCACTCCACTGCAAGAAAGAAACACGGGCCTTGCTGCTGCCCTTATTGGAGTGGATCCTGAAGGCTGAAGGAGCCTAACATCAAAGGAGAATAATATCATAAAGATAAAGGAGGTGCCTGTGCACAGTGACAGGTTGTTGTGGCCGGGGAACATTACTGGCTTTACGGGGCAGTGAATTACAAAGTCAGGAACAGCAAGGGGTGCCCAGCAGATCTCTTTTATTGTTTTATAGTGACTTTCCACTGGGTTATGGTTCAAGTTCTCACAGCCTACTCTGAAGATCCTGGTCATAAGTACCACAGCCTCTCAAGAAAATTTGTGTGGATTGCAGACAGGGTCTGAAGGAAGATGTGTTGGTGAAAGACAGCTTGTTTCTCTCAGCAGTTAAGATTCTTTAGGAATCTTTCCTTATGTATGTGTGCTAAAACCATCAGGTGAAATGGAGGCACGTTCTTTTTGCTAACAAATGTTTTCATTGGAAGCTTCAATATGGAGATGACCTAAGATTACAGAATTGCGTATTTAATCACTCTTAAGGGGTATATCTAGCTAAATTTACTAGTGATAAACCAGTGATAATGAAATTGCAGAAACTCAGAACACAGGAAAAATGGGATATGTAATTTCTCAGAAAAAAGAATGAAGAAATTACTTATTCAAATTTTGCTAATGTAACTTCTCCTTATTGGTACTTCTAAAACCATATTACAAAATAAGCACTTATTATATAGACCTAACATTTCATCATATTAATGCAAAGTATATGAGAAATGCAATGCAGTTACTTACGTGTCTTAGCCACAAATTGGTTTCCATAATCTGATTGACTTCATCCTAGAAAGAAACACAGACATGTACGTCTTCACTCACAAATCATTTATAGTGTGCTGAGATGGCCACAGTCTTATTCTGATAAAAACAGAAACCAGAATTCCACATTAACTGACACCAGCTTTTTTCCGTCTGTGGTCAGTGGCACTTGGGTGGATAATAAACATAACTGGGTAGAGGTGGGCTATTCTCAAGGAGGGGTGTTACAAATTGTATACAGACAACTGCAGCTCTACCAAAAAAGTTTTAAGGCTCTGCTGAAAAATTATGCCCCACACACGTGTGGAAAAGAGCTGCACTAGATTGCCAGAGTCCTGCATGTATGGAGGACAAAAGAATTACAGCTGCTCTGATCAGTGTCAGAGGAATAAGGTTCTGTGGGTGTCTATGTGTTTTGTTGGATTCAGTTTTTAAAAGGTTGTATTTACATAGTACAATACTGTCATGGTTTTATATTTGGTTATCATGGGTCTGTGAGTTCTCCCGCCCCATTAGTCAAGGAACCAGGCCGAACCTGCCCGTAAACCGTTGACAGATACTGGATAAAATTCAAGGAAAACAACACGTGCAGCATAGTTCCCGCATTTCCATGCAAAGTTCTATAGCAGATGAACTAAATCTGCACTAAGTTAAATCGTTGTTGCAATGAAAACTTATTTTTAGAGTCACTTACTGCTGCTGACAACCAGCAGTGAATCATGAGGGTGCTGCAAAAAGCACAAAAATAAAAAATGGGATCCTGTTCTTAGTAGCCTTCAGCCTAAAAGTATTTGGAAAGATTCAGGTTACAAACACATATGAATGCAGCCTAACATTTCCAATAAAAATATCTGTGAGAATATTGTTTTGTGCAGTTCTTAATATCTAAACATGTGATTGTCAAAAGTTCTAAGATATTTAGCACAAGAAAGACGTGGAGCTCTTGGAACGGGTGCAGAGGAGGGCCTCTAAGATGATCAGAGGGCTGGAGCATCTCTCCTATGAAGAAAGGTTGAAGGAACTGGGCTTGTTTAGCTTGGGGAAGAGAAGGACATGATTCTATGATTCTGTGATTTACAGACCAAAGGATACAGATAATGCAGAGAATTTTCATCCTTGAGTACAGAAGACTAAGCACCAAGATAGTTTTGATAGCCTTGTTGGGCTCTTGTCTAATGGGTAAGGTATCTAAGCCCTTCCCAAACCTACAACACTTGACAAAATCCAATTGGACCCACAGGAGAACTAGGCTGCGTGTTACACAGCACAAATACAATCCCATGTCGCGGGGATAGGTGAGCCCTGTGACTGTGAACAGTTGGTACTTCTGCTCCAGATACTAGGGGATGCTGTCTAGAGTGGAGGGATTTGAAGTGACAGAGATAGCCAATGAATCTGTACAGTCTGAACTGCTTGTATGAGAAGCTGAAGTGACCTGGCTGACAGAATTGCAAACATCGCATGATAATGTCAGCTATGAGGGCTGTATGTGCAGTACGTCTGCTGTTGGAGCAATTTGTGTGTTTTACAGTCATGCCCAAATCTCAGTCTTCTGTAGTCAATCTTACCACATTTGTAAGCTGGGTAATGGCCAATTCAAAATGCACTGTGACAGGATCAGACACGTTTTCCACCGGCCTGATGAACTGGTTGTAGTGGGAGAAGAGTTTGTGAAACAGCCGTTCCTCTGACTTGCAGGCTGTGGTGTCTGCATTGGTAAAGATAAATAACAAGTACTTCAGAGGTTAGGAAGAGGGAAGAAGATGCTAAATAACATGCTGCTCCAATCTCTACTTCTGGATCCTGTGCTTGACCCTGTGTATCAAGATACAGAAGCTTCCTTCTGCTCTGAAGGAAGTCCATTTGTTGAGTTCTGTGAGAAAAACAAAGTGGAGGCTTTGTAAAAGAGAGCAACTCTTTGGGAACAAGCACATCAGACAGAGCTGCAGTCCCAATTAGTACAGGACAGATTGGATAGCTTGGCAGGAACAAGGCACATGGCAGGCCCTGAACTGCCTCACTGCAGACACAATAAGAGTGCTCTGAATCTGCTACATACATCCCAAAGCCAACACAGTTATTTTCCTAATGCTCAAGAGAAAAGACTTTGATTTTAAAAGGCTAGATTAAATCAGGTGGGTTCTGGCCTGTGATCACAGATGTCCTACAGAAAGATGCTTACTCTAAACATACAACACTATTTTCATGCTTGGGCGACTCTTTACTTGGTTTTGAACCTTCTGTATTAACAAAGCATGCTCAGATTCAGAGGATTATCATGATCTAAACTGAAACACTGGTTATTGCTGACTTTCATTTGTGAGCAAAAATGCCAGTAAAACTTGCATGACTTGGTGTTTTGTTCCATCCTTTTTTTGCAACACCTAGAGACATGAATGTCTGCAGAATTTGGATGCTTGTATATTGTCTATTGTGCCACTTAAAAAGGAAGTTGCAGTTTCCTTTTCAGATCTCCTTATCACCATCCATCACACTGTGAGCAGAAGACCCCTGCTGTGGGAACACAGGTTTCCTGCCACAGTCTCACATCTAAAGCCAATGAGTCTAAAATCATGTTTCATCTGAACTTTTCCTACTGGCTTAGTAGGAGACTTAAAGTAGCAGAAGCAGGCAAATACTTAGGCCTCTCATTTTTATACTCCAGTTACAGATGCTCATCCGGTTGGTGTTGCTTTAAGATAATGCCTTTGTGCTCTGCTAATATAAGCTCACAAACACTCTAGACCTGCAGGCTTTCAGAAAAGGCGTAGTGACTTAAAAGCAGGAATCCTGCTGAAACTCAGTGAGATGCATGGAAATCACTGCCCCAGAAACAGATCACAAACAGCAGTGGATAAAATGCACTGAGTTCTCACTTTTGGAGGTGTGAGCACAGAATGTGCACTCCTTCAGCCTGCATTATTAAAGCAGTGGCAAAATTCAAGCATTAAGCAAAACTGTGAGAGGTTCTTTCATTTTCATTCTTTGCTAGAAATAGTTCCTTGATTAGTTCTCAGAATAAAATGAAGAGTTTTACCTGTGAAAACTAAGACTGCTGTAGCTCTCTTAAAATACTGTTGAAATGTTACAAGTTTCAAGTTAGGTATAGACAATAGAAGCTTTAAATTGAATTCATTCCATAGAAACAGAAACAGAGACAGTGGCTAGAAAATACTTTACAAGACTAGCATCAAAGACAGCCTACCTGTAATTAAGGATGTGAGCATGAATGCCCACGCACCAAAAGCAGGGAGACACCAACATAGCCGCCTCTTGGGATGCATCACCAGAAGCAGAACAGTCCTTCCTTTTGAGAAGAGAGGTTTGAGGAACCCCAGGAGCTGAAAGCAAGAAGACACTGAAGCCCCTTGGTAAGTAAGGAGTGTAAAGATGGATTTCAGTTTTGCATTTGCAGCAAACTCTGCAGTCTGCTAAACGGAGCAAAGCCTGGTAGAGTTGCTTCCACAGTCACCAGGAGAGAAGAGCTTACGCTGCGCAGAGATGGGAGCGGGAGCATCCTATCATATGACTTTCACATTTCCAGGCACCCACACCCTTGCCTCTGGAGGAAAGTGTGAGAGTGCGGGAGAGGGAGGAAAGGCAAGAGGCAGGGTGGCCGTGGCTGTGAGGTGGGGGAGGAATCCTCCCGGCTCTCCACGTGCTGAATAAAACACTTATTCAAAAGCATCTGTTTTAACTATTGCTTTGTCCTCACCAGAGTGAGCCTGTCAAAATATTCAGGGATGAAACAACTTCACTCTTCTGGACAAGGACTGACTCTGCAGCAGGAGGAATGGATGCATGCGTTTACCAGAAAAGAGATCTGAGCCTTGAAGTAGGAAGAGCATCATGCACTGGAACTGCCTGACAGTATTCCAGGCAAATAAATCTAAAGGCAAATAGATTCATTGTGGCCATCTGACAGGAACAACCAAGTGTTCTGAATTCTCTCCTGATAGATAAGCCAGCTCACAACATCCATTTTCCTATCATTTTTGTGTGTCTGTGTGCATGTGTGCAGACAGGGTATCTCCTTTATGTGCACTCAATACAGCATGAACACATCTGAGCAATGAGATGAGTGCTTTGACCAAAACAGAGATGCTGCTGATTTCCCATCATAACATTGTTGTATAAGTGTGGGGAGAAAAGAAAAGCCATGAAAGGAAAAAAAATGCCCTTCTTTCTGCACAACACAGAGGCAATGCTGCAGCTCAGGAGGTGAAACTGATATACCTTCTATTCAAGTTGTTAAAATATGATTAGAAGGGAAGATATCTGCATGGAAGAAAGAGACTTAGGAATGAATTTTCTGAATAGAACTGATATCTGAAGCCAACAAAGTTTCCCTTAGCAAATTTTGAGGGATGAAAAGGCAGTCTTGGAGGTTACTAACAGAAACCCTACTCCAGAGCTTATTGGATCCAGCTTGGTGCTGCTGCTGATGGAGGTAAGTTTGAGCTGAGCCTGTGCCACTGCCTCACCACCCTCTGAATAAAGAATTTTCTTCTAACATCTAACCTAAATCTCTCTCTCTCTCTCTCTCTTTTTTTTTTTTTTTTCCCAGTTTAAAGCCATTCCCCTTTGTCCTATTATTTCTTGCCCATGTAAGAAGTCAGTCTCCCTCCTGTTATAAGCTCCCTTTAGGTTCTGGAAGGCTGCTGAGAGATCTCCCTGGAGCCTTCTCTTCTCCAGCCTGAACAAGCCTGACTCCCTCAACCTGTCTTCATAGTAGAGGTGCTCCAGTCCTCTAATCATCTTTGTGGCCCTCCTCTGGACCCACTCCAACAGCTCCACATCCTTCTTGTGCTGCGGGCCCCAGGCCTGTATGCAGTACTCCAGATGGGGCTTCACAAGGGCAGAGCAGAGGGGGACAATCCCCTCCCTCTCCCTGCTGCCACCCCTCTGTTGAAGCAGCCCAGGATACTGTTGGCCTTCCAAGCTGCGAGCGTGCACTGCTGGCTCATGTACAGCTCTTGCCTACTCTGCTTGCCTACTCCCCTCTCTTGTCCCTTTTTGTTACTGTTACTTGTTCTTCTTTTTCCTCCTCTACAAGCATGAAGCCTGCTTCAACCTCTGTCTTTCTCGTTCTCCCTTCTTTTCCTCTGTACTTCTGGTATCTGACATTGTTCTGTCTCTCTCTGTACTCCCTCTCATTAATGTTTTATTCTCTGAAGCCCACTTTACCTTCCATGATGTCTCACCGCTGAAACACACAGACCAGAGCACAAGCATACATCTGCTTCCACAGATGCCCGGGTAGCCTCTCTCATGTTTACACTGAGACATGAACTCAGACAGCTCTGAATATATATTACACTGTGCATACACGTGACTGTCATCTCTATCCTTGTAAAACTGGGCATATCTTCTCCAAGTGCTTCACCTGGAAATCCAGCTGGAAACACTAGACTGCCAACCTCCAGATTCCTCAGAGATCCAGTAAAATCTCCTACAGCTGAGGCACTACTAACAGCAAGCAACTCCTTATTACTTTCTTAATTCTTCTTTCGTGGAATGAAGAAACACAGCTCTTTTGAGGGCGCTGATGAACTACGAATAGCATTACTATGCTGCACAAACCTGCCTCATCTGTGAGGATTATAGCCTCGTCAAGGCAGGAGGTCGCTATTAATCTGTGTTAGTACCGTGCTGAGTGTAGTTAGGATCCTGTGTTTTGTTGATTTCTGCACTCAACACTCAGCACAAATTGCTGGTAATCTTGCATTGTAAAGCAGTTTTCAGAAGAATATTAGGAATCCAGTTTTGCTGCATCTCTGGCAGATATTTTATCACCACAGAAGCGCTTCCAGGTCATCACCCTTTGTTCAAGTGTGAGTACAGCATAGCTTGAAAGGTCTCACACTTCGAGCACTGCATTCATAAAGCTGGCTTTCCTGCACTACTTGCAGCAAAGCCATGTGCAAATCTTGGGCTGTGCCTCTGTCCTATTCTGGGACCATAAATGCCAGCAGTGTTTGCTCCCTGATCCATTAGTCACTGGCTGGAGGCTTTTAGTGTGCAGGAGATTTGGAGCATGAATGTGGATGGAATTCAGGGGGCCACTGCATGCAAATGCAGTGTCCCATGCTCTAAGATGATTTATGCGAAGGCATTTTTGGGGGTGAGGTTTTAAGTGATGGGTGGGAAGAGGCCATGAAGCCTGCACTGACCAAAACTTTTACAAATACTGAGCATAGAATTTGTTCAGTTCAGTAGGATGCTCTGTGGTACAGTCCTTTCTTCCTTGTTCTTCCATTTTAAAGGAATAAAACCATGACAATCTGATAGTGTGGCAGTCATTACATGCTGAATAACAGTACAATAAGGAGGATGCCTGCTGAGGTGCTGCAGTACCCAGAGTGTGAGACAAACATCCATCTTTTAAAAGTTAGAACATTTTTAAAAGTTAAAACATCACTGATGGCAACATCCTCAATGCACCTTACACTGTATACGTGAGCCAAACAGCATCGCTCTTTGCAGTTTCAGTGACCTTCAGTTTGGACCAACCCTTGTAATTTGATAGAAACTTATTATAGGCTGATAAAACCCGATCAGTTCTAAGGAAACTAAAACTCAGACTAGTAATCTCTATTTGGCTTTTCTACTCTTCTTATTTAAGGAGAAAGTCCTGGGAATGTGTTTCAACGTGCAAAATATGTAAACCGTACTTCTCTAATATAAATGCCTTTATTTTGTGCAAACATACTTTAACATTGCAAGAAGTCATGATTTGGATGTTTCTGTGCTATGCTTAGACCTTTTTGCTATAGCTCATAAATACCAAAATGGAAATCAAGACATATTTTGAAGCAACTCTGAAAGGATATAACAGGTAAACCAGTAGACAATCATTTATTTATGCAGTTATGGTAACATAAATAATGTAAAGCTACTTAATCCTACACTGACATTTGCAACATCTCCAGGGGTAGTAATATAGCCAGCATTTAACTTCTAAGACATAAGTAGGGGTAAAAAACAAGCAGAAGTGTAAAAGGAATCACTGAAAGGGTTGCTCTGGCATCCTGTCCTGAAATGGTGGATCACTGGATTCAGTGAATGTAGGGGATCTTCCTAATGTCCTGTTTCAGTACTGAGGATGATGCATAAAGAAGCAATACTGTTGGGGAAAATATGCTAGCAATGAATATGATGACTGGAAAGGATAGGTGTTTTAGAACAAAAGATAAACAGTCAGATTGAGCAGAAGAGAGAAGGGAATATGAATGAAGTAAAGAATACCTGAAGGTCTGATTTCTGTAGCTTAAAAAGGATGAAGGGAAATTAAATTATTAGAGAGTTCAGCAGTACAGAGAATATTGCTTGGAAATGTGAAGCAGTATGGTGGCCCTATAAAAAAGTTAGTGTGAGATAACATGGCTTTGTATCTAAGAATCAAGCTGGTTTTCCTCCTTATCTATGTTTCTATTTTGAAAGAATGAAGATTATGCTGTTCAAAATGACAATACAGACGCAGAGTTTTAGACCTTATGAATTAATTAAATAATATACCGTTACACGGAGCAGGTGGTTCATGCACCATGTGTACTGAGCCACTCAGAACAAGCACAACAATGCTCTCGCAAGTTAAGGATGAACTCATATGCTGGTTGAATAACCTCTTTGTGCCCATACTCCCTGAGGAGTGGACTGAGATTTCAGACTTAAAACCAAATAAATTAATAAACAAATGTTTTTACAAATGTGTGTGTGTGTTCCAAAGGAAACCCTAAATCCATGGAGAACTTCGTGGCTGGAAACTTGAGGAGGGAAAAAAAAAAAGTCTTTGAACTGGTTAGCATGAAATAATGGAAAAATTATCACAAGGGAAATGGGCTGATTGGTGAAGATGAAGATCAAAGAAGTCTTCATTCTTACAGATGTGTTTTTTTGTCTCTAAGCCTCCCACACCCAAACAAAAACAACCATTCCTCCTGAAACCCTTGAGATTCCTAAGAAGTACATGGCAGTGTGTAGGAGCTAGGCAGGAGTTACGATTATGCCAAATTGAAGGCTAATGTACACATGTTGACTGGCCAGCTGGCTAATTCTAGATGAGATATATAGGGATGACCTGCCTGCTGCTCCTACGTGGGAAAAGTGGAAATTTCATCTGGATTCTTATCCTTATATAGCTTTGGATTCACACCAAATTTCCATAAACTTGAATATTTAAAAAATTCATTGTAAATTGGCCTGTTAGGGATCAGTGAGAAGACAGAAAAGAATGTGTGTCAACATAAAAATTTGTTTGAATAGGAAGCTGGAACAAAACAAACTTTTTTTTTGCTTTACTCACTGGAAGGATACATAGCAAATAAAATAATCAAACATGAAGTAAGTAAAATATGCAGTCTCTCCCAGACTTTTTTCCCAGAATATGCAGTAGTAAGAAGATCAAATACTTGGACAAGAAGAAGAGATGTACAGAGATGTATCTCCGGAAAACTTCCTGCCTACCATGTTCAGCAGCAAGAACAAATGCTTGGCTACGTGGCAATAAGCACTGAATCCACTCATGTCTCATTAAGCAAATTTCTCCTGAGACAGAAACCTCAGAAATGCACCACACAGACCAGGTGTCTCGATGTTCCTCGGCAACTGATCTTCTGTCAGAAGATGAGGGAAAAGATTTGGTCACATCTGACACCTGAGTAATAACGTATATCTTGCTGATGCTGGAGGAGAACCTTAATGATGTACTGGGTGCAACAAAAGTCTAATTCATGGCTTGCACATCAGTCAAAATGCTTGGACTTCTCACAGCTGAACACTGTCAGAATTCTTCTCAAGGAATGTTTTTCACCTCCAGAGGAAACTGCTGCAAGTGTCTGGTAACTTCCCTCCTGTTTGAAAATTATTATCTCTCTTCTAAAACTGAGTCCACACTGAGTTATTGCTGCAGAACTTGCAGTCAGATTGTGCCAGTATCTTTTAGCAGTGTTGTTCTGAATGGCCCAGAGCTATTCTCCTGAGCCATTTCTACAGTCTGTCAGAAAAGCAGGACCATTTTCACAAGACACATTTATTTCACACAACATTAATTACACAACCAAAACCAATATACAAAACAAAAACTCAAAATGATGAAAATAAATATTCACCCAGACCTAAATTCTCTGACAGGAGGACTGTTCTGTGACTGTCGTGACATATACATATAGCAACCTCAGGAGAGCATGCAGCACAGTGACATCTCCCATGAAATCTCATCATGACACATATGTTTTGTAAAATATTTCAAATTTTGGTTGATTTATATGAAAAGCAGCGAGAGGACTTTATTTACTCTTACAAAATAGTACCATCTTTCTGCAAACAGAACCACTTAGCTCAAAACTCAGACTTCAGCTGAAATTGTTTTTAATCCATTTTAGTCATTACTTAATTGCTGGCTCTCAAAGTGTATGGAGAAAGACAGCTGTGGGACTGGCAGAATATAAATCCGCAGAGGGGCGAAGAACAAAGACACTGCAATATAACTGACCAAAGCTCCAGTGTTCCTGAAACATGTCATTACTTTGGGAGGTCTGAATTATATGATTTTTTAACCTCTTAGTGATGGCTTAAATTTGTATATGGAGGGGGAGCACTTCCAAGATGCCAAAGGAGACCAGCTGCCCATTCTCCTTTAAGTGGATAACAAATCAAGATCAGAATCTTCTGGTAATGCAGGAAAAAGAAAATCTACCTTCTGTTATGTGAAAAGCAATCCCTCTAAGAAAACAATAACTCTGCCACAAAAAGCAAAAATTAGTGCAATCGGGCGAGTAAGAGATCTTGTTTTTGTTAGGTTGCTGGACTTGTCCATCTCTCTGTGGACATCTTTGTATTTGTAAGAAAGGCATGAAGACCATCAGCAAAGCTTTCTTCTTTATGTTGCAGTGCTTTATTTTTGTTGAACGCCAGTCTGACAGCCACAGAGATCTGTACACTTCTTTTATTGCATGGTTTTGTGAATGCTATGCGCTCAGACGTTTCTAGGACAAGCAGAGCCATCAATACCTCTTGTGCCTCTGGCCAAAAAGTGTAAGGAGAAAACCTGATGTCATTATCGTCAAAAATCATCTTCTCTGTTGTGTTTTGAGGGAGCATTTGGAAAGGAAAAAATGAGAATAACAGCCACATTATAATGAGCAGTGTGATTGTGAGAGGAAATGAAAAAAAATTGTAAAACATCATCTATTTTAGTAACACAAGTACTGCCATTATTAACTAAGAAAGGTGATATGTTAAGGGGACAGGCTTTGACGATCTGTTAGCATGTCACAGCCTTTAAAATGCCGTCTTAAATTTTGTAAGCAGAGCTGAGAGGTTACTGCATTTGTTTTAGGCAAAAGTGGATAAACTACTTAGTGGGGGATTAACTCCATCCAACTCCAGCTAACTATGAACTAGGTGACTAGTTCAAAGGTTTTTCTGACACTAATGAAGGAAGATGGCGTTTTCTAAGCTCGCTTTCTGAAGTCTACTTTCTGGGTGGCTTTGGTAGGGTCAGACAGCTTCCACATATTTTCCTTTCTTTTTTCATTTGGGAATGGAAAATAGGAGAATAACGCTTTGACTGTGTCCAGTTAGACTTTGTTTGCTGTATGCTTGTATCACCAGACTTCCCCTAAAATTTGCCATGTAGATAGTAACAAGGAAAATGTTCAGACTGATTATCAGTAAGGCAGATGTACAAAAATGATGGGAAGAATTGTATTATTTTCACAGATAAAACAGTAGGTGAGAGAAGTGAGGAAAAACCTGACATTTCCTCCACAGGGATCTAGAGTATGTGCAGCAGGTCATATGTTAGCTTTCTGTTCCACAGTAAAGCATTATAATACTGTTCGTATATCATACTTGAGTTCATGCCTCATGTATATGAATAATTAATCACCCCATGTTAACTGCACAGGGAAGAATGTAAATGAAGAGTCACACTTAAGGCTGCGAAGCATGTGTTGAGCTAGAGCACACAGGGCAGGGCAGGCAGAGTTTAACTGTCATCCATACATGCTACCAAGGATGCAGCTGTTCTGAAACAAAAGTGGTGAAGAAGGTAAATGTAAATTGCCAGGATACTCTCTTGGTGTCAGGGGTGAAAATTCAGCAGTAAATTTCCAGAGCCACAAAAGCAAAGATGAAGTGAAAACATGATGAACAGCAAGAAATGGTACAAAGTTCCAACAGTGTTCCACTGGGCATCACAACAAGTTAGTGCCAGGGCAAGAGTCAGCAGCAAGACAAGTGCCAGTGCCTATCTAACATACATTGGCACTGAGCTGCAGCCTGACAGGGAAAAACAGAGTGAAATTCTCTAAGTAAACCTATGGAGAGCCAGAAGCAATTACAGTTAGCATCTACTGGAACTAAAATGCAACTGGATAAGCCAACAGGACCCCTTAATCTAGGCTAGTTAGAAGCCTTGTAATTCGGAGAAGGTCAAAGTATGAAAGAGGGCAACAATGAAAAGACAGGAGACTCTTCTTTCAGATACCTCATTTTCCTTAGACACCTGTATAGTAAGCAGAAATTTTTGAAGTAATTTCTCTTAAAAACAAAATAATTAATTTTGGGACTGTACAGCAGCTTTGCAGAAAAGAAATTGGGGATCCCTGTGGACACCAGGTTGAGCAAGAGCCAAAAATGTACCCTTGCCACAAAAAAAGGCCAATGGCATCCAGGGCTGCATCAGTGAAATTATCACTAGTAGCTTGAAGGAGGTGATCCTTCCCTTGTCCTCTCTAGTGAGGCCACCCCTGGATTGCTGTATCCAAGTCTGGGCTCCCCAGTGCAAGAGAAACATGTACACACTGGATAGTGTCCAGCTAAGGGCCATCAGGAAGATGAAGGGACTGGAGTACTTCTTCTGGAGGGAAAGACCGAGAGAGGTGGGACTGTCCAGCCTAGAGAAGAGGAGGCTTAGAGGGATCTCAACAACCTCAAAAGGTGGGCCCGTGTGAGCATAATGAGGTTCAACATAACAAAGTGCAAAGTTTTGCACTTGGGTCAGAGTAATCCCAGATACGTATACCGACTGGGAGAAGAACTCCTTGATAACAGCCCTGCTGAGAAGGAGGTTCAGGTGGATGAAAAAGTGAACATGAGCCAACAGTGTGCTCTTGCAGCTTGGAAGGCCAAAGGTGTCCTGGGCTCCACCAGAAGAGGGGTGGCCAGCAGGGACAGGGAGGTGATTGTGCCTCTCTACTCTGCCTTTTTGAGGCCCCATCTGGAGTACTGCATCCAGGTCTGGGGCCCCCCATACGGTAAAGATGCAAAGCTGTTGGAAAGGGTCCAGAGGAGGGCCACTAAGATGATGAGAGGGCTGGAGCACCTCCCCTGTGAAGGCAGGCTGAGGGAGCTGGGCTTGTTCAGCCTGGAGAAGAGAAGGCTGCGAGGAGACCTCATTGCAGCCTTCCAGTATTTGAAAGGGGATTATAAAAAGGAGGGAAATCCTTTAGCCTGGATATCACTATGAACACATAGATTTCAGAACTTGTTTCTCTCATTCAGAATCAGGCTAAGGATGAATACAAGTGCAAATCACAAGCTTTTCTTTCCACAAGAGTGCATTCTATGCTTTAGCAGGCTCCTCCTGCCAATGCCAAATTTTCAGTGGAGCCTGGGTCAGCTTGTATGGCTCATGCCCTGGAACTGATTATTAATCTTTAAAAGAAGGATACGCTACCCTGGGAAGTTGTATGAAACACTGGCCAAGGCATGAGTATCCCAAACAATCATTGGGAATGGCAAAGAAGTAGAGAAGATGCTGCAAATTGTTACCACTAATTTATCATCTGATCTGGAAGTGGCTGTTATAAACCTGAGCCATGATATGCCTGAGGATTGTATGCAAGCAGTAGACATACTACTGGAGAACACAAAGAAGGGGCACAACAGTTTCACAAATGGCTAGAGATTGTTCCGTGTAACAACCCTGGAGGAGAGAGAGCACAGATATTTTTCTATTTTGAAAGCAGCATGCCTGCAGGAGTACCCAATGGCTGAAATTTGTGATGTCTTCTGTTCTCTCCTGCTCCTGACCACCAGATGATGCCCAGACTCAGAGGGTGCAAGAATGCTTCTAACCACATTCCATGGAGCACTGTCCAGCACACACTAGGACAACACAGGTGTTTGTTATCCCCCATTCCTCTTTCAGAGTAGAAGTGATGGTTAGTGCTGCTACTTGCAGAGAAGATCTGATGAACTCATGACATTAAAATACTTCGAATCCTGCAATGCTGAAATGTCTCTAAAGCACAGCTCTTCCTCTACCACATTAGTTTTAAGCCTTGCAAAATAAAGCAAATTAATAAACCATTAGGTAAAATGTTTGCAGTGGTTCTTCTGAACTCTATTCCTTTAGTTTCTAAGTATGACTTAAGAGCCTGTTACTCTGCTTTGTTCTGCAGTCCATTACTAAAATAGAAGAGCTGTGAAGCTGCAGGGAAGATGCTGATGGACAGCTTTGCAAATCGTTCCAGCTGAACCATAAAACTGTCAAAAAAATGATACATGTTAGTTGTGACGGCCCTATGCCCCCCAGAAATAAAGTGGATCCCTAATGGAAGACTTTGGTAAGGAATTAAATATTAATTAGGGCTTATACAAGATAGATATAAAAAGGATTAGTGATAAACTGTAAGTTTGCTGTTAGAACAGTAGAACACAAGCCAAAGCACTTACTTCTGAACTTTGGCGTCTTGACTGATTACAAGGAATACAGACCTACAGACAAGAAGGTCTTACAGCAGAAAAACCTTCTTTATTCCTTTTTGAAAGAGATGTGGCACAATGCCCTCAGTTCCCTTTAACTGGCTTCAGAAGCACAGTGCTGGGAGAGTACTTACATTCTCAATTATTGAAATAGTTCCTAACTGGAACAGCTTCTGATGGGTTGCCTCATGAGCTCATGCTGTGGTCACAGAATGTCTGATATGGGAATCAAGGCTATGCTTTAGTGTCATAGTGGCAAATCATTTTGTAATGGAGGTGTTGTTTAATGGAGTACAGTTGCGTTGACTTGTTTAGACAAAATGAGCCAATGAAAGCTTTTTGAAGGACTCAAACAACAGCCATTTTTATTTCTCTGGAGGACTTCTGTGGTTTGTTATTCCCACTGCCTTTGCATCTCTGCAGAGCACACAAAATGTCAGTTACAATACACATCCTGTGGAAGGAGGTAACAAAAAAGTGGAAATCCTGTGTCTTTCAATTTTTGAGGCTGGTTTCCAAATTTGTAGTATTTTGACTGGCATCTAACTTGGACTTAATGTGAACCATCATTGACGTTAATACAACCAGCAGATTCCCAAAACTTGCTGTCAGCCCAGATGTCGACAACATTCACTTTAATTCACAAAAAAACTGTTGGATTCTGCTTAACAGACATTGTGACCCATTAAGAACAGGCAGATGAATAACAAATATTCCCTTCTGGATGAGCTGCAAAACAGAAGCTGACACAAGTCCTCTAGCAACTGGGAGCAACTGGAAACTGTAACCAATAAATTACTATTGTCCAGCCATGTGACTGAATTCAACTTCTATATATCACCACAAAGTGCATTGTGTTGCTGTGAAAGAACCACTGATAAAAGTTCTTCAAATGATAATACACAGTACTCCCATTGTACATAGGATTTGAAAGCTTCTGTTTTGGTCTTTAGCTATTCCCACTCATGCAGAAGAAAAGCTTAAAATTTATTTGCGCATTGAGTAGAGTAAGTTTGCAGAGCAGAGCAGAGAAGAAAATGAAATAAAATAACAGGTCAGAGCACTGCATCTTTCTGACACCCAACAGCGATAGTTTTGAAAAATACAGTGTTGCTCAGAAGGTGGCCCAGGAAATAGTCAAGTCTGACCTGGGATGGAACCATCTACACAAATTCACTAGCTGCCTGAAGCGTGCTAGACTCTGACAGGTTTGAGGAAAAGCCCTGTAGCTGCTCCCTGTCAAGGACAGCAAGAATGGTAGAATCATTGAAGTTGGAAAAGACCTCTAAGATCAGCTAGTCCAGTTTTCAACCCATCACCACCATGCCCACTAACCAAGTCCCTCAGTGCCACATCTACACGGTTCTTGAACACCACCAGGGATGGTAGCTTCCTGAGCAGAAGCAGGGGTACCAAACAGGAGCTGACACTGAATGTCCTGCCCCAAGAAAGCCCTGTAAATACAGTTTGCAACAAAAACCAGATCTTTCACCTCTGCACCAGAAACAAAGGGTGCTAAATACTCTTCCAATGGTTCAGCTTCTTTTGTATGTTCTTAGCAGAGAGAACTGTGGAAATCATCTCCCTATCTTCTGTACAACCTAAGCACGGATGTGTTCCAACAGAAATGGTATTTTCTATACAGGACCACAGACATAATAGATGTATGGAAGATGACTGCTATTTAAAATTGAAGACATCCTTTCTGGTGTCTGGTGTCTCTATACAATGTAAACAAAATCTTGTTATGGGCAAAAATTAACACAGATTATAGGCAGAATTCAGACTTTATTGTCAGTCAATTAATGCCTTCACATTTTCACATTCTAATTAAAATGACAGCAGAAAGCTATTGATAGTTCGGTTATGGTAACAGCAACATTCTGAAAAAAAAAGTTTAGACTGGTAACACATTTAATTCCTATAATCTGCTCCTTTTCTTCAACCTTACACTTAGCCTACAGTTGTCTTTATGAGTCCTGATCCACAGGGGAGAGATAAGCTCTCCCTAAGCAGAAAGTAGGTAGCACGCTGAGTCCCTGGCACGCTGATTTCTTTACAAAGGGGAAGACAGCAGTGTATATAGGATGGTTGCCCTGTTAAAGGGTATTTTTGTATGTTTTCTTTATAAAATCTTCTTTGTATTCATTAGTTCCCAGATAAACTTTGAAACTTAAATACAGAGTGAGTCTTCCCTTGGAAGCAGTGGAGTAAACCCACTACTTTACAACCAGCAATAAAATCTGTCAGATTTACTTGCCTCTTGAGTTAAATGCAAAGTGAGCACATGCTAGCATCAAGCCCAACACCAGAACACTCCTGAGAAACCAGTCCGTACCCTGGAAAGGAAACAATATTGCATCTTCACAGACATCAGTGCTCTCCAAACATAAATGTTTAGCATTGACACCATTTTCCATCAGCTTCCATCATGCCAGTTAATATAACAATCAATGCAGTGACTGTATTGACAGACCTTTTCTCATGGCCTGGGTACACTGAGCAGCCGCCCCAGAGGCCCCACCTACAAATCCTGCCCACGTGTCCTGGTTTGGGATGTGACAGGGTTGATTTTCTTCACAGTAGCTGGTATTGTGATGGGTTCTGGATTTATGATGAGAATGATACAAGTTATAACAATATTGTAAATCTTGCTAGTGTTCATTGATGGATACCCCTGCCCTGCAATTTCTGATTAGATAATAGAAAGAGCTGTGTCTCTGAACCAAGGAGATAAGTAAGTTCTTCTGGATCTTTGTACCAAGGAAACAGGAGGTCCTGCTTGGAATCAGTCACTGAATATGTAACATACTTCTGGGAAACTTCTGCGTATATAACATATCTCTGGGAAACATCTGCACATGTAACATAACTCTGAGAAGCTTCCACATATGTTACATACCTCTTAGAAAACTTCTGCTCATGCAGAACACAAGTAATGTATATAAACTGAAGATCTTTTCTGTAAGCCATGCACGATAGGAGGATTACCCCCATGCATCCAGTGTTAATATTAAAGAATGTCTGCTTTCCAGCACTCCAACTTGAGTCTTGGAGAGTTTCCTGATCAACTGTCTTACGTGTCAATGGTTTACAGGCTGGTTCGGCCTGGTTCCATGACTAATGGGGCAGGGGGACCCACAGACCCACACCTCGGGAAAGGGGGAAGAAGAAAAGGGGAAAAGGAAGGGAGATGGGTCTAAAAACAAAACAGTGGAAATTATCTGAGGAGGAAAGTTAATTTACTAAATATGATATCGGAATGCAAGATAACACAATATAATACAATATAATTGGAATTGAGGCTAATAAATCAAAGAATTTGAAGGATGGCTTAAACTTTGTAGAAAGATGGCCTACACTTATGTTGCAGCAGATACTAATGGAGGTCCTTGTGCAGTAGGAAGATTAGCCCCATAGCTCATGAATAAAAAAGGCCCCAGGTAACACAGGCTAAAGGAAAAGGAGGAGTGTTCATCTACGTAACTCCCCTGTAACTGTAATTCACAAGTTATTCTACCAGCCAAAGAGGTGCCAAAGAGCAACCTACCTGTCAAGAAAAGTGGGATGTTTCTCAGTGTCAGTGCCATACATGGGCAAACTGGAGGGAGAGACATTCAGAGTTACGCTGCTTGTCTTCCCAGTTAACTAATACATGTGATAAAGCTCTGCTTTCCTTGAAATGGCTGAACATGTGCCTGGTGATGGAAAGAAGTGAATGGACTCCTTTTTTTACTTTGCTTGCATGTACAGCAACCTATCAATCTCAACCCACAAGTTCTTGCATTTTCACCTTTCCAATTCTCTCTTCCCCATCCCATTGGGGTGGATTGAAGGAACAGCTGTGTGCTACCATCTGCCTTCCATGTTAAACTGCAAAACCATGGGCCAGGAGAACCATTTCAGGGCCACGAGCTTGGGTCCTTCAATACCCATCCCAGCTAGTCTGCAGAAGTGCTGGTCTTAACCATAGCTATGTCAACATCTAGCTATGGACCTTGTTGGCCCTGATCTGTGGACTGATTTCCCATCTTGACCTCAAAACTACTCTACCACCGTGAATTTGCTTGATAGCTGGGACTGTGGGTCAATGCTATCTCTACTAATTCAGAATTTGCCTTGCTCCTCGATTCAGAGGTGGTGGACAGCATTCCCTTGCTGAAGGGAGCAGCTGGCCCTTGCCACGCCCTGGCACATTTTACACTGAATGGTATTCACAAAGCTAAGCTGAAAAACTTCAGACAATAGTGACCTGATTACCAAACAGTAGTTACCAGACAAGCCCTGAAACAATGTACTGTCAGGTTAATGTAAAACCTTATATAGGATTATAAAGCCTTATACAGAATCATATGTACATGTTACGCCTGAAAACAAAAGTTGATGTCTAGGGCTAAACGGCAGCAAGGCAACTCCCTGGGTCATGTTGAACCAAGGTGGGTTAGGAGGCAGCAACATCTGGATGATAAGGTTCATATCTCTGGACAAAAGACAAAGCAATTATTGAGCAACCCTGGGCTACAAACACTTGGGTGAAAGCCAAAACTTGTCAGAATTGTATCTTTAGAACAAAAGAGAAGGTTGGGGAAAACAAACAAACAAACAGAAAGATAATCTGGCACCAGGAAAGAAGTAGATGCTGAAAAATTGGAAACTTTGGAGATGAAATGGTATATCCCAGCTTACAGAGGGGACTAAAACAGCATGTTCTCTCCTACCTGACTGACCAACCCTTGCTACTCTCAAAGAGGTGACCATATAACTCTAGGAAGACATATTTCAGGCAACTTCAAGATTTTCAGTGCCTCTCAGGAGAATGCCAGCATATCTTAATCACATCCCATTTCTAGCTGGGGCTAACCACTGATATTTTGGAGAAAAGCAAGAACAAGCCAAAAGGATCAGCATCATGGAGCAGACACTACGTCTTTCTGCAGTCTGCACAGCATGTTGGCAGAAACCTGCTGCAGAAGAGAGGTACAGCAGATTTTGAAAAAACATGAGCCTGCCCCACTGAAGGGAAAGGCAACAGACAGCTGCAGTTTAAGTACTCATTCTACAGACTGTTGATGAATGAATGAGAAGGAGAAAGGATGTCTCAGGGCTGACAAAGCTCACCAGGTCTTGGGGGAAAGCTGCAATAGTGACATAAGCTGAGATCTAAAAACAAGACATCTGTGAGAAAAGCAGCACTAAGCTCCATGCTGTTGATGCTGCTAAGATTCCAGATGGGATACATATGTTTCTGATCAACAGACACCTTTATTACATAAGCTGTATGCAACTATAAGCAGGAGGCATTTAAGAAAAACTCCATTAGCAAATTTATAGAGTACTGCTTTCCTCCACAGTGCCCAGATGCCTCCTGACAGACAAAGCTAATGTAGTCGGAGGAGTCAACTGCTCCCTGTGAAGAAGTCTGATGTGTCTGTTTTCCCAAAACATCTGCAGGGATGCTGCAAGGAGGGCAACTGGGACCAAATGGTTTACATAGCAAGAAATGACTCAGCTCTGGAGCATCATGCTGTCACATTTCACATCTGCCCAGTTTGAGGCACTGGGTAAATTTATGCATACTGGGCAGGCAGGTATAACTTACATGGGGAATGGTTAGCCTATATACTTGCTGGAAAGAGCTAATTCCCTGCAACTTCCCTTCCATTCTCCCACCATTTTTTATACTTGTGTGCCTCCTCAGGAATGCCTCTGGACAAGAAGAGCTCCTGGTCTGTGCAAGGAGAAAGAAGAAGGCTGCTTCAAGACATCCCCAGTGTCCTTTGGCTTAGAGCGTTAGCAATGGGAAATCTTCCAGGTAAACATGTCCAAACAAAACCTCCTGCGGTGGGCATTCCACTCCCCTAGCCCTTGGGTGAGCAGAAAGTCAGAGGCAATAGGGGAGACTTCCTTCGGCTAAAGTCTTTATCTGCCCGATGGTCTCTAGAATCATACCCATAGCAGGGTGGGCATATGTGTTCAGTTCTGAATTAAACTTTTATGCCTTGGAAAATGCTTGCTGGAAGTCACCTCTTGTAACTCTGGCATTTCCTCTGCTCCTGGGAGATGTCTGAGAGTGCTGTAAAGTAGGCCACTGGGTATTACTGCTATAACCTTGCATTTGGCCTGCAAATGCATTCATGGGCGTGTTGGTCCAGTTGGCTACCTTGGTTTACAAAGAGCAAATTGTTTGGCCTCTTCTGCTCTCCCTGTAGCATCCCCATGGATATTTTGGGAACAGAGCAATATGCGGTTCCATAACAGGGAACTCTTTTTGCTTTAGTTTCTTCCTATGGCAGGAGGCACTAGGACGGCTGTGTTGCGCAGGAAAGGTTTTCTGCTCTTCAGAAAACAAACCTTGAAGAATCTCATTGTTTTCTCAGATACAGGAAGTGAAACCTGGGACTGATGCAAAGACACCTCAAATTCTCTGTCCGTCTCTCCTCTGGCAAGGGTTTTTGCCTTTTCTTCTATCTCCCAGCTTTTGGACTGATGTGGCTGACATAGCAAGGAGCACACCTTGGGGAAAACTGTCCAAAACAGGAGAGGCAGGCTCCTGGAGACGAGTCTTTCCCTGAGTTTTGACAGATGCCTCTTTAAAATGCCAACAGAGCCCTCTAGAGCATTCACGCTGCAGGGCAGGTTCTCTGACAATGTCTCCAGCTTTCTCTTCCTAGTTAGGCTTCACGCTGCTGCCTGCATCCATGGCACGGCGGTGTTTCAGCACTTTCTATAGCATGCCTGATAGTGTGCCTGAAGGGGACGAGCTTTGCTTGGGCATCTTGTCTTCGAGAAGCAACTTCGGCTATTTGGCCACGCTGAAACGGAACACTCCTGCCTGTTCCGGAAGCCGGCAGGCCGCGCTCACCCCGCCATCCCGCTCCCACCGCCTGACAGCGCCGCGGGCGGCGGGCGCACGGCTTCGGGGCGGGGAGCGGCGCCGTGGCGCTCCTGCGCTGGGCGGGCTCCCCTCGTCGCGTCCGGGCTGCGTTTGTCGCCGGCGCCGGTTGGCGGTGCTGAGCCGTGCCGCGACTTCGCTCCCCGCGCCGCCATGGGGGTGCTGCTCTGGCTGATGGTGCAGCTCGGCGCGTGCTCCGCGGCGTATGAGGTGTACGTGGACGTCCGGAGAGCCGAGCGGCCCCTGCGGCACTTTTGGAGGAGCACGGGCTTTTGGTAAGCGCGCAGTCCTGCCGGGGAACGGGGCGCCGGCGGCGGGAAGCGGTGAGGAGCCGTCTGCCCGTACCCCGCCCGAAGCAGAGGATCCCCGGGGTGTACCGGCGCTGCCTGTCCGGACGAGCCCGCTCCCGCCGGGCCGGCTGCCGTGGGTCACGGTGTAAACACTACGTCGCAGGGTGGGCCGGACAGCAGCCCCGGCCCTGCTGCTGCGCTGTTTGTTGGCTCCCCGAACACATCACGTCCTTCCTCCTGCCCCTAACACCATGTACACTGGTACACGGAACTCACGGCCCTTCTGTCAGTTGTGCAGGTTTCTAAGAGCCGGGTCAAAAGCAAGAGACAGCGTGGTCCTCAGCTGTGTTCTTACCTGAGTGTAAACTGATTGTGGTCTCTGCCACTTAGGCACGCAGTGGGTTAAATGGCGGTTGTAGGGCAGAGAGTCACAGCAGGGTTGAATCAGCAGGGTGCACTTAGGTTTAAAAGGAATTCAAGCACTTTTTTAACACAATACGTAAGGGAATTCTGAGCAAAATGTTGGAAAAATTTACATCGTTTCCTCATGTCAGTGGAAGAACAGAACAAGACCTAAAATCAGGTAGTGTATGTTAATCCAAACGATCAGATGAAGAGAAAGGTTTGGGCTTCCTGGATTTTCTTCTTTTGTTTTTAATTTCTGCTTGCAAGGTTAAAAATCATTTAAGAAAAGCTGCATTAAATAGTAGGCTTTTCTCATTTAAACTGCAACCCGAGAAACACTCAGGGTTTTAATAGTGTGAAAGAAATTTTATAGGACTGCAAGTGTGAGAAAGCTGTCAGGGAGGAGGCCAAGGAGCAGAAGCAGCGGCTCTGTTGAGCAGGTCAGCAGCTATTCAGTTGTGCTGCAATACCTGGCCAACACTGTTAATTCTCAAGGTGAAGGATCTCTTGAACAGCCACTCTGTATCCAGTTGTTGGGCACATAATGCAGCTGGTGATCAACAAATAACAAAACCTGGGAGGCTTCAAGACTTGAGATTTTCTTGGATGGGTGCTTTCAACTCAGAAAGGGAACCGGAACTAACAGTAACAAAAAATGCTGTTTTTCCAGCATTCTGATCTATCTTGTCATGGTCACAAGGTTTCTCTCCAGCAGTGTGAATTTCAGGAGTTTTATTCAGCATGGACAAAGCCTGCGAATGCTTTATGCTTTATTTCTGTCTAGTTTGCCTCTGGGTGAAGCAGTGCATTTGTTCAGGTTTGAATCTCAGTGTGATCGTAAAACAGTCCTTCAAAATCCAGCAGTTAATACTGTCCTTATCTGTTGGTACAATTAAAACCATCCAGATGGCTGGTACATTTCTAGTCAGAGTAGAATCAGTAGCTTCTCAGTTTTATGTGTGACTTGAAGCAATCTTGGGGAGATGGTATTTTAAGTGCCCTCTATGCTAGTGAAGTTGCACAGAAGAGCTCTCATATGCTGGCTGATTTGCATTAGGAACTACAGGGACATAGTACATCCAAGACTTAGCTTTCTAATAAAGATGCAGGAGATGGGGTGGTAGATAGACAGTGTCTTAGCTAGGATGTATCAAGTCTTTTTCCAGGTGGGGTCAGGTTTTTCTCCGTTTGGGCACTGAACATTATACAGTATCAGGCTCATTCAGTAGTGTTCTTGCAGGAGGTGAGATTAACATGTAGAGGGTGTAGGGAAGGAGAAGATGACAGTTTGACTATCTGCAGCATAATTAAGATCATAGAGCTCCAAAGATACTGCTACCATTAGCAACACCAGTATCTACTACCAGTGACAGTAGCTGAGCAGTCGAGTTTGGGAATCCTTGCAGAGAACAAGTTCTGTTCTGGCAGAAAAGAGTAATGAGTAGAACTGTGGAAAAAGAGAAATTTGAGCTCACACGATCCATTTGTTAGCATGGAAGCAGTAGTAGATTTGGAGTCTGTCTAATCCAGCCATCAGAGGAGACATCACAGTAGGCCAAGCATAACTTTTTTTACTAATTTATACAGAAACGTACCATCTGTAAACAGTATATTATAGTACAGGTTGTCTCCTCTTGCTTCAGGAAGATGTACAGAAGTATTTTACCAAATGTTGGAAACAATTATGTTTTTATCTTTCTTGTAATATAAACACTTTAAAACTCAGAATTTGCACATTTCCAGGAGTCTTATTGAAAGTGTTGAAAGATGCCCAAACTCAATGAACAGAGCGATGTTCTAGGTTTCTAACTTGAGGAGAATGAGGAGTGAGATCTTTTTCCGTCTTGCAGTTATTTCTCTTCAGAGGTAGAAACAGCAGGAATTTGCTCTAGTGTTTCTTAATTTTGGTGAAATAATGAGACACTGATCATTAATACAATCGTTGTTGTACAGCCCTGAGCACGTTAAATAGCTTGCAGCATCATAGAAACATCAAGCTTCATACTCCAGTGCTTTCTTATGCTTCAAGGTGAGATGAGGAGTGATGAAGAACATAAAAACTCTGAGAGTCTAATTCTGCTTCTCACAGGTGTAACTTTCACAGCAGATCAACCCTCGGGTTCATGTCAGCACATAGATTTCAGCAGGAATATCAACCCAGTATTTGCTTTAGCACAGTCCTGGGCAAACCTGGCTCCTGCTCCAGAGCCTAGAAGTCACTGTGCTTTCCTCATCATTAGTTACTTGGAAGTAAAGTGATTGCCATTGCATGGCTACTTCAGGCCACCACTGACTGAAGTTGTTACCTGAGGAGCAATGACTGCTTGTAATACTTTCTTTTGATTGTGACGTTGAGACGCACCTGATTTGTGTTCTCCTTTGCCACATCATAGGTTTAGGCCCTTAGCCCCAGATAACATGAAGCTCAGCTTCACTTTCACCTCTTGTTAAGAGAGTGTTCCTTAAGCCAGATAAGATCTTGTAGGTGATACATGCTTAACATAGGGAGTTCTGGATACCCAGTGGAGCTGATAGCTAATGTTATAATATGCTGTTTCTTTTCTGTCCTTTTTCCAAAGCCCTCCTTTACCTCACAGCTCTGCTGATCTATTTGACCTAAGCAAAGATCAAGAGATGAACCTTGCATACATTTCTTCTGTTCCTCATGATGGCATTGAACAAGTTCGAATTCACTGGTTACTGGAATTGATTACTGTCAGGTAAGCAAACGTTTCACGTCAAAAATCTAGAAGAAGAGTAGTGACTCATTAAAGTGCCCAGCAGTTGCTCACTTTTGCAGTTCTCATAGCTTAACTGCAAACTGGGTGTGTTTTTGCTTTCATGGAAGTCAGATAATGGCCAGTGGATTGGTATAGTTTGGGAGTGTATGAGTTGAGGAAAGAGAGAGCTTGTCTTGAGAAAGATGGGGCTAATTTGCATGCATTTTGTCCTAACAAGAGGCTAAGGAGCACTTTGAGGCTTCTTTTTGTCAGAAGAATCTTGTGGGTGTACTGTTCAGCTTTACCAAGACCATCTCAAGTTATATGCTGGAGTCATTCCACATCTCTCTGGCTGCCATTCCAAGCACAGTGACTTGATTCCTAGTTGTACAGTGACTTCCAAGGAGGACTCAGGCTAGCAGAAGTGACTCTCACTACACATTTTGAGGTCACAGTGTAGCATTTTATAACTGGATGCATCCATTTAAAATACTGCTTGGTAAGGCCTTGAAAACAGGGCTCTTCAGGAGACCCTGGTTCTTCTTTAAACGGGGAAGAGCTCTGCTTTGCAGTTGGAACAATATATGCTGAGTATTATGGAGAGAACTCAGCCAGATTTCAATCAATGGTCATTCCAGGTGATTTCAAGTTACACCAGAGTTATCGCTGCTGTTCCTCCAAGTCCAGCTGAGTCTGTTGTTAGTGCAGGAACACCTGCAGCTACTTGGTACTGAGATTAAGAATTAGGAGAAACCAGACTTTGAGAATTCATTTTTTTCAGTGTACAATCTAGCTGACTGCATATGTACCTACAGCTCCCTCTGGCTATAAGCCTGATTTTAATATCTGGGTCGCAGTGTTACAGAGTTGGAAAGGGAGTTTATGTACCTACAGCTCCCTCTGGCTGTCTTGTTTTAATATTCAGTTTGCCGTGTTACACTCCCTTTTCAAGTAACGCGTCTTTGGGGAAGGTTAGGAACAGGCTGGAATGGGGTGGTAGTTGTAAATTCAGTGCATCCCTTACCAAAGCACTTCAGGTGGCAATGCTGTCACATGTAAGGAAAATTCAGGACAGTATGCCTCCCACCACGATAAGTAAGACAGAAGAACTAGTGACAATCAGTCTGGAGTAGGCTGAAGTTGACAATTTTTTTTGTCTCAGTTTTCACTGGCAGTCATTCTTCCCAAATCTCTCAAGTCCCTCAACCCCAAGCCAGGATCTTGGGGAACAAAATGCCTCCCATTGTAAGAGAGCAGGTTTAGGATCACTTGATAAATGTGAGTATAGATAGCACCTAACAAGATGCTTTCAGGTGTCCTGAGGGAACTGAATGATGTACTTGCTATGCTGCTCCATTGTATTTGGCAGTCTGGCAAAGTCCCCAGTGACTTGGGAAAGTAGCACACCCATTTTTAAAAAAAGGTAATAAGGACAATGCTGGTACCAGTGACCAGTCATCCTCACCTCAGTGCCTAGTAAGATTGTGGAACACAGATCCTCCTGGAAGCTATGCTGAAACACATGGAAGGCAGGGAGGTGATTAGAGACAGCCAGCATGGCTTCATTAAGGACAAATCATACCTGACTAGCATAGTGATCTTCTACAGTGGAGTGACTGGATCAGTGGATAAGATCTCCTGATGTCATCTACCTGGACTTCTGTAAGGCTTTCACTACAATCTTCCATAACAATTCTTGCCTTTAAATAGGAGAGATAGGGATTTGATGGATGGACTGTTAGATGGATAATGAATCGGCTGGATGTCTGTGCCCAAAATGTTACAATCCATTGCTCAGTGTCCAAGTGGAAACCAATAGCAAGTAATGTCCCTCAAGGGTCTGTACAAGGACCGATACAATTTACTATCTTCGTTAATGGCATAGATAGTGCAATTGAGTGCACCCTCAGCAAGTGTGCAGGTGACATCAAGCTAACTAGTGCAGTTGATATACCTGAAAGAAGAGATGCCAGCTAGAGGGATTTTAACAGACTTGGGAAGTGGGCCTACAAGTGAATTAATGAAGTTTGGTAAGGCCACATGCAAGGTCCTGCATCTGGATTGGACAGTCCCCGATGTCAGTACAGACTGGATGATGAGTGGATTGCAAGCTGCTCTATGGATAAGTGTTTGGGGATATTGGTGGGTAGAGAATTGGATAATGGGCCAGCATTTTGTGCTTGCAGCCCAGAAAGCCAGCTGTGAGTGTGGAGTCTTGCACCTGGGGAGGAATAACTGCATACATCAGTGCAGGTTAGGAGATTACCTGCTGAAGAGGAGCTCTGCAGAGAAGGACCTGAGTATTCTGGCGGACAACAGGTTGGCCATGAGCCAGCAGTGTGCCCTTGTGGCCAAGAAGGCCAGTGGTATTCTGGAACACGTTAAAAAGAGCGTGGCCAGCAGATGAAGGGAGGTGATCTTTCCCCTCTGCTCTGGCCTGGTGAGGCCACATTTAGAATACTGTGTCCAGTTCTGGGCTCCTTGGTTCAAAAAAGACAGAGATTTCCTAGAGTGAATCCAGAGGAGGGCTACAAAGATGCTAAAAGGCCTGGAGCATCTCCCTTAAGAAAGGCTGAGCAACCTGGATGTGTTCAGCCTGGGGAAAAGAAGGCTGAGGTGGAATCTGATTAATGTTTGTAAATATCTAAAGGGTAGTGGGAGGTAAATGGACAAGGCTTAGTGATAAGACAAAGAGCAATGGCCTAAAACTTGAATGTAGGAAGTTACATGCAAATGTGTGGAGGAGCTTCTTTACGGTAAGGGTGACAGAGCACTGGCACAGGTTGCCCAGAGAGGTTGTGGATTCTCCTTCTACAGAGAAGACCAGCCTGGATGCCTACCTGTGTGACCTATTGTAGGGAACCTGCTTTGGCAGGAGGATTTGGACTCAGTGATCTCTTGAGGTCCCTTCCAATCCCTGCAATTCTGTGATTCTGCGATTTTGCGATCATGGTCTTCATCCAAAGAAACATGGCCAGCAGATTGAGGATTCTCTCTGTCTACTCTGCTATTCTGAGGCCCCACGTGGAGTACTGCAGCCAGGTTCTGGGGCCTCCAGCGCAAGACATATGTGGACCTTTTAGAGTAGGACCAGAGGAAGGCCATGAAGATAATCAGAGAGCTGGAGCACCTCTCCTTTCAGCAAAGGCTGAAAGAGAAGAGAAGGCTCAGGGGAGACATCTTGTAGTACATAAGGCGTCCTACAGGAAAGAGGGAGAGGTACTTCTTATCAGGGAATGTAGTGATAGGACAAGGAGTAAGCTAAATAAAAAGGGGGTCAACTTAGGTTAGTTATTAGAAAAAAATTCTTCAATATCAGAATGGTAGGACGCTACTACAAGTTGCCCAGAGAAGTTTTGGATACCCCCTCCCTGGAAGTGTTCAAGGCCAGGTTGGATGGGACTTCAAGCAATCTGATCTAATAGATGGTACCCTGCCCATGGCAGGTTGAATATAGATTATCTTTAAGATCCCTTCCAACCCAAACTATTCTCTGATGGGGAAGACATTTTTTGTGGTGAGAGTAGTGAGACACTGGAACAGACTGCCCAGAGAAGTTGTAAATGCATGGTCACTGGAAGTGTTCAAAGTCAGGTTGAACAGGGCTTTGAGCAACTCGATGTAGTGAAAGATGTACTGTCCTGCGACAGGGTTGTTGGGTTAAATGGTCTTTCAAGGTGCCTTCCTACCCAACTTTTCTATTATTCTATGATTCAGTGTACCCAATGGAATAAAAAATGAAGATGCCTAGAACAGGAGTGATTGCTGTAGGAGGAAACAAAACATACAATAAACAAATAAATAAAAATCCAAAGCTGAAATGGCTCTTAAAATTCAGCTTGGCTCAGGCTGTCTCTTAGCTGATCATATTTGCAAAAATATACATTTTCCAAAGATGGCATTTAAACACTGGATAGACAGACAGTAAATTGTGCAGCAGTGGTGTTTGGAAAGGGAGAGAGCATGAGCCCTGCAGGCGAACATTGGGCTTGAAAGAAGGAATAGGTGCAAGGGTGCAAATCAGAACAGGAGGAGTTCTGTGCTGATGCTTACTTCTATGCATTTGCAATTATTTTTCTGAACCACTGATTTCCAGAACAATGTAGAGAGTTTTTGAGTAAAACCCCTGTAACAGCAAAGTTGGCTTATGCTGTGGGATTGGTGAATAGAAAGGGTGTAATCTACCCATGGAAGACAGTGGGCTGGGAGGTACCACCACTGTGAATGGCCGGCAGTAACATGTTGCTTTTCTTCCCAGTTGTGCTATGTGTAAAAAGGTGATAGAAATGTTCCACCCAAAAAGCAGATGTGTCTGTGTAGAAGTGAAAAAAGTGTCAAGTCTTCTAGAATGCTCTTCCTCATTATGTGTTTTAACAATAGTTGCCTCAATTCCAAATGCATTCCTGTGTTTTAACTCTTTTCTAGGACACCAGACCTACTTTTTATCTTTTACTTTATTCTGTATTACCCTGTTATTTTACCACCCATGAAAACATACCATGAGGTGAGCTTAAAGAACTGCTAGTTTTATTTTCCAGCCAAAAGCACGCATTTGTATCCACGTCATGAGACATAGGATTCGTGGTTACACTGGATCTCAAAGTCTCTTTCATGGACTGGACAGTTCCCAGGATGTTATTTGCCAGTCCCAGTAAATGCAACTATTCTGGAACCTAGACGACATATTCTGGCTATCCTGCCAGTAGTTGAAAGGAGAGTTGGAGGTAAATACTCTCAACTCTTATGCCCAGCTCCATGGGATTCACGCAGTCCCAAGAGAAGGTCCCAATAACAGCATAATGTTGTGTAGCTGTACTACAGTTTGTTGGATACATGATTTGTGCAAGGCACCACAGTGGACAAAAATATAGTCAATATACATTATAGATATAACATTTTCTAATAGGCATATAACAGTTTTATTTCAAAATTAGTATTAACCTAGTTGGAATTACAGTAGTATCCCCAGCTCCTCTCCAAGTCACAGTACATAGTTCAGGGTACAATAGGAGAGAAGAGAATTGGCAGTTTGTAACATTTTCAGTCTTCAGACGCTTTGTCTTGCTTTAATGCAGTATAGCAAACATTAACCTGCTGAAAAAAGGCTTACATTTTTTTTTTGTTACATTTTGCATACTCAGAAATAATTCACAATCTCCCAGCATCCCTACATAATCACACTAAAGGCTGTTTCCTTGCTGTGTTTTATGTTGTCCAAGTCAACTTGATTGTGAGCCAGATCTGTCAATGAAACTGAAACAGGTAACAGTTCTTACACTTTCTGGTTGATGGTTTCCTTCTAGTAAAAGTATTAAAGCTCATGCCCCCTCTTATGCATAGAAGAGTTTCTCTGCTCTCCTTTGGTGCTACTCCTACAAAAAATATGATGAAAAAGAGGCTTCTGATTTGATTTTTCAGTCTGATGGATAAAAAAGGATTGCATGGCAGCTTCTAGTTATTTTTCCTCAGAAACTGTTGCAAGCATCCACTTTCCAGGGGAGTCATCATTTTTCTTTCTTTTTTTTTCTTTTCTTAGATGACATTCATCAAGCATAAAAGGTACTTAGATTTTTTTCCCTTTTATATTCTAGGTTGGTAATTTGACCCATAAATTAAAAAAAAAAGTGTAGATTGCTAGGATTACCACTTCCTCTTGTGAGTTCTTGGCAAAACATTAAAAGAGATATTCCTGGATCAAATAATGGTTACAAACAAAAATAAACACAACACTTTGTCCTTGGACTTTGTCCATTTGTTTTTATGACAAAAATAAGCCAGTCGTACCAAGTCAGCACTTTAAAGAATTATATTATTTAATTGTTTTATGGCAGAAAATAACTGCCAGTGTTCAATCTTGTAATATCTGACAGGCATTTCTATCCATTTTACTGCTCTGGCAGCGTAACAATGTGCAGTTGATAGACTTTTCTGTAATGAATGGATGAGAATGTCAGCGTTGAGTCACTTACCTAGTACTCTGCTATTCTCAATCTCTATTAAGATACTTCTTATTTTGTCTTTTGGGAATGCGTTGCTTTTTTTGTTTTAATGAAATATTTGTTCTTGAGAGCCAGACAGGCTCTGGGGCACCTGGAGAACCTCAGTTTGAGTGTTCTTTCATTCAGTGACCTGAAAGTTGAAATAAGCAAGTCATATGATGTGTCAATTTAGCATTTGTTTTAATGACATATCAAAGAAATAGTTTCAGCATACACGTAACCTATATCTGGTGTCTGCTAAGTGTACGAAGCACAGGTGTGACAGTTTCCTTCTATGCTTGGTTCCATGTGTGAACCAGCCGTGAATAAGAACAGAAAGGTAGGGCAGCTGTCCTACCTTTCATGTGGGTAGTTATAAACTTCAGTGTAAGAGTTTTCTGCCAATGCCATATGCTAGAATACTAAGTACCAATGGTGCTAGAATCAAAATCTGGATGTGTGCTTATTTGCATAGAGAGAACATACATATAGAACAACAAAAGTGACTCTGAGGGTATCATTTGACACCATACAAAATGAACAACTCCTAATGCAAATTGTCATGAAAATTAACACAGACCTGTAAAACATGGGTTATTGGACCTATAATCAAAGAATTACATGATGGGGAAAAATGTCAGTAGTATGTAGAATGTATTATGGTGAGATTTTTCTTGAATGTGGGGATACACAACTTACGAAGCATTGCTTTGCTTGCATCGGTTATACTGCTGTGGACTATACTTCATTAGGAGTGCATCAGAGAGTACCAGCCTGGCATTTTTGACTGACTAGCCATTCCTCTACATAACAGATCACAGATTTAACTTCTCACCCTATCCTCTTTTCTCTCGTTTTCTTCACTTACACTTGTACCTTTACAGGCTGTTGTAGGAAGATCATGCTGTGCTGCATCACAGTCTTGGGATTTATATTTAGTGATTCTTGTGTGTCCCTCAATTAGTGTTGCACCAACAGAGGTAACGCATTTTGACAGACTGGTAGTAACTACTATGGTAACTGTATGATTGCCGGAAAAGCCATTCTCTTTTCTTAATCCCATTTATCCTGTTTCACTAGGCACAAAAAAATTGTGCATCAGGGTCATGTTTCTTCCTGTGTTACCAGAGGTGTCAAAACCTTCAGTAACTAATTACCATATGGTAGTTCCAATAACACAAGTGACTCCAGGACGTTATCTTGGAGAAGATGGTTTTTAGAAGAATTTGTGGTAGACTGCAATTTCTTCTCTTGTGGCAAGTCATGTCATTATGCCCATGCAATCAAGGTGATGAGGAAAGACAGAATACATCCCACAATATTTTATACATTTTATTTGTTTGCGGATAGTGGGAGTTGCTAAGGAGCATGTCTTGAATGATGGAATGGACAGGGCTTTGCAAGAGTTTAAACCATTATGTGTCCTTGATCATAGATCCATTGTGTTTTAATGGAGATGGCTCATCCTTCTTAATGCTAACCACTGGGAGAGGCAGATGGCTCTTGACAGACTTCCTGGCACAAAAGACTCATGACACATACATTTGGTCACGTGTTATTGTGACAAAAGGAGGAAAACTGCCCCAAGATTCACTTCTTTTTCACTCACATTCTGAAGTTGAGGTGCAGACAATTATCCAGCTTGTTCCAACCTGGTCCCAGACTGCATCTCCAGAGGCTATTCTAAGTGGCATCCAGTAAATTGCAGAACTCTTCAGAGAAAAATGCCTTGTAGGCCCATTGCTGTACAAAGTGTGTCTGATAATTATTGCAAACTGCCCTTCTTCTTCTGTGACTTTCTTCAGCATATTGTCAAGGAAATCATGGGATTAAACAGAGCAGTCTGCTGGAAGCTTCTGGTCTTTTGCAAACCGCACAGCATTGTGTATACTGTAGAACAGCATTTCCTGCATACTTCCAAGATCTTTCCCAAAGTAATCTCCTCTTTTCAGAGAGTCTATCACTGAGGGATTGCAGCAAGCTAAGAGAACAGAAATATTTAACTCTTTGTAGTCTTTTAGAATTTCCTTTAGAGTATTAACTCCAGTGGTGTCCAAAAATGGGATGGAAGAGCAATCTACAACGAGGGCTTGAAAATCAATTTGCTTAGGAACTAGTTGCAGAGTGATGTCTCTCCTGCCCAGTCCGTTAACAGCTGGGTGATTTCCTTTTTTCAGATGCTGCTTTTCCTTCTTCTCATATTTCTTCCTTCTAGCAGCTTCTAAGTTAGGATCTAAGTCAGTCAATCTGTACAGAGACTTGAGGAAATAGTTTCTATTTGCATAATAAAGTGGTGCCTCAAAACGGAATATTTTGACCTTTGGAACAGAAGAGAGATTTTCATATTCTAAGTCATCCTCATAAAAGTTGGTATCTTGGATTTGACCAAGCAAGGCTGTCCGTGGCTGCTGTGTCCGAACAATGATGCATAACATAGAGAAAACAATGCCAACTAGTAGCCCTATTTCTGTGCTGATCAAGGCAGAGGCAGACATAGTAACAACCCAGACCACTGTGTCCACCTTATTCACATGGTACCGTGCTGGCACATCTCGGAACTTCCTCAGAGCTCCTCGAAGGCTGACAATGATGATACAAGCCAGGACACACTTCTGCAAGGAGTAGAAGAGAGGTGCCAAAAAGAGTAGTACCAGCAAAACCACCATTGCACTAATCACTCCAGAGACCTGAGTCTGGCAGCCTGTAGATGTTTTCACAAGTGTTTTCGCGAGAGCTGCACTCGTTGCAAAAGAGTGGAAGAATGAAGGAATGATGTTGCAGAACCCTACAGCAAACATTTCCTGATTGGCTCGGATAGTGTAAGCGTATTTCTTTGCACACATTTCAGAAAGGGATACAGTGAAGACAAAGCTGACTACAGCAAGAGGTAAGGCATCTACAGCAACACGGATCATTAAGTCAAAACGTGGTACCTTGGGGGCAATAAATCCTGTTGGAATAGCTCCAGAAACACTGGATGAATACACTTCATTTAAGTTTCCATAATGTGACACTAATGTCGCCACAACAATAACTACCAGCTCTGTGGGAAGAGGGAATTTCAGCTTATGCTTATACCGATCTCCCAGTTCCTTAGCAGTAACCAGCACTACAATACAAATGGCACTTGTAATGATATCACAAATGTTAGCCTGAGAAATGTTCCTGAAAATGTTAATCCAAGTGATAACAAGCATCCCGTGCCCTTGGCTACGTGGGATTTTTATTCCAATCAGATACTTCACTTGAGCTGTTAAAATGGTTAAGGAAGCACCAGTTGCAAAGCCGTCTAGAACAGACTCAGACAGGTACATAGATACGAAACCCAGACGAAAGACTCCCATCAGAACCTGGGGAGAGACAGAAGAAAAAAAAAAAGATAAGCCTTAAATGATACTGCTAATAAGTACAGATGGGAGAGAAATAGCTGGAGGCAGATAGAATTTGGCTAGCTGAATATTAAAGCAGGAGTTATCCTTTAGTGTTTACAGTCTGCTTTTAAAACATAATTCCTTTTACTGTTATGGGATACTGCAAAACCAAGGGATGAATTAGAAGTTTGAAAAATAATCAAATTGAACTCCCTATCTCCAGTGTTGTTCTGAAGTAACTCCAGTGAAGTGGCTTGTCTGAATTTTAATTCCCATGCCAAAGAGCAGTGAATCAAAAAGTGCTCTGTTATATCAACTTTCTTTTTTTTTTTTCCTGGCTAAAAACGATTACGATTACAACTTACCAACACTGCTTTGCAAACAGAATTTGAGTGACAACAGCTAAGTTCTCTAGTGACATGGTTACATTAAGCAACTTTTGATGTTAGCCTTGTGAACGGAAGAGAAAGTGGAACACAGCCTTTGTGGCGTGCCTAAGATCAGTAATGGCAGAAGAGACCACAAACTTTCATAGATTTTAGGATATTGTCCTAACTAGTTGCTGCTGCTTCTTTTGGTGGCTTTGGAAAATACAGCTTCATATTTCGTTGTTCGTGTACATGACCTGGAAGTTCTTAGTAAAAGGAAGGTAGCTAGTCCCTCTTAACTCTTATTTGTGGATAGTTAACAGGTAAGTATGTTCATTGTGCTTCCTTCTGTGTTGTCTTGATGTCCTTATGATGGGCAGCAGATTGGTGAGTCCAACAGTCCAGCAAAGCCACTGTCTGAAACATAGGTTAGTCTACTTTCTCATTTCACCACTGGACAGTGCTTTGGTACAACATAGCACCCAATAGTGAAACATTGGGCAGTATTTTCTGAACTAGTGTAGAAGTAGGTGAACAGGCCTGCACCTTTATTAAAATATCTAGCAACACAACATTATTTAGAATCACAGAATCATTTTCTCGTTGTTGTAGTACATAGGTACCTCGGAATTTCTCTCATGATGAGGTTTGTGTTTGATTCACAGTCCCATGAAATCAGCAAGGCTAGGAGGTAGTAGATTGTTAAAACAACGTTACTAGTTTTGCAGAAGACTGTTGTCTTACTTGTGCTTGCTGATAAAACTGCCTACGTCATGTTTTCTGTAAGTTGCCCACAGAGTTAGGCTTCCTGGAGAAGAGTCCAAGATCATTCAAGTGAAATGATGCTGTGTCTTTCATTGAAGGACAGTCAAACCAGAGCTTAGGTCATGCAAGAAAGCTTTAGGAATTTCATACTTTGTCTCTGAATATTAGCAACCACTTACCTGATACACTCCAGCTACAAATGTCAGGGCTGTAGCAATGCCGATGGCATAGCATTCTTTTCCACATTCAGCATTCATCCCCTCAGTGGTAAGATTGAAGACAGTTGTGTTGGATTGGCTGTCACTCTGCAGGGAGCCATGACCCAAGGCTGGTGTGGCATCGTCATTCAAGTCAAACCCAGCTAAGAGAAGTTCTCGGTCCACAACTTGTCCCACCATTAAACTTATCAAGCTGAAAATGCCAACTGAGACATGACGAGATGTGCCCATTAAGAAATAGATGATATTGGCAAAGAAAGATGTGTAAAGACTGTAAATGGGCTTCAGGCCTGCCAGCAGTGAGTATGCGATTGCTTGGGGCACCAAAATGATCCCAATCACTAACCCAGACATAACATCACCCCAAATGTACTCTTTGCACTGGTACTTGGGAAGCCATCGTAAAACAGGAAAGAAGTCCATGACAAAGTTCTTCAGTTTCTTTGGGGTGCAGGAGAAGCTCTTTCTCAGCTTGGCTAGCACCATCTCTTTCCTATTAGCCTTCACATGAGTCTTTCTTTCCATGAAAAAGCAGGAAGAAGTGCTGTTCTCCATCTTCGTAGCCTCGAGTGGTCTTTCCATTGTCCTAGTATTTACTTCATGTATCTTTCCCTGCAGTGTGAAGAAAATGCCTGTTAGACTGGAACTAGTGAATGTTTTTTTTAGCATAGATGCATAATGATAATAGTTTATCCTCTTTTAAAGAAGCTTTTATGGAAATATTATCCCAAGACAGGGCTCTGGTGACTAGGCACATAATATTAAGAAACAAATCTTCAAATTGATCCTTTCATACAAACCCTTGAATATGCCTCTGATTGAATCCAATTTGTTTTACTAAGAAAAAAACTGAGTTGAAATAGCCATCTCTTCGTACAATGGATAATTCCATCAGCTCTTCCAGTGCTGCATCGTAAAGGACTCTGTCATAAGAGGCAGCAGCTGATGGTGTAAAATAAGCATATAGTAGTGAGGTAGTCTGTGGTGTTTCTAATAGTGTATTTCTAATAGCTGATGTGGAATTCATGTGTGTTATAGTGATCTGTCACTGCAGATGTCCTCAGCACACAGCAGATGATTTTTGCTTGTAGAACCTGTGAAGCAGAGTTCCTGGGGTCCAACAGTTTATCTCAGGCAAAAAATTGTGCACAAACCACTGATGGACTCTTAGAAATTATGTGTAATACTAATATCTGCTATGTCACAACTGGAAATGTGATTGATAAACAAGTGCATACATTGCCAAGCCAGTCAGCTTTTTATATGTAGGGACCCCTAACAGAGAATGGCTCATTACAAAGCATTTTATTTCTGTCCTGCTTAAGGTGTATATTCCGCTTATGAACTTTTTCAAGACTTTAACAGATACCTTTTGTCAGCAAACTGAAAACAAATATGAAGTATGCATATGGACCCAGTGCAAAAGTCTTACCAAAAAAAAAATCCTAAGTATTGTTTTGAATGACACAGTGTGAGTACTGAGGCCATCCAAAGTTTAACTACATCTTGAAACAGGGTGCTTAAATGTTAAAAGTATATAGTTCATAGTATGCCAAAAGGCAGAAAAAGGGATTATTGTTGGAGATGTGTGGAGCTATTGTCCAAACTGAAAAAACCTGCATGGCAGTTTAAATATATATTTACATATTACTAGTTTTATATCCATCCCAATGACATTAAGTAATCTTTAATTCCCACTGTATACATTTCTTTGTTATAGCTTCTTTCCATCATAAAAGAAAATGAATTACAGTTCTAATGTAATTATTTAGAAAGATCGATGGGAATTTCTAGTTGTATTGTCAAATTTAGTTTTGACTATACTGTATTGAGAGGTTATGCTAGGCAAGACATACCTAGATGGCAACTAGGTTAGATCTAACCTTCATTAGAATGCAAAAGTGAGAGAAAAGAAATAAGTTACAGCGCCAAGAAGATTACTTAAAAGCATATAATTAAAGCTTATGGAATACTAAATGCTAGAAACTGTAATGAAGACACTCATTTTAACAGTTGCAAAAAAACAGTGCTTCCTCTCTTACCTACATTAGTTTGGAGGGTGAGAGTCTTGCACTTGAGGACTGCAAGTTCTGTTCATTGCCACCTGCTTCTTACAGCCAAGTGAATTCAGACAGCCAAGAAATAAATACAGTGGCCTTGTTTAACTGAGTTACAAGCTAGTGGGCAGTTCAATATCCAGTGCTCACTTTTGATAGGCTACGTAAAAAAGATTTTATTGGCTTCTGTACTCTAGGCTGGATACTTAATTGTACAGCTGCTGTCTGCTGTCTTCTGATCTTGCACAATTGGCTTACAAATAAATTTTTATTAAAAAGAAATCAACAATAAAACAGCATTAACAGACATGTATAGTCTGTGCAGCTTCCTGACGGTATAATAGTAGTTTTTAGTACATAATATTTTTAGAATAGAGTTTCTCTGTCAAATCTGTTAAGAGATATTGTGTATGAGTGATAATTTTGTAATATACCTTGCCTGCACTGTATAATCTGTATAATATCTGCTCTGCTGGATAATTAGACTTGTAGTTTGTTGTAAACGCAAACTAAGAAGTTTATTTGGGAAAAAAAAGTATTCTTTAGAATTTTAGCCTAAGGTCATAAACTCTGATGGAAAGAAGTTTTCAAGTTAAAACACAAATGCTAACATGAGATCCTTTTCTTCAGTAATTTTTCCTCCTGAAAATAAGGACCACCTTTCTGTAAACAGCCATTTCTTCTGTTAGATGTGTTTTCAGAATGCCACGTCAAATGAACAGGCTAGCTGTAAAATAACTCTAAAATGCGTTATTGGTTTCCATTTTTGGCAGGTGCTGTTAATGATTATAGCTTAATTGAAGGTTTTAGAATGTAGTAAAGCCACAGCAAATAATGGAGGGGATGTTGTTACCTGCAAAACATTTTTCAGCTGTGTAAACCAAGAGTTCTTAGACTGTGGTGCCAATAGCTCAGTAATAACTTAGTTACTTTGCTAGAAGGAAATGGAATTCCACTGTGACTACTAGCTATCCCCCTTACCTTTATGTAGCCTAGCAGAGAGCTGGGAACTTCCAGTGCTCTTGCTGGCTCCAAAGACAGGATGAGTAAGGACAAATCTGTATACTCCTGTGTATGAGTGACTCTAGCCAGCTGATTCTGACAGTGAGATACAACACCATTCTTCCTCGATGGTAATACTCGAGCAATATTCAGGCACCCTAAGGGTGTTAGTAAATAGATTACTCTGTTGTTTTGCTAAAGTGACTTTTCGGTTCTGCCCATGCTCTTTGGTATGTGGGAACAGGGAAAACGCATGTTTCCAGCTGCCCCTAGCCCCATCAAAGCTTCACGTAACATAATATTTGCCTTTTATTTGAGTGAAGGCTTCCCGTCGCTTACTGAAGGAGCTATTCTTAGCGGGAACATGCAAATGAAGCATGGTATAGAATAGAACGTGTCCATCTATTGCATTTAACTTAGATATTGGAACATTCTCAACTGTTTCCTACTTGTGAAAGCTACATGCATGCACATATGTACTACTCATATCATTACTGTAAGTAATGGGTAATTTTTGATGTTTGGAATCTTAAAGGTTACGTTTTTTTCAAATTGTCCATGGTGATATGAGCAAAAATCATGTATATTATTTTCTGTTTTAGCCCTGAACCAGTCATCTGATCAGGTTAAATGCAGTGACTCAGTTCATCTTGTGAAGTAGTGAAGCAAAGCAAAGAATCATTCAAGCCAAGCAAACTACTGATTTTCCAACTGGCCTTAGTCCCACCTTTCTTCCTGTCTTTTCACCATACCATGGAACTGACAAAAGCTCTCTCAATGAGAGGAAGCATTCATCACAACACGTTCAATGGGATTTTTTTTGGCAGATACCCTTACAGTCCCCTGGTGGGACACGTATACTAACTGAGTTTTTTCTATGGAACAGCACAAGCTGAAAAAAAAATGCATCCTGCTGCTTCCTTTTGTTTCCTCATCATGATCTTCCAGAAACAAAAAAAATGAAACTGTATATCTAAAAAGCACAGGAGGAAAAAGCAAGATAAGCCTGCTTCTGTATGCTAAGGTGATCTTAGAAAAGTGCTGTGTGGGGCAGAAATCGCAACTCTGGACTAGCATCACTCTTGCTGTAATAATGAGTCTCAGTGTAAGATGGGATGCAACCCTTTATATGATTCAAGCTAAGTGTTGATGCTTACATTTTTTTCAGTGTTCAGTGAAAAATCAGCTAAAAAAGTAATGTAGGTGGAGCAAGTTTTGCGTTTATAGTCTGAAGTTTCATTGTAGTTTTGTTGCATAAATCACAGAAAAAACATGAGACACCTCACTGTCATGAACCTAAACTGTTCATGTTATTTCTGTTTCATATCAGCAGCCTTTTCTGCTTGTAAGAAACCTCTCTTGAACTCTAGTGGCTGTGACTGCATTACTGTTCTATTTCTGAGCATTAACACAGTTTTGAAAAAAATCTCAATAGCTTCGCTTACTGTGCATAGATTCAGTGTGGAGAGGAGTGTTATGCATGCAAACCAGCCCTTTTCAAAGGAAAATACCCAGAAGCTTTGCCCCTGTGTATCCTGATTTATAGTGATACAAAAGCCTGATTTTTCTGGGCAGATTTGAGTAGATGTGCTGAGGACTTGAACTAGTGTAAAATAAAATCATCTGAACTGCTTATAATATAATATTGTTTCAGCATTTACTGCTTTGATTTATTAAACTTTTATTATGCAGGATTACTTGGAAATGTTGACATAGACAATAAGTTTTGGAAACAAAACAGGAAAACTTAAATGAATGTTTCCTTCTGCCTTGCATAAGCAGTGGTGTTTTGAGCATTAGATCACCAGGACCTAAATGTACTTGGAAGCAAACTTACGCAAGGTGCCCACAACCAAAACCATTTATTTAAGGACTGACCTAGGAAACTTTCAGACTGTAGGCAGAGAATACTGCGGTGTTTTTGAAGAAAAGCATGTGAAACTTGTTGGGCACAGTTTGTTTTGACCAATTTTGCAAGCTGTTGTACCTTTAAAGCATTTTTCTATTTTGTTTCAATTCTCTGCTGAAAGAGGGAAAATATTGAGAGTTCTGTATTTCTAACTAAAATCTCAAAATCACAATTTTTACTTCTGTCTCTAAATCTAATCTAGTATTTCCAAGGCAATTTAAGATCTTTTTCAAATGCATGCATTCACAAGTATCCTTGATTCAATTCCTGTTTCCCCAAAGGATTGACACTTAGTACAGTGTCTCCATGAGAAAGAGGGCTACCACTGATGCGTAATGATCCCAGAGGTGATAAGCAGGCCAGAAGACAAATCGTGCAGTCAAACAGCAGCTATTTTTAAGGCTGTCCCAACAGATATCTATGGGAATGATCAGACCTTGGAAATAAATAATCAGGTAGAGTGCTTCTCCAGGAACTATTTTTGTTCAGGGTTTCCAGAAGATGCTGATCAAAACACAGGGAAGACTGTTGTTCTTCTGGAGAGTCCTAGGGCATGACTGCCAAAGAGACATTTTCTGTGGGGGCTAAAGAGCATTCCTTAAAATCAGACTTCTTTCTTTTGGAAGGGTAGCTGGTCCAAAGTGAAAGTCTGCTTTTTTAAGAAGTCTTCCAGGACAGCTCTCCCAAGATCTTAGTCTTCAGTTGCAGTGCTAAACAGCAAACTGTTTTCTGCCCTGTGCTTTTGCTGGATGCCTGTTCCATGGCTGTTAAGCCACTTGAAGCTGTCGTAGAGAAAAAAAAATAGATAGCTCATGCTCACGTTTTTTTTTTTCCCATTACCTTCCTTGACATCTTAGGTTTACTACAACCAATAAGGACAATACTTATTGTCTCTTTCTCTTACCTAATCACTCTGAAGATGCTCAGTTTTAATAATAATACTCTGAGATTCCAATAATACCAGCCAAGCTTCATATAGTACTTCATAAGTACGAATAGGAACAGGCAAAATACCTGGTCTTAAACTCTTAGACCAGGTTTGTAGGAAAGATTACTTCTATTTCGGTTGCAGACTACATGTTTCAAAACCTTTGTCCTGTATTTACCTTATGAATAATATCTGTGGAACACAGAATAATGGCAAAACTTACAAATCAACGCCAGCATGCAAAATAATTGAAAAGAGACAGTTTGGCACATTTGAGAACAGGCAAAGAATGAACAAAACCTGAGTTTAGAGGTGTGGAAGGGAAGGCAAATCTCTTACCTGGATAGTTTTTTGACAGAAATGTTCAGCTCTGTTTTTGCATGTTGGAATGAATGAAAGTCGTCAGTCTGGCTTTGATCTATTTGCATAAATGATAATTATTAACTAGGCAGCCTTCAAGAGAGGAATTGGTAGTTAAGGAATCTTTAGCTTCCTGCTTGGTAGTGTGCTGTCACTTGTACTTCTTTGAAAACTTGGATATATATACAGCACTCACTGACTTTGAGTTTAAATAATACATGAGATTATTAATTAACTAACAGTGATCCAAAAATTATGCTGAGTTCAGAGTAGCACATTTCTGACCTTTGAAGCTGCTTCTTATTTGATATTTTCTCTGCTTTATGCATTCTCGTGTAGCATTAGCTTTGAATTTTATGTATGGTGCAAGAATTGAACTGCAGTCTTGTATAAGATTTGTGTATTTCATGGTCCAGAATAAGTATTCTTCTGCTGTTTGCAGAAAACAGGAGTGCTGGAGGTCAGAGTTCCATTCTTCCAGGTCACTGCATTTAGATCACAAGATCTCTGTTATTTGTGTAAACAAGAGACTGTAAAATGTAGGCAGGTCAGTGGGACAAAGACTGTGTTCATTGTGAAGTGTATAAATGACCAAGTCACTTCACCAAGGGAAGGTTGTGCCTTACCAATCTAGTGGCCTTCTATGATGGAGTGATGGCATCGGTAGACAAAGGAGAGGCAAGTGGTGTCATCTGCCTGGACTTCTGCAAGGCCTTTGACGTAGTCCCCCACTACATCCTTATCTCTAAATTGGAGAGATATGGATTTGGAGGGTGGTCTATTCGATGGATAAGGAATTGGTTGGAAGATCACAGCTAGAGAGTTGTGGTTACTGGCTCTATGTCCAGGTGGAGGCCAGTGACAAGTAGTGTCCCCCAGGGATCTGTCTTGGGACCGGTAGTCTTTAACATCTTTATCAGTGACATAGATGATGGGTTTGAGTGCACCCTCAGCAAGTTTGCTGATGACACCAAACTGAGTGTTACACTTGATACAGTGGAAGGAAGGGATGCTATCCAGAGGGATCTTGATAAACTTGAAAGGTGAGCCCACGTGAACCTGATGAGGTTCAACAAAGCAAAGTGCAAGTTTTTGCACTTAGGTCGGGATAACCCCAGGTATGTATACAGACTGAGAGAAGAACTCCTTGAGAGTAGCATTGCTGAGAAGGACTTAGGAGTCCTGGTAGATGAAAAATTTATCACGAGCCAGCACTGTGTGCTTGCAGCCCAGAAGGCCAGTGTTATCCTTGGCTACATCAGAAGAGGGGTGGCCAATAGGGAGAGGGAGAGGATTGTCCCTCTCTACTCTGCCCTCGTGAGGCCCTGGAGTATTGCATCCAGCTCTGGGGCCCTGAACACAGCAAAGATGTCAAACTTTTGGAGAGGGTCTCAAGAAGGGCCATGAGGGTGATCAGAAGGCTGGAGCACCTCTTCTGTGAAGACGGGCTGAAGGAACTCAGCTTGTTCAGCCTTGTGAAGAGAAGGTTGTGAGGAGACTTCATTACAGCCTTCCAGTGTTTAAAGGGAGATTATAAACAGGAGGGAAATCAACTTTTTACATGAATAGACAGTGATAGGACAAGGGGGAGAAGAGAAGATTTAGAGGGTGATGAGGTGCTGGAATGGGTTGCTGAGAGAGATTGTGGATGCCTCATCTCTGGAGGTATTCAAGGCCAAGCTGGATGGGTCCCTGGGCAACCTGCTTGATGTAGCACTTGGCAACCCTGCTTGTGGCAGGGTCATTGAAGCTTGATGATCCTTGAGGTCCCTTCCAACCCAAGCCGTTCTATGATTCTATGATAGGATTGTATGAAGTTCCTCTCCTACCTTAGCTCTTACTTGGTGCACACCTGTCCAAATAACCAATAATCATGTGTTTCCTAACATTAATTAATGTTGAATGATTACTAGGCAGTGCGGCTGAACAGATTGGGCACAAAACCGTGACTCACAGGAACTGCGTTTTTAACTTCCCATTTGAGTCACTGAATTTCCAGTATTTCTATCAGAAATTATGTTGGGCTACAAGCTAAAGGATGAGGAGATGTGTGTGTTTCTCAGCCAAGACAGAACAGGCACAATTGCATGGAATAAGAATCTGCGATGTGAAACTTGAAAGAAGTTGTGTTTCTGGATAGGCAAAGATGATTCCCTCTTCCCTGCCTTTTTCTGAAATGTTTGTAATTTCAGTGCTCTAAAGGAGCAGAATTAGGGGAAAACAGTTAAATGGAATTCTATTGACAAAAAAATGGTGGAATCTTTGACAGCCATATCAATGGAAGTTTAGCCCAGAACAATCTGTAGGAAATGCTTCTACATCTTTCTGCTAGCTTCCACTCCCTCCTTCTCCCTATGTGCAACCCCCATAACTGCCAGTATAGCAGGGTCTTGCAACAGTGTTAGGAAGGCCACCCAGTCTGCAATCTGTCCACAGAAGAAAATACAGAGACCAGAAACTAAATCCTTCCAACAGCATAGAGTCTATTAAATGAAAATCACTGGCACATCCCCAATGTTCCTGCCAGCATCACCTGGGAAAATTACAAGTGTGGTGTTCCAGCACTTCTAAAAGCCCTTGCCTGCCATGCCTAACATTCCTTCTCTAGCTGTGACAAGAGCAGGAAAAGTGTGGCAGAAGATGATGTGTATGTGGGGGTGGAAATACATTATCAGTTAGTTTTTTTTTTCTTTTTTTTTCTTTTTTTTTTTTTCTGTAGTCCCTAGTGTCAGGAGAAACACTGAGATCAGTAAAGATCAGTGCAAACAAACATATCTGTATAAAGCTGAACGACACCATTCTTTAATATACATTCTTCCCACAACAAACATAAAACCAATTGCATAGCACTTACCAAAGGCACAAAGCAGCTGCAGTAGTTCCACAACAGATTTCTTATCAGCGCACAGTAGCGCAGTTCCTCAGGAGCACAGCTTTCTACAAGAGTAGATTAAAAATTCTTTTGTGATATAGATTGAATCTGTCCAATTGTATTACTCCAGTAGTATTTAAAGTGAGATAACACAAATAAATAGTAGCAGTAAAAAAAATCTTTGTCCTGTAGAGTGTAATTACAGGTAGAAGATAAGCCTGAAAACATTAGACTACAGGGGCTGTTAATCTCTGCCTTATTACTCATCTCTGCTATACTGTTTTAATACTAGATGGAGACCAAACAGAAATATGGTCTGCTTTAACAGTTGCAAGGGTTTTGTATACTTCTTTCATAAAATCAAAAAATACTTTGTGTTAAATGAAATAATGGTAAGGCTGTGTGCAGAACAGTCCTTAAAGAGTGATGAGCTGTCCATGGTCATTGATGTAAATGTATCCATTGCAAAAGGATTTTCATTAAAATACATTATAGTGGAAGCTTGGCTAATAACTTTAGGTCCAGGAAGAATTTACATACCTTCAAATGGCTTTGAGTGTAGAATGGCTGAGCTTGTCTGCCTAGTAAACAAAATTGTAACAAGTTTCCAGAATTGATGCCCTTAGTAATGATTTTCAAGAATCTACCTTCATATCTGAAAATTACTTTCAAAGATTTTGTTTGTTCCTTTAAACACAACATAAAAAAACCCTGCAACCTCTCCCAAGCCTCAGCTCCTCTAAAACAATTAAAACTTTCATGTGAGAAAGGTGTTCTCCAGACTGGAAGCTATCATTACATAATTTTAACAGCCGGGGGTCTGATAGTAGCCAGAGTTAGTAACCTTGTCGTGTGATCTCCTGTTCTTTTTACATTTTCATCCATAAACAGACAGAACTGTGAAGCTTGTTTATTTGTCACTTTGGGATGAATGTTTCTAGTGATACTTATAGGGGCTAATTTACAATGGCAAGGATAGTATCTAAGCAACATTAAAGGTTCTTCATCTGTACATCACATTCATACGTGATCTTGACTGGTTATTCAGAAACCCTTTTCTGTATGCAAAGAGAACAGAGCACTTCTCACTGCATTGTGAACCAAATTCTCATTTTTCTTGAGCAAAGAAGATACTTCTATATTGAAAAGATTTTCCATATTAGTGGAAGTTTTTGGTTGCAGGAAGAGAATGGAAAAAAAGGGTTATACATGAAGCAAAATAGACCATGTAGTGGAAGAACTATCAATGATCATGTATCACTAGATATAACTAAATTGTAATGCCAAAACCAGGTTCAGAATAATATCATCACCTAAAAGTGCACAGAAAGCTATAGATTTGTATCTTATTGAAAACTGTCTGCAATTAGTTAGTTTTATCAGCTCATTTATAAGAAGTATTGCTGTATTTTGCATTTCAAGAGCCAGAAAGTGACATGTCTGCTGTTTAAAGAGCTGCTCATTTTATATTGGGTGATAGTGCTCATTTAACAGTTCTGAAGTATTCAGAAACAATTCATCTCAAAAATTCTGAAAAAATTAAGAGCAAGTTGTATTCATGGTGCCTTTTCACCATCATAAGTTATTAAACATCAGTAAATTAGGAAGTGGACTCAATATCATTTATTTATATTTCTCATTTTGCAAGTAAATGATATATTCAAAACAGTCACCTCTGTCTGCCCACGAACAAGGATTAACATAGAAATACATACCTAAAACGATATCTATTATGCATATAGATCCAGCAGCAGCTGGGCTTAGACACCATGTACTATCTGAACTTCAGCAAGACACTAGAGAAATATGTCAGCTGACTGCTTGCTGAGTGTCCTTGCAGCTTTAGTATTTAGTCCATGTTTTTGCTTTTCTGTAATTGTTTGCTATTGTTAGCATTCATTGTGGATTTAGTCTCCCTACTCCACTCTCTAAAATTTTGCTTATAGATGACATCATTTAGAGTGCCGTCAGCAAGGACAGCACAAAACTGCATTAAACATTTGTTATGTACAGTAAACGTGTTAATGCAGGAACAAGTCACTGCCATACATCAAACCCAATCAGCAAAAAGGTCTGCTTAAGTAGCCCAGCTTACATAGTGTCTGAGCCTGCCTTTAAATCTGCCTTTAAATCTGTAGTCAAGAATCAATCAAAAACCAGTCCGTTCTTCTGGATTCTTGTTATCATATGGTTTAATTCCCTTCACAAGTGAATGTAGATGCAGCAGATCTCAGTAAGAGAGCACAACAAGATCTCAGAAGAATAAATTTTACGGACCTAGATAATCTTATGGGATCTGTTCATGTCTGGAGAGGCCAGGTGGCAAAATGCCTTTTGCTGTTGCCTAAATAGCTACAATTCTGTAGCCTGTTCTCCCTTTTATGTCTTAAATTTGTTATAAAAGGAGGGAGGTGGGGGTTAGAGACACAACAGACTAACAGTATTTTCCTAGCAAGCTAACTCACCTTTGCACAGGAAGCTGCTGATGCTTTGTCTGCCTCTCTCTTTTTCTTCCCCCCACAGCCAACATGCACATTGCTGAAGGAAGGACTGAGACTGTGCTCACAAAAGCAGGCTGAGTAAGAAATAGGAAATCATAGGCCTCAATTAGCATCAGCTTCAAAGCATTCATTGTTTGCTTACATTTCTGTGCATGTGAGATTTAGCCAGATCACAGATTTTGTAAGTTGCTTTACAAGGTAAAGGTTAAATAATGCTGATATCAAAGAAGAAATGAGCTAATTGAGATGCTCTATAAATGAAATACAAATTTGATTTTATGTATTTCAAAGCAAAAGGATTCAGCTGAATGCACAGCCTCCTGGCTGGCTTCTAGAAGAGGTAGTGAATTCCAATTAAAAAAAAAAAAAAGTGTTTTGCATGTATGAAGCCAGTTTGCTTCTAAGCCACAAAGATTCATGCCCGTCCTTCATTTTGTGCATGTATCTTGCTGGTTGGTTGTGTGGATAGATTAACTGTGACAAGCTGTGACATCAGCAAGGGGTGGATGCTGCCTGGCTGTGTAGTTTTGCGATGCATCCTCCCTTCCCTTTCTGCTGGGCTGACTCATTCACTGTACAAGGTGAGTGAATTATGCTTAGTACTGACCCAGTTCTGTCCTCAGAGAGGCATGGCATGGAATGAAGTCTTTGGCATTCTGCCTCTGTGCAGAAGCTGTGCTGTAAGCAAGCAGATTTTCAGCCTGTGTGTACGCAGATGATATAGCTGAGAAGGAAATGAAAAGAAGTATTAATGCTAGCAAATAAAACTGGAAGTTACAAAATATGTCAGTTCTTTAGCATGGGTGAAGTAATATTTGGCCTTACAGCTTGGAAAAATTGTCTAAATTAGGCTTTCTGTCTGTAATGCCTGTGTGAAAAGCAGAGACAGTGTTTTGGTTAGGGACTGGTAGGGAGGAATAATCAGTATTTCAGTGAACCTGCAAAAGGCTGAGTGATTGTGGTTATTTTGGGTTACAAGGATTTCACAGAAAAGAACTGACTACTGTACATGTGATGATTATAGGAAAGGAGATTGAGTGGAACAAGAACACGGTAGAAGCAGCTGTTCTGTGAATGAGTACCATACTGCCAGCTTCCACTGAGTTCACAAGGGACTGTGCTGTTTATTGGTAACCGAAGAGCTTGCTAATTTCATAGTTATTTATTAATGATCTTTGCTTAAACCTGAGGTATCAATTTAGTAGTTTTTTTAGTTGATGTTGAAGAAACTTGGAGGAGTAACCACTGAGAAGGTGGCCTCTGGAAAGGTGGATGCTCATGAAATACACTCTGCCCTTCACTCTGAGGTATCACTTCCATACTACTCAGTCTCTTAGGACCTGCTTCTAAGGTCAGGAAATTTTAAAGTAATCAGCAGAACAAGAGTTGAGTATATACAACTGGTGGTTTTGGAGTAAACAAGTTCTTTGTAACAGTATGAACTTTAAGCTGACTCCTTATCATTCCTCACAGCTGACAAAAGTCAAGTGAAAAACAAGGAAGCAGGATCCTTTTGTGTTGTAAGAGGGACTTGGAGGGCAGCAAGTTGGCCTCTTAAAAAGATAGACTTGTGGACATATCCTGTCTAGAGCTCTTGACCTTCATCTTGAAGATGCTGTGCCCACAACTTATGTGACGTACTGTCACTTCACAGCCTGCTTTCTTGGCTAAAGAAGACAGTTATTTCTGAAGATGGTTTCTTCTGGAGAACCTTGTAGCAGTAAGAGGTTGAACTGACACAGCTTATCAGTGCTTGTGCCTTCATTTTTCCAGTGAACATTTCCTGGAAGAAGTTTCTCTCTTCACTTGCAAAATGTAAGACTCAGGATAGAAGGACATTTTTTGGTTCATCGGATTTGTTGTGTCTGTTCTGGAGGTTCATGGTCTCTTAAAATGCCATCAGGGATGCTAAAAATGCAGTAAGCAATTCCTTGGGTTACTGTATCTAAGAATATTTAGTAGTATTTATAGTTGTCACCTACACTTGCGAGGTGGTATTTAATTACCATGCATACCAAGTCACCAGAGCAACAGTGGCTGCCCAGCATAGCCAAAAACCACATCCTAGTGCTGTGGGACAAAGGAGCTTATGGTTTCGTGAGCCAGCTTATCAGGCCACATAATGATGATCCAGCATACAGCTAAACATTTACTTTAATGTTTACTGTTGAGGTACCATTTGCACCTCACCTCTGTCAACACCTGTGCCAGTTTTCTGTTCCTGCTTTTGTCTGCATCCACCACTAGACCACCAGTCTTTTCCAACAGAAGCTTCCAAAGAAGGTGTAAGCAGGCTCTCCTGCTCTGAGTCTGGTGTTAGCCACCACAGCTGGAAGAGAGCAACAGACGAGTAACAGACACATGTGGCCCTGCTGCTACTGCTGTTCTCAGGCAGATGAAAGCAAGTCAAATTATGTTAGCTTTTGACTTGTGTGGTATCTGTATCCACCAGAAATGCTAAGGGAGGCTACACAAGTTAAGTGGAATGTGTGAATGAGAAAGCCACTACTCTAATATATAGGTATTTCCTGATCATATTAATGCTAGGCCAGACAAAACTCTCTTCAGCAGAAGACCTCTGTTGGTGGTTACCCCATATGCTGCCTTTCATTTCCTTATCAAGGCTGTGATGTACTGATGGAGGTCAGCCACAGTTTTTCCTCTTACAGATAATTTTGTTCAGTGAAGTTTGATAAAATTACCTTCACATGTTATCAGAGATTCAATACCTGACTGAAGACTATCTGGAACAGAAACACTCCCTGCCTGTGTTTTTCTTGCTGTCTTTACAGATAAGATAATTGGTCCAATGTCTGTGTGTGCACTTGCTTTCCAGACTTCACTGCTGTACCTCTAGAAAGGATCAGCTTGGGACAGAAGAGAGACAGATGGAACCTGCTGAGCACAGGAGGGAAGCTGTAGCCATAGGCCAGGGAGCAGAATTGACAGCTATGCTAACTGAAGCTGATCTGGCTGTGAACTAAATTGCTGACTTGCTAAAGCAAGCTCATCCCTTCCTTCATGAGAGATTGAGAGAGTGAATGGAAAGTAGGCTGAAAGTGGAATGGATAAGATTCACAACATGAAGATCTTACAATATATTCATGGAATCATAGAATCACAGAACAATTTGCGTTGGAAGAGACCTTAAACGTGCTGTGTGCAGGGCTGCCACCGACTAGATCAGGCTGCCCAGGGCCCCATCCCACCTGGCCTTCAATGCCTCCAGGGATGGCACACCCACAGTTTCTTTGGGCAACCTGTTACAGTGCCTCACCACCCTCTGAATAAAGAATTTCCTCCTAATATCTAATCTTAATTTCTTCTTTTTTAGTTTAAAGCCATTCCCCCTTGTCCTACTGCTATTTGCCCATGTAAAAAGTCAGTTTCCCTCCTGTTTGTAAGCTCTCTTTAAGTACTGGAAGGCCTCAGTGAGGTCTTCCTGAAGCCTTCTCTTCTCCAAGCTGAACAAGCCCAGCTCCCTCAACTTGTCTTCATAGGTTAGGTGCTCCAGCCCTTTCTGATCATCCTTGTGGCCTGCTCTGGACCTGCTCTGACAGCTCCATGTCTTCCTTGTGCTGGGGGCCCCAGGCCTGGACGTAGTACTGCAGATGGAGCCTCACAAGGGCAGAGCAGAGAGGGACAGTCACCTCCCTCTCTCTGCTGGCCACCCCTCTTTTGATGCAGCCCAGGATACCATTGGCCTTCTGGGCTACCAGTGCACACTGTTGGCTCAAGTACAGGTTTTTGTCCACCAAGACCCCATGTCATTCTCCACAGGGCTGTTCTCAAGGAGTTCTCCCACTCTGTATTCATATCTGTGATTGTGCCAACTAAGATTCAGTGCCTGCACGTGGCTTCATTGAGCAGCATTATGTCTACATGGACCCACTTCTCAATCTTATCCAGCTCCCTTTAGATAATATCCTTCCTTCTGTCACATCAGCTGCACCACTCAGCTTGTTGACATCTGCAAACTTGCAGATGAGGGTGCACTCAGTCCCACTCTCTGGGACATTGATAAGGATGTTGAAGAGCACCAGTCTCAAGACAGACTCCTTTGGGACACCACCCGTCACCAGCCTCCACCTGGATGGAGAGCCATTGACTTCAACCCTGTGTCTGTGACCATCCAGACAATTCCTCAAATCCTTATCTTTCCGATTTAGAGATAAAGATGTTGTGTGGGACCATGTCAAAGACTTTATACAGTCCAGATAGATTACATCAGTCAGTCTTCCTTTGTTGATTGATGCCGTCGCTCCATCATAGAAGGGCACCAGACTGATCAGGTATGATTTGCCTTTTGCAGAGCATTGGCAAGCTGTCTGGGGGCTGCCTATGCACCTGAAAATAATTTCCCTCCATACTCTAGAAAAGCAAAGCTGTTAACAAGGGTCTACAGTCTTTGCCTCAGCAAAGGATGGCCCACAAAATGGGCCTTCTTTCCAGGAAAGAAATAAGATTTTGTGACAGCAAGCAGGTAATCCCTACACACACCTCCCATTACTCATCACTGTTCATGTTCACAGCACAGCTGTTGCTCTCACAAGGCAGCACAAACAAATGGGTCTGGAACTGAGACTGTGACAAAAACTGAAAAGAAGTGTAATCACTGGAATATGGCAAACTTAGGCCCAGGCTTACAAGGACATGGCTGCCAAAATACCACAAAACATGCTTAAGTGCATTTACTTGTTGTGACTGAAGAAGAAGAAGACTTTATCTGGCAATTCTCCCTGAAAAGCCCTGTTAAGGGACTTTTGGAAGCCAGGCACAAATGGGACAGTGATTGCTGCTCCACATCTGACATAGCCAACAGTTAACTGAGAGCAGTCTCAGCCTGCCTGGTTCAGGTGAAATGAGAAGTACATAGACTTCTTTCTGCTTGCCCATTAATGAAGACAGTGGCATCTAAAAACCATGACTTAAGAGCAGAAAAATCAGAAGGAGAATGCAAAAGAAAAAAAAATTCTGAAGATCTGTAAGAGTTTGCAAATTTATTGTCAAAGGCAGTGCTGTATGAGCAGGTCTTAGGTCAGGTGTAGAAAAATATTTTGACAGCTGAGTTGATCAGTTTTGATCTTGTCATTAGTGTCCTACAATAATATTTACTATCACATCTAGTAGCAGCCTGACAGCTGAGCCAATATTTGCCATGCAGAATGTTTGGAAATGATACCATCTTGTCTCACTTATGGCAGCCAGCATTACTCCGAGACACCTTAAGACACATAGTGATGCAACCCAAATTCTGTGATGATTCTAAGTTATGAAATATCCTTCATTAATTTGACATCTTACTAAGGGTAAGAACAAGGTCTATGAAAGTGGCAATCATATCGGTCAAGTAATAGTTTTATTAATAGCAGAATACTTCTTAGTCCATTTGCAAGTAAGAAAGGATTCTTGTAAAGTGGCAGATCAGCCAAAGGGAGTAAAACATGCATCTACACTTAAACACATAGTACAGCATATAATTTAGTGTCACCTCTGTTATGGCTGGCGCTGGCATTCTATTTTAAATGCTTAACTTAGTGGAGACAGCAAGAAAAAAAAAATAGATGTGCTGAGATCTTAAGGATACATGAATAGGATAGAAGGCTGTGCTTACTTTTGTGTTTCCACATAGTACTATGTTGCCTTTAGACTGGGGTTAGAAGGACATTTGTTCTTGTGCTATTATTTGAGTGGCATTATTAAGTATTTACAAGACAGTAGAGTTAATCATTTCTATGCTCACTGAATGTAAGTGTGCAAGTAAGCAAATATTTCAATAGAACACAGGGTATAACTGGAAATAGTTAATGGATCTGTGGGAGGAAAACTACATTTTGCAGCAAAATATTTGTCTTTGAACTTTGGAATGGGACTGCCAGACTTTTTTTTTTTTTTTCCTTTAAGTCTGTCTAAACAAAAAAAAACCCCAAACACCCTAGTTCTAAATAGCTATTCTGTAAGTCCAGCAGTAACTTCTGAAATGCTTTTATGGGCACTAAAGTAAATAGTAAAATAAATCTTTCTGCTATTTGCTTAATTATTTCATCATTCTGTTACATTATTTGACTTTGGCAGGAACAGCAATCCTGTCAGTAGTTGTAGATGTAACAATGTATGTCATGGTGGCAGGGCAAACCTTGAAAGAGAAAAGCCAGCCTCAGGTCTTTGGTAAGAGTGTGACCTTGCTGAGACTAAAAGTGTGTGCATGGTTACATCACAGACGGAGTTGACGAGGCAAATATGGCTTGGATTACGTTTTTTTTGCTTGCTCTGTTTTATTCTGCAGATGATAGTCAGAGATGCAAATGACACTTTCTCCTCTTTAAGTCATACTTCTTTATTCAGTAGGCAATTCTGTCAGCCCCTTATTTCTCTGAGAACTTCAGGATTACTATTACAGGTTCTTCACTGAAGTCTTCCCTTGGCAAGAGAGGTCAGAAGGACCCTCGACCTAACAGGCTTGGAGTCCTTCCCATCTGTTAATGGCATGGAGAGAAGTGGATTGTGAATCTCAGCACAGAACCTAACAGTGATTTAATAGATCTTATGTTGACTGTCCAGCTCCCACTTTTTACTCGTTGTGCCCAGCATTCTTTGCTAGCTCTGATCAGTTACAGACCCTGTAACCAATTATCTCTCCCACTTCTGTCTTAGGAGATTGCATCTGCAGTTCCTTTGTACCACCAAAGCAGAGACAAGGTGCCTTGGACAGAGTAGATGAGACAGCAGGGGTAGAGCTCAGGCTGCACTGTACCAGAGAAATCAGGTTTATCTGGAAAGACTGGAGAAGTCATCTCTGACATGGTTCTGGCAAGACCCTGATCAGCCATCTTACACAACTAGGGTTGGACTTAGAATCGCAGAATCACTAAATACTACAGTATTTACATTTAATTATTTTATTGATTTTTTTTTTTCAGAATGATGAATGAGAAACTTTACTACAATTTTACTGCCTTGGATAATCTTATGGATCGTCTGTGGGAAAATAAGCTCATTCCAGGTAAGAGTAGCTCCTTACCTCCAGAATGTGCTGCATTTGCTGCTTTGTCCACATTGTGCAATCATTAGATAGAATTATTCTTAATGAACTTTCTATTTTGATCAAAATTTATTTTTTACTACTTGCATTTGCGCTACATCCATGTTAATGTAAACAGTCCGAGAACAACATTATTAGGGCAATAAAGACAACACAAATGCTTTTACATTGTTTTCAGTGATAGTCTGAGATGTATTGATTGGGAAATTACATCTCTTGAAGAGGAGAAAGTTTTTTACCAATTAACATGCTCCTGAAGGGGCCAGCTGGAGAAGCAGGTCCTCAGAATACATCATCCCCTGAATTTCTGCAGATATCTACTGTGTAGAGTTCCCCTTCTGCACTGAATTTATGATGGTAAGTACTTCTATTGGTTACTGTTGTCATCAGCAAGTAACAAGTGTGAGCAACTTCAAATCTGAAATATTCCAGAGGGGACATGTGGAAACAGGAAAGAAAGCCAACTTATTGATGTTTCTTCGTTATCTATGCTTCTTCACTAATAAGTTTGCTTCAGATAATACAATAACCCTTTCACTAATCAAAAGGGGATAATATTAAAAAAAACCAAACTCATATTTTGTGTCTATTTTAGGATTTGAATTGATGGGGAATCCATCAGGATATTTTTCAAATTTTGAAGATAAAGAGCAAGTAGTAAGATGGAGAAACTTAGTTACACTTCTGGCCAGCAGATATATAGGTAAGTTCCAAAAGGAGGCAACAGCCCTATTATTTATTCTATTGTAATCCGTTTTAACTACCTCAGAAAGTTCTGTGGCTTGTTAAAAGTTTCTTGACACTGGTTTTCAGCACAGAACAGGAAAATATGTATACCAGAGTAGCAGATGACACAATAGCCCCATTTTGCTGATCCACGACCAAGAGCCTGAATGTACATTTGTGTGGTCCATGTAGCACATTTGAGCTGCCTGTGAGGACTGAATTTTAACTTACATTGCTTGTACTAGGTTATGATAACCTGAAACATCCCACATGGCAGCTTCAAGTATTTCTAACAAGGCAGAAACTTTAGCCTAGGCTTCATGCAGGCTGTGTGCCCTGACAACAAAGCTATTACTCACATCACCTCACTCAGCAGTTTTGTGCTGATGGTCCTTTCATCTTTCCAGTACTGCTATACCCAAGATGAAAGATCATTTTTAAATTACCAAAATTGCATTTTTCTGACTATTAGAGATAATTTTTACCCTGTTGTAGCTCTGGGTGCCTTACCTTCACATACAGCACATGACTAGCTGGTATGATTGTCTGTACATGCACTGCAACTCACTGATAAATGAGGCCTCTTGCACAGACAGATACGGATTGGAGCATGTTGCTAAATGGAATTTTGAAACTTGGAATGAACCAGATCACCATGACTTTGACAATGTGTCTATGACAGTGAAAGGTAAGCATATTTTTGAGTACTTATTAGCGTAGTAAAGTCAGAAGGGTGTATGTGTTGAGTGGGGAACAGTGGGAAAGGAGGAATGCTGTCAAATAAATAAAGTAGATTTGAGAGATGAGCATGGAAAATGTATCTAATCTTTTATGCTATGGCCATGTTACTGACTGCAGTAATTACTCTGTCCCTTGCTTGAACATCAGTATAAATACAGGGATAGCAGAACAGGGAAAGCAAAACACAAGTTACACTCTTAAGGCCATTGTTTAGTTATAAAATAAGTTTACTAGGGTGCAGTAAGAGGAAAATAATTCATTGTCAGATATGTGCTTTAGGAACCTGACCTCACAAGACCATTGGAAGAACCTTGTGAATGCAGTGGAGGCTTTCATATCTTCTCATATTGTCAGTCCAAATCAATGCAATAATAGAGTTATGTTTAGTTTTAGATCAAGATTCTGTTTTGAGTTATCACTGTTGCTATGTGCATCTGCTTGGACTTTAGGGTTTCTCAACTATTATGATGCTTGCTCAGAAGGATTAAGAGCAGCCAGTACCCTACTAAAATTTGGAGGACCTGGGGATTCCTTCCATCCCTTTCCCAAGTCACCCATATGCTGGAGTCTTCTGTGTCATTGCTACAATGGTACCAACTTTTTCACAGGGGAGACTGGTGTAAGGTTGGACTACATCTCTCTTCATAAGAAGGTTAGTCCAAGACTTCAATTTAAAGCTATTTTTAAGCAGTTCAGTCTAAGTTACATTTTATTCTGATTAATGATGTTGATTTCCTTGTGAGTGGGCAGCCTATGGCAGGAAATACAATTACATGTTCAAAAGAAACTTTGAAGAAGAATATATATCCAGGAATATATTTTCAAAATACAGTGTTGTATCTCTGTGATCACTACTGTTTGCTCACTTTTACTAAGCAGATATGAAATATTGTTGCAGGGAGGTGGGCATTCTCTCTACATCTTGCAACAGGAAGTGGAAGCAGTTGAACAAATTCAGAAGTTGTTTCCAGATTTTGCTTCCATTCCCATATACAATGATGAAGCAGATCCAATGGTTGGATGGTCTGCTCCACAACTGTGGAGAGCTGATGTGACATATGCAGCTATGGTTGTAAAGGTAACTCAGTTCATTGACAGTCTTGTCATAGTAGAGTCTCTTGAAGCATTAATGCAATTGTAAAAGTAGACTATTTTGCAAAAGTAGTCAATTTTTAATTTTTATTGTTCTGACAACTCAATGACAGAGACAAGAAAATACAGATATAGCTGGTGTTTCCCTGAATTATTTGTTCCCACTAGCTTTATTTAATTTATATTAAATTTCTTCATCTTCCCTTAAAAAAAACAACTGGCAGCTAACCTTCCATGTGTTGGAGAATGTGTTGGATATTATATACAGTCTCCCAGTTAGCTTCACCTGTAAGATTAGCCATTCTCTCTCTATGTAATACTGCTGTTGCCACCTCTCTTCTGTGGGATGTTATTTTCCAGCCTCTTCACAAGTTCTACTTGTCAAGGGACATCATGTACAATTAAGAATTAAATTGATCTCTAAGCACAGGCCTGTTCTTTGGCTTTGGATAATGACTCTGTATATATGGTCTTATTAATTAATTAGCTAGTCATTACTGCTCATGCTTGGAAAAGCAGAAGTAGAAGAGAATGCTCAGCATTCCTGCCGTTGCAGGATCTGTGTTCTGCGCCCAGAGCAAGCTCAACTTTTGCCCCTATGTAGCAACATTTCCCACTGAAATGCTTGTTGTTTTGTGAGCCACTACCTCCTACAGCATCTGGAGCACAAACTCTCCTGTGCAAAGCAGAAAGTTGCAAATGTGACAACACGTGTTTCACCAAGAAACAAGTTACATCTTTTCACCTGCACCTCTGGGTCAAGGGCTTCTACCTCCTCCAGGCTCCATACAGAAGGAGTCTTCTCCAAAGCAGCAAGTCACGGGCTGCATTGCAGCAAATTCATGAGCAAACAGCAATGTTTATAGAGACGTGGTGTTATGAAGGGATAGAAAAGACATATCCAACAGAAAATTAACACTTTGGTAGATAGCAGCAAGAGCCCTGTGTGGTAAAAAGCCCTTATTTCAGGGGCACAACTCTGAGACCTTCTCTGTTGTCAGCCTTCTGAAGTACTATTTGATTCTGTTATCTAGGCAAAATATGTTAAGCAGAGAGCTTGGATGCTTTGACGTTTTGCAGGAAAACAGCAAAGTAACCAGTGAAGTACTGAAAGAGAATTTATTCCATGTTAGCACCAACTGGGTAGTATTATTCACTGAGGAACAGAATCCAGGACCAAATCCCAGGCCCTAGTCTAATGGCTACGAAGTATCTTTAGAACTGGAATAAATGTTTATTTCAGATGGTAAATCCAGATTACTAATCTACTATTCAAAACAGTGGAATATTATTTGTAGTTCAGTCACCAAGGAAATATATTAATAATTTATGCAGACTACTAGTAGTGCTCATTTCAGTTTTTTAATGGACTGAACTGTGTGAATACTTCAAATTTTTCAGTGTTTAAACTTTCACCTGAAAAAATACTTTCTTCATGAGCTATGATGAATAGTAATTCTTCATACTTTTCTAAATGACAGAGTGACATGTCTTCCCAATATGCTGTGAAGTTTAAAAATAAAACATATACAGACGTGTTTATTGGATTTTTTTCCATCTTCTCTGTTGTTTTGCAGGTAATCACCCAGCATCAGAACTTGCTTATTTCCAAAGCCAATAATACCATCAACTACACACTGCTGAGTAATGACAATGCCTTCTTGAGCTACTACCCACATTACTTCACACAGCGGACTCTGACAGCACGTTTTCAGATGAACAATACAAAGCCACCTCACGTCCAGATGGTGCGGAAACCAGTGCTGACTGTCATGGGCTTGCTGGCACTGCTAGGTACAGAAGTCACTGATTAGAGAGCACATCAGTAACTTCATCTACATAGATGCTTCATGCATGAGAGAGATTATATCAGCCATCTCACTCCAGACAAAAAGCTGGATTTTTGCTACTCAGCTGTGCTTGTTAAATAAAACAAATTCAACTTTCTCTGAGATCAGGAGATCTTCCTGACAGCTTGTCACCTTTTTGATTTAATCTGCTGCTTTGTTTATAAATTCTGCAAGCCAAACACTTCTTTTTAGTGGGCTAGTACATTCCTTGTGTGCCATCATTTCAGGCTACAAATGAATTCAAGAAATCCTCCCAGCTGTAAGACTCATACAGCCTTCTGAGGGGAAATCCTAATTCATGGCTGCATCCTTAGGCATTGTTAGCTGAATTGCTAAGCATAGGACCTGCCATAGTGTGTGCATGCTTTTCAGTAGTAAAAACCAAGCTTGACTGATACTACACCTGGTTAACTAAGCCAGAATATAGCTCAACCTATAGATCCCTATGTTTTGACACTTCTTGTATCAGAATTTGGATTGACTAGAATACTTACAGAGTTGTCAAATTTTTCAAAGGAGAAAAGCAGATTTTTGCAGAAGTAAACAGCAGTGAAGATGGAAGCACTGAAAACAATACCATTGGTGTCCTGGCGTCTGTGCACACCCCAAGTGAGCTGCAGCCCTCAGACAGTTGGCAAGCTACTCTACTGATGTATTCAAGTGAGGATAACAGGACTTCATTCAATATCAGCACCATCATAGTGAATGCCACCCACTTCCCCAAACTCAAAGGTAAACAGATATCATGTGGGCAATTCTCATAATTGATTGTGAGGACAGAACATGTTCTGAAACATTTCTGCTGAGTTGCTTTTCCTGGTGAGAGTGAGTTTCATTTGCTAACTCTCTTACTCATCTTTTGGGCACTCCCAGATTTTCTGAGATACAGTGGTGCTCTTCTAGGAAAAGTTCTTTACTGCTTTTAATGGCAGTGCAAATGCTAGCTTTTCAGAAAGCTATTCGTCTTGGTGTCCTTAGCTGGGTGATAATGGGCAACAAATTCTCTTATGAGGATCACTCAACATGACCACATGATTACACAGTTGATGCAGTTGTCCAACAAATGCATGTAGGACCTCTGCAAAAAAATAAGAGTGTTTCAATTCTGGGTATGGAATTTGGAAAGTATACGTTACAGAGCCTCATAAGAGTGCTAGTCCTATTGTTATGACTTGCAGTGGAAGCCAGACTCCGAAGTGCTGAAATCACTCTTGAGAAAGTAAACTTCAGCACCTTCTGCTAAACTTGTTCATGTGGTATTTAAATCCAATTGAAGGGTTCTCTGTCTTTCATTTGTGTTCTGAAGAGCCAAGGTATGTGATGTATTACCTGGATAACAACCAAACCAATCCCTACCTGAAGTGGAAAAAACTAGGAAGCCCTGACTTTCCTTCCCCAAAACAGTTCCAGCAAATAAGGGACGCTGAGGTATGACCACGTCTTTGCTTGAAGTATTGTATGGGCTAAGTGTTTGTAAGTTGGTTAATTACAGCTAAAGAGGCAAGACACCAGCTAAGGTAGTCAGAGTTTCCATCTCCTATACAAGTGACATGCAGCCATGCAGAGAAATGTAACTCACAGATAACTGATAGTTTTACATTCGTTTTGTACTAGGGACTAAATGTCCCTAGTTTCTTTGCTAGTGGCCCTGAGTAAGTTGCATGGCCCTGCATGCATTACAGAAGGATTATGCTACCTCAGCAGTCAGTTGAAAAGAAAACCCCTCAGTAACAAAAAAGAGCCCCTTGAGGGCTTGGTGCTCCTCCTTGCATCTCTTAGGGGCTCTCAGGAAAGCCTGCAGTTCCTCCTCATCCTTACTAATTCTGATTTCACCCCATAGGGGACCGAGGAATGTCCTTAGATGTCACCTCTTCCTAAGAAAAGCCATGCCCGGATTGCTTACTGTATGTGAGAATATATAAGCAGTCTGTCATGTAGCTTTTCTCATATCATTCAGCCCTGTGGGTTAAAGTAAGGGAGACCACCTTTACCACCTCTGTGCTCAAAGACAGTAATTGCCTTCTGACCTTGGTATACAGTATTGTCTTCTCTTCCCAGTCACTGTACTGCTGAAGTCTTTGGGATCCTATAGGAGTCATAAGGTCTACCTTCAGCAAGAAAGCAGAAAGATTTTAGATTCTCTTGGTCATCTTGAGAAACCTCATCCTGAGGGAACAAACTGAGTGACTATTATAACTAGCAATCACTTTGACTGCACACTGGAGATCCACAGCAGAGAGGTGAAGGGGTGGGGAGAGCAATTTGTAAAGACCTGAGAGACTGAAAGGTATGCCTGAGAGGTTGTTAAAACTGACAGACTGTGCCTGAAGGGCGCTGTGGTCTAGTAGGTTGTGGGATGGGACAAAACTAGTAGATTGTGGGATGGGACAAATGTGTTTTGTGAGGAACTGGAAAACAGGCAGGACAGAAAATCTCTGTCTCTCTGAGACTGAAGAATGTTGATGGTTATAAGGTGCATATCAGCACATAATTACAACTCTACTAGAAGTTTACTACTCCAAAATAAATATGCAGTCATTTTACACGATGTAACAGTTAGATATTATGTTCTATAATGTTAACGAAAGATTACTCACAAGGCATGTCTTTGGCTCCACAGGACCCAGTGGTAACGGGCCCCTTCCCTTTTCCTGAAAGTGGCACCCTGACACTGAAGCAGGACTTCCCTGTTCCATCAGTCTTTTTGATCCACATCTGTTCAAAACCCAGTTCTGTTCCTGATCAAGTATGTGTTGTATTCTGTCATCACACACCAAATTAGAAACTGCTTCCTTCTTAAAATCTCATTAAGGAGAGCTGGACTAGCATTTGGGCCAATTATGTATTAGAGGTACTGTGATACACTTAGTAAATAAACAGTTATTCTTTCCTTGATAAACAGGCTATCCAAGGCATAATTCAAGATAAAGCATTCCACGGAAGTGATAGGAGCCATTACTGAGATAAACGCGAGTTTAACAAATGGTGGGAAAATATAATGTAGTAATGCAGTTTCTTTTTTAAAATTACATAATGTGCTTGACAGCAGCTCCCCAGTTAATAATTTATAGCTAAAACTAAACTGAAATAGTATCTGTCTCAGATTAAATATCTGCTTCTGCTCGTTCAATCCCAAATGATAAAAATGTTCATAGTGGTGTCCAGAGCCTCTGAAAGTCTTATGCAAGGTTTAGACATTGGAGATCTCTACACTGCAAAGCCACAGAGCCAGGAATTTTGTTTTTTTTTTCCCCCAGTCTCAATGGAAAGAATCAAACTGAGTAAGGTAGGATGAGCACAGAACATCTGATCTAGCTCACTGGTTCATGCAGCTTTCTTACATGGACATTTGTCTTTGGACAGGTGACTGGTGTTCGTTTCATCCCTCTCACAAAGGGGCAGGTTGTTGTGCTGTGGGACGACGGCTGTGTAAATTCAAAGTAAGTGACTTTTAAGATATAACCAACACGTGAATTGCTAAGTTACCACCAGTCCTACTAATTCACTAACTAATGATTACTTGCTCCTCAAGAGATTCTACAGTGCATTTCCCTGACAAAATGACGTGTAGGACTCCCATGCAGTATTTACAGGGAAAATTTTGACTAATTTGCTGCCTGCACAGGAAAACCTGCCTGCTGCTCACGAGCAACCAATGACATTTTTGAGAGACATTCCTTCAGCATAGGAGACAGGAATATCCATGATAAATGTTATTACATTAGCAGCAAGTGCCTAGGTGGAATCATCTATAATGGGTATTGGCTGGAACAGAAGACCTCCAATTTCTTACTCCAGCAAGCTGTACTAGACTAGCAGCTCTCTGTAGCTGAGCTATCAAAAATTGTCCAGGATACATCCAGTTTTCCTCAGGAAGCACTGACATAGCCAGTCTAGATGCTTCAGCTTTGTCTCTGTGATTGAGATTTGATAATTTACTGTATTGTAAGTTATGTCTGCTGACTTCTCTAGTTCTCTTCTCTAGATGTATAAAGACATTTGAAGTTGAGTTCTCACCAAATGGAAAAGTCTACAAGCGGATTAATGCCAAAGACACAATATTCACTCTGTATGTCTACAGTCCAGGTAAAGCCAAAATACACACATAGTGTTTTCTGTCATGTTAATTGCTCCACTCATAAATGTCTGAAAATTCAGTTAATAAGTATCAAAAATATGTAATTTGCTAGTGTGCACATTCCCATCACAAATAAGAGCATATCCTTTTCAGTAGGATGACATTATTTGTAAAAGCCTTATTGTCAAAACAGGCATTTACTGAAAAAAAAAAAACCAACAGCTATGAGGACATTACTAAGAACATTGCTATGAGTAAATTCTTTGTCACAGAAACCAAAGTTACCCAGATGAAGGCCTAGTGTGCTCTCTGGAAGTAAAAGCAGCTCCTTTGTCTCTGTTCTTAGCTGATGTAAAGGCATATGAAAATGAGAACAAAAAAACTTGCTCCACATGACCAGAGTTTGGCATTGTGTGATTGTGTTGGTAGTTGGCTCAAAGCAAGAAAAGTCTGAGGTCTAGGCTCAGTTCCACTGGCCTTGAATCAGCTTAAGTGTGTTAAGTTTGTACAGTCCTCTTGGCATAGGGTGATAGGAGAAAGCAGCTTTGATAACACTTGTTTTGCATCTCTGAGTTTTGAGGTGTTAAACTGCCCAAGGACTTCACTTCAGCACACAAGTAAGTATGAGTTCACGTCCACTTTTTGTGGAAGGGTTGATTGGCATGCATTCATCGTGTTCTGAGCTGCAACAGAGGAAGCTTGCACTTCTGGTCGTCTATCCTGTGCTTATACCCTTTTATGGTTTGACAAGCTATTGAGGTTCCCACTTTTTAAGAACTAAATAGGTCCTTATGTCAGGCAGTTTGTTCTAACTGTCTGAATACCTAACCAATGTGACATGCATCTCTTTGCTCTTTCCTAGAGCTTTCTTTTCAGATGTGACTAGCTGCCTAAGTTTTAGATGTTTCACATTAGGAAGAAATGAAGTTCATCTTTGTCAATAGATGTCTCGCCTCAAAGTGATACTAATAAACTGCAAGTCAGAGAAGTTTCCAGAAACAAAAGCTCATTTTAGCCTGAGAAGGACTTAGCAGCTTCAGTGGGCATACAGTAAAGTTCAGAGCCAAGATGGATTATTGCAGCAGAAAGGCTGCACAGGTAACAAAAAGCTGTAAATCATGGCTAAGGTGAATCTCTGAGATTAGAATTCATTATCATCTAGTGCTGCTTATCTGGGGAACCTACCATATTTACTTCTTTGTTTACAAAAAAAAAAAAAGACTTCTTGAAAAAAATTCCCAAATCTTTGCAGCTTTTATTGGTAGATAATTATTTCTTACTCATTATTTCCACGCCATTTTTTTTTCTCTTACAGAAAAGGAAACTTAAAGTACTGAAGCTCAGATTAAAATCAAGTAAATAGATTACAAAAAAACATTGATATTGTTTGTGAAGTTGAAGCCTTTACTAGTGAAGGCTGTCTTCTTTGATCTAGATTGAAGGTGATAGCCAGCAGAGCTGCAGAACAGCAACTCACATACCTTTGGAGAAAGCCGTCCCACTACTGGAGTTGAGCAGAGGGTTTTCAGTCAGCTTGCATACTCGTTGTTCTCCTTTGTTGATCCTGTCCGCATATAACCTGTCCCAAATGCGCAACAATAGGCAGAATTCAAGTCAGAAAAAAAGAAAATTTCTAGAGATATCCTAGCCTTCTTCTGGAAGGACTGCTGGGAAGGCAGACCTATAACTGTACTTAGAAATCCTAATACGAAGAGAGGTGCAAAGTACTTGGTGCTAGTGAAAATAAGGGCTAGCATTTGGCCCTGAGGATTTTATAAGCATTTTCTGTTAGGCAGGTACAGGCACACTTATGTAGTGTGCACAACAGAATTAACTGCTTCCCCAGTCCCTTCCACAAACCTACATTTTATTGGAGTATTGCCTGCTCCACATCCTCCAAGCACCACCGGTGTCAGCCTTTCGCATTGACCATTTCTAACCTTTTCATTTGCAGGAAGCTCAGTCTCCGGCTTTTACAGAGTGCATGCCATTGACTACTGGGGAAAGGCAGGCCTGTCCTCTGTTCCAGTGGAGTATGTTGAAGCTCTCAAGTGACTCTGAAGAGTGGTGCCTGGTTTGTTGACTGAGCGGTCTATGCTTCTTGCAGATGACAACTCCCCAGAAAAGTAAACTCCTCCCAAGCTAAGGAGGGAGTATAGAAAGGACCTGATGAAGCAAGTTAGGAATGCAAGTTAGAAGCAACTGCCCCTATTAACTCTTCAGAGCTCAAAGACAGTGTTGTCAAACAACCACTGCTGACAACAGTCATAGGACTGGCATTCAGTTTGGTAACTAGAAATTATTGTTCTCTATTTTTTACCAATCTAATACTCAGAACAGCCAAATATTTATGAAGGCCACAAACTGCAGCAGGAGCAATACCGTCACTTTATTATATGAGTGAGGATGGCAGTAAAGGCACAAGGAGGATCTGAGAGTGAACTGCCTGTTTCAGCTGCCTGGCTATCTTGACATAACAGAGTGATGGAAGAGCACACAGCAACCAGACTTTCACGTCCAGATCATGAAGTGGAGGATCCTTTCTTTCCCACCAGTTAATCATACATGCTCCTGAGGGTTGTTTCAGAGCACTTCCACTGTCATTACGTGTATGAGGTTCTTCTCCCACTCTGAGAGGGGGTTCCTGCCTGTGGACTACATTGCACCTGCTGTTCTCTGTCTTTGCCTAAGTCACCTTCTTGCCTTTGTGGAGGCCTTTGTGTTTGTACAGAACCATCAGTTACTGCCTTTCTAGGGTGAAGACTCCAGCCCGAAAAGTTTTTCTTCCTCTCTATTCTGCTCTTACCTAGTCTCACTTTATCCAGCCCTTCAGGTAACATCTCTCCCCAGCATGCTTCCCTTCTAGAGTTCCATGCTTAGATTGTAAAGGAGCCGAGGCTTGGCTTTGGATTCCCAGGGAAGTTAAAATGCTGGCTAGAGCGTTTTGTGTTACAGCATAAAACGCAATTGCATTTAACAGAGGGCTGCAACTGATGGCCAGCTAGGAAACTAATCAAGAACAGTTTGAGTTTCTGTATTTCACAAACCACGTGCTGAAGTGTGTTATTGCTCCAGATAATGAGCCACAGAACACCTCTGGCTGTCCTTGCAAATGCCAAACACTTTATGCAACACCAAAGTTCCTTGAAATTGCAGGGATGTTTTTTTACTCACCCCTCTTCACAACCAGCGCAGTTTGAACTGTGCCTTTAAAATGCTTGTAGAGGGAAGGATAGTGCCAGTGAAAACAGCTGGAGTGTTTTCCATAAGAGGAGCAACTTTGTCATGCAAACATCTCCCCTACTGCTCTCTTTGCTGATGTAGGACACCTCACCAGCCTAACAACAAAGCTTGCATTTTTGATAAAAGACAGACAAAAAAAACCAAGTTTGCACAGTAGGAGATAGCTAAACTATCTAAAATGGCCTCACCTTTACAGCACAGGAAAGAAACACATACAAAAAGTTGGTATATACCCAATGACACTTTCTAGTTACTCTTCACATGCTTATGCAAAAAGTTAGCTTTAAAAGATCCATTTGGTGTCAGAATTCAGGTGAAATATTTCTTACCTCACTGAAATTCAGCTGAGGAGTGATTGTTAGATCCAAATCTGCCAGTCCCTTACTTGTAAAGACTTGTACAGAACAGAAAAAAAAACCACATCAGAGCCTTCTTAGTTGACAACTTTATGAGTTTCTAAAAAGTGTCAGTGAGAAGTTCTACCTGGATGGAGATAGTGAAAATGCATTTTAACATTGTTACAACTACATCCAAGTGAAGAATCAGAAAATGAAGCTAAATAAATCCACTAGTTAAGATATGCAGTTTGCCAGTATGAAGTGGAACCACTGAGAAAACAACATTTAGAAATATTTAAGTACTGATCTCAAAGAGATTTCAGTGCATCTGAAATAGGGGAAGATACAGAAGCTTGAGAGGACAGTTAACCATGTTAGGATGTCATATTTATGTAGCCTTATTCTCTACAATTTTCCTTCATGGGCAATCAGTATGTAGCAGTAGTTTTCAAATCAAGGACCATGCAGTAGTTACAAAAATTATATTTGCAAAAGTAGACCTAAGAATACTGCAGATGGAGGTAAAATCTATTCTGTCAGGACCAACTTCAGCTACTTGAAGATCTGTCACTAGCAACCTCTTTTAGGACTTCTACGTTAAGCATCATCCAAAGTGTAGATGATGCTTTTTCAGCTATTTCACTGGCATTGGCAAATGTGCATGGAAAACAGCTGACCAAAAATGGTGCACTAACTGTTCAGAAACAAGTTTTACAGATTCGTCAAGATTTATTTATTTTTCTTCTTTGTTGCTTTAGTATAAACTTACTCCTTAAAGCAGTAAGCAAGCCTAAAAATCTGTAGCAGAGGAGAGAAAGCTTCTAGGCTAGAATATGTTTCCAACAATATATGAACTTGTTCTGGTCTTTTCTGTATTTTAATGACTACAAAATTTGCTGTTCAGTACTTGAAACTTGAGTTATCTGTGACTTATTTGCCACTGACTGTCTCATAGGGCTTCCAACATTGCTCGCTTAATCCTTCATCTCTACCATCTCCTCCTTTACAGGAGTAGCAGTCAGTTCCCCCCCACACTTAAAGCTTTTATAAGTGCTGGATGAGCATGGTGGTAAGTGGAGAGTAGCAAGTGCTTGGTGGTTTTTGTAGCAACTGAGCCAACACAGCATTGCAGAGTATTCAGATAAGTCTTTTTCTGGCTGAGCGATACCAGTAAGAAGATCTAACTGCAACCTCAAGATGAGATTGCATGCTTTTCAACAAGCAAAAGCTTCTGAGATTGTTTCGCAATTGTTCGTTAAAATTAATACAAATGAAAAAGCTCTCAAGGGGATATTTTATATTGTTTAATTGTGTATATGCTGGATTTGTTACCATCTTTTGTGCTACGCAATAAAATCAGTTTTTTAATCTCTGATATGAATCCTGTAAAAACAGGATCCAATTACTGTGGTCTGGAAGCTGCTCAGAACTCTTCTGTCAGCAATTAATTGTGAAATATTGCTGCTGTTCTCAAGGTATAGAAGCCTGAATGGTGCGAGTTCCAACCTTATAAAGAACTGAAGCATGAAAGAAGTGTGACCAAAAAAAATGTCAAGACTGAAGCAGGACTTTAGACACATAGATTGCCTCAGCTTCAGGTTAGGACACTTTTTAGACCCAAAGGAGAACTGGTTTAACATGTTACGATATCCTACCATCAGATCTCAGGACTTGCAGTGTCCTTGCTGGGAGGAGGGGCACTGCTGTGTGAAGGACAAGATTCTTGCAGTGTTCCTCCTGCTGTTGCAGTCTCAGCCTTTCTGCCAGCGCCAAAGGACCTTCTGAGGACAAAACAACAGTCCTTTTCATTTGTAAACAGCTTTTTCTTTTCTCTTGTTAGTGGAAAGTTTGTGCAGAACAGGAATGACTTGGGACCTATACACACATGTACAACAAGGAATAATAGCCTGGTTCCCATCAGCCAGCTGAAACAGCAGGCAGAAGTGTGTCTGCCTCTAGACATACACTGGACATCAGATGATGAACCCAGTGAGAGAACTTTGACTCAGAGCAGAATATAGTTGTTACTGCCTAACCCACTTTACTTACAGTCTGAGAAGTCAGCAGAGAGAAATGGACATGAGCAAATTAGCTCACTTCCATCTGTTTATTAACTGCTCATCATACAGTGAGGGCCTGCATGTGATCCTGATGGGGATGTGTTCTGTCAGGACAAGGCAGGCTCCTGGGACACGTGTAACTCTGTGGTGTAATCTCCCAAAGTCACCACTATCCTCCTGCATTCCTTTTATGACAGAGAAGGCATTTTACTGCCTAACTCTTACAGACAGACTATGCCTAGCACAGTGAGGATGTGCTTGGTCCTGCATCTGGATTGTGTTTGCTAGAATGCCCACCCACCTTGGTACGTTATAGCTGCAGACAATTTAAAATCCCACCTCTCTGTGACTGGTAGTCTGGTCTGAATGTCTTGGCCAAAGGTCAGGTTCCTTCATCTAGGGACTTGTCTAATCATCTGTGATACAAGTCCTAAGTTCGCAGAACTCCACCCCAATACTTCCTCATGAAATTGGTGGACAAGCGGTGAACATTAAATCAATTTACTAACCTTGCACTTAGTCCAGCACAAAAGACTGGACTCTTTCAACACTCAATAGTCACTTATCTGTGTGGTTTTCCTTTTTTACTGCATGCTGCTCTTCTGCTTCTGACCTTAACTTTAGATGATTCACCATCCTGCTTCCCTTGAAGGTAGCTATCCTAGACCAGAAAAGCTAGGAATACCTTTGTACCATAGTTTCTCTGCTAACTGAGAGGCTTTAGAGTGCTTCTGAGGAAAAGAAAGCCTGGGAGACATCTCTGCATCCTGAGGATCATGTGTCTGGCCCTGGGGAAATGTCTTTAGTTAGTGTTTTACATGCTCCTCCCACAGATACAGTGGATAGTGTTTATAGATACTATAAGTAAGATCTTGCATGTTGCAGAAGGTGTTCTATGATGTGGTGCGCTGAAGCATTTCTCTCTATTTCACCCCAGTACCACAGATCTAATGAAGGGCTCAGGAGTGGGGGCTGCCCAGCTTGGTCTTATCTGTGTGTTGATGTTGCTGGCAAACTGCAGGGTTCAGTGTGGTGTGGGGCGTGTTCTGTTCTGGTAGTTGTATTCATAGGAATGTTGAAAGTGAGTTTGATTGCACTATGGAATGTGGAAATTGTCAGAAACACTGTCTCAGGTTACCCTTTATCTATAAGGAGTTGTCTAGATATTATTATTTGGTTCTTTCTATCAATGAAAATCTTGTCCGCAAAATGTGCCTGTTCTGTACCTTTCAATTCTATAGCTGTCAGGTACCGGAGACTGGATAGGAAGGCAGTGAGGACTAAGTTATTGCCTGTGTCATTAGAAACACAAGTACCTGCTCACTTAAAGCAATGGCTCAGTGCTCCTGAAAAGAAACACTTGCTTTACTGCATTCTAAAGTCAGGGTCTAATCAGAAATACTGATTTTTCTATTCAGTTGTTCCAGAAATAATTTTAAGACATTACCAGGCAGCAAGGATCACATTATCAGTCTGACCTCAGAGGTTATGTTCAAGAAGATTGAATATGAAGAGAAATGTTGGTAAAGGAGCTGTGCTGCGGCCCAGTGGGCACCCCACTGGGCTGCTTTCCTCAGCCTCATCTTGGAGCTCCTCCCAGGCACCCTGTGCCCATGGGCCACAAGCCCACTGCAGCTGAGTGCAGGCCAAGGCCCCAGGAGCCTTGCTGCCAGTAATCCTCCTTCTAACCAGCCCCAGTCCTGCTTCTGCCCGTACCCTGCCATGCACTTTGCTGCCCATGCGCTGATCGGCTTCCCCTTGTCACCCACTATGTGTTTGCTTGCTGGCCAGCACTGGCAGGGGAATCTGGCCAGGCTCCCACCTGCCCTGCTGGCCCCAGGCAGAGCTGTGGCAGACCACCCTGGTCTCCTGCCTTCCCAGGGAGCTGCCCTGCTTCTGCTGCTCCCCAGTGGCATGCAACAGAAAGCGGTTATAGATGGGTTTTTAAAAAACTTTTATTGACAAATGCCACATTAGGTATTACCTTGAAAATTGAGATACCACTACTGTACTGCACACAGTTTACAAAATCCCCAACGTTTTCATGTGTTTTTCAGAAAAAACACACTACTATGATTTATTAGCTGAGTGGCAGCTTCAGTACCAAGAGGTCTGGCTTCTGTGCTTAGGGATAGAATCAGAAGTGTACTTCTAGCAGGCTCCTGCAAAGAAAGAAGAGTAAACGTCAGTCCAGTTAAGTAAATCTGCAATGTGCTCTACCATCCTTCTAGTCTTTAGTGAAACTGGAGTTGCCACCTTCCTAGAATACTACTGCTTCACAGTACAAGATTAGGACAAGTTGTGCCATTCTGTACCTGTTGTCCAAACCTTTGCTAGTCCCGGCTGACTGAGTTTTTAGTCCTGTGAACACCTCAGCATGATCCCATGAACACGAAAGGGCAAGGGGCAGGGATGCCCCACCATCCCAATAACCAGGTGTGATGCCAGGTACCTGACTGCAGCACAGGCTGGAACTGGCCAGACATGCAGATCTCCTCCTGCTTCTGGCGCACAATGCGCTGGATGGCGGGGGGCAGACCACGGGGGTTGCGAGAGAAGATCAGGGAGTAGCCATCATCGCAGGAGCCATCCTCCTTCAGGCTGCGGCAGGCGTAAGTAATAGCATAGTTATCATAGTCGGTGTCAATCACCCAGTAGTTGTCCCCTGAAACACAGAGCACGTGTTTGTCACTATAGACATGGTAGACTGATGGGAGACTGGGCTGTGCCTCACTGCAACACAGAGCTGGGCAGCCTCCTGCAGGGCTGACAGTTCCCCACCCCCAGAAGATCTCCACCTGTGAGGTGAAGAACTGGGGCAGACACAGTGCAGCCTGAGTTGTGGCTCACAAATGCACAAACCCAGGCAGTGGTGAGCTCTAGGCAGCACAGGGAGGAGGCAGGAAGAGGCACTCACCACCACTGGACAGATAGCTTGCCAGGCCCTGGTACGTCATGTACATCTTCGCAGGAGTGGTTGGGTCTGGCACTGTGTACTGAGCAGCCATGTCAGCACAGATTACCCAGAACCTGCAACAAGACCCATAGGACTGATGTTAAGGCCATGGCCACACCCCACTCAGGACTGAGCGAGCACCAGGCCACGTTCAGCTCAACAACCTTGGACACAGCCTTTCCTAGAGCAAAGCCAGTCTGCCATTAAACACAGTGAGTTTGTGGTCCCATCGATGCCATTGCCTGGCTGCTCTGCTATAGCCCCACTACCTACAGAGCTGCCACACTGAAGCTAGGCCAGGCTCCAACCCCCCCTGCTGGGGGCTGGCTCTCCTCTCCTTCCACTTTCCTGCTGGCACAGGGATGCCTGTTACATGCGTGGAAACAAGCACAGCCTCTGCTGACCAAGCCAGTCAGAATCCTTCACACAGACGATGAGGGCCTTGTAACTACCTGGACAGACAGTCGTCTTTGTCCGTTTCCTCTAATGGCCTTTATTCACACCTGCTTGCTTTGTTCCTCTGCACAGCATGGCAAGTGATACTGGATTTGTGAAGCAGTGGAAGGCTCTTCACTTGTTTTCTAAGAGATGTATTTCCTTCTTATGCTGCCTTTACAGAAAGAAATTCCTGGCAGCCTTTATATCCCACCTGGTCTCTGAAGAGTCCTTTGAGGAATACCCACCCAACTGCATGCCATGCCTGCAAAGCTTCCTTCACCCTGCTTCAAATAGCCTAGCGTACTACGCTGCTAGAACTAAAGTCTGCAGCTACCTACTCTGCTCTATTATTCATGCAGTTAGGCAGTAGTTAGTAGCTGAAGCAGAATGGAACTAGTGCTGGCCTGCTGGAAGCCCCAGACTGTCTTTTTCCATATGCAGAAAGCTATTTAATCCCTACACATACTGTGAGCCCTTACAGTAACCATGACTGACAAGCAGAATTCTTAAGCTTCTTTCCATCTGTCTGTTCAGGCACCACAATGGTAGCCAAGAGTTAACTGAGCATTTTCCTCAAAAGTCTGTTTAATGCCATGTTGAATGATCAGCAAAAACAATGCTCACTTATGCTCATTTCCTTCCCATGAACCTCTATGTAATCAACACTGTTATGCGCTTGTCTGCCTACAGGCTTGCTAGCTTTTTTCTCTTGGCTGCAGTTTACCTAACTGGTCCATATGCAAGATCGGGCTTTATAATTGAACGGGAGGTTATGCAGTCAGTTTTTGATGCACCCAGACCAGAGCCAGGGTGAGAACTAACCCAGACCTAGAAGTCTAACCATTAATGTACTGGCTTGATTGACCTCTCTTTTTTGACAAAGACAGCCTGGTTGCATTGTGCACTCAGGACAGATCACCATCCATGTCCCCACTTTCAGTACCTCACGGCAGCTGCTGAAGCTGGAAGTTAAGAAAGCTCACCCAAAAAGCTTCACCCGGCCCTTAGATGAAGCTGTCATTGTGCCATCTTCCTCAACGGTATATTCAGCAGAGATGTTATCCTGAAGGAAAAGGCCTTCTGGATCCTTCTTGGCCAAGGCATACCATTTCCCTGCATACTAAAGTGAAAAATTATTATCATCTAGATTAATCACCACTGCAAGATTAGCACAAAAGCACTTCTATAAACATAGTGCCCTTCTAACTACCGATTGCCTTGCCTGTGGAGAATGTCTGAGTCTCGTGGGTACGTCCCACACGGGTCCTGCTCTACTGTGTGGTAACCCTTGTCTCATGCCCTGAGAAATGAGTCTCACAGTCTGCATTTCCCCTACCATTTGAGACATGCTTCTCTGAAAGCTCAACTCTGAAAGCTTCTCCTGGCCTGGAATGCCTGATGTGAATCTGGACAGTTCTATGTTGCTGTTCAGCACCCTGCTTTTCCATGGAAGATGACAACAACAATAACAAAATGCAGCCACGAAGATGCCAGCAACCTGTCTGGACTCACCCTGGTGGCTGCCAGGGCCAAAACTGATCTCTAACGTTGCAAAGAGGAGGTGATATGGACAGGACATGATGTGTTGGGGCAGACCAGCAGCAGGGCAGGGTGTGGGAGAAATGAGATTAAGAAGAGAATTCCTAGAAAAAAAAATGGGAGTTCCTGGAAATGCAAGAGCAATATCTGGTAAAATGAAAAAAAGATGTAAACAAGACAGTGAAAGGCAGGAAGGCCCTCAGAAGTTAACACTGTCCATGGAAACACTAGGGAAAGCAGAATTTAGCTGTGTTAAATTTGATTGAGGTCTGAGCTGAATTTCAGCTAACAGAAGGCTGGGTGTAACAGTGTGACATCCCTGACTTGTGGGGCCAACTTTTCCACAACTCTCAGCAGGTTAAGCAGTAACAAGGCAAGCAAACTGCAGAAGCAGCATTTGAGAGACAGCATGTAAAAGAAGTTAACTTCTTGGTTTGGAGCCCCTTTAGATTAGCGCAACCTCTAAGATGGAAAACCAGCTCATATAGCGAAGCTTCTTCGTATATAATCTATTTACCAGATGAAGTAACCATAATTACCCTTTTTGGATCAAAATTGTCTTTCACGGAGAAAGAGTCCACTGCACAGGTCTGAGCTAGGCTATATTCAACCGTGGAGAAGACTGATGCCAGGAAAACATATTGTGCGTATTTCATTCTGCAAGACAAAAGCAAGTGGGCAGAGTTTTATTTCATGCAGTAAATGTGGATAGCTAATGCTATGCCTACAGATATATCCTCCTAATTTCAAAGCTAGTTTTCTTCAGCGTTTGGTAGTGTACTCTTTTTTGCACTGAGAAACTTGGGTCATCACGGTGCCTGACTCCAGCCAAATCTGAGCTCCATTGGCAATTGCTTTGCAAGAGAATTTTGCTTGACAGTAGTAGCACTGCAGAGCATAATATTTGTACATTATGAATCAAGGTTATTAAAAATTGAAAGAAATTTGAAATTTTTTTAATTTTTCTTGTGACAACAAGAAAACTGTTCTGATGAATTCTGGTATAGCACTGTAGGATGGAAGGATGTTATTTCATAGTGATTGTCCACGTCACTTTGAAATCAGCAAAGCTGTGTTCATTATGACCAACTCTTCTAAGTGAATCAGGTTCCTCCTAGAAAAATACATCTTAGGACTGTTTACCCTTACACCATTTCCCCTACAAACATAACAAATAATACTCTATTTCTGGAAGCTTGATCTGCTGTTGCAGCATGGCTACCAGATGGCTATGGCTGTATTAATTCCCCAGGGTATTCCATTCTCATCCATACCTCTGAGTATTTGTTCCTCACACTTTGAGAAGAGAGAGCAACTGCACATACGTTCTTGCAGAGTACTTGACCCTGAATACCTGTTCTAATGCCCAGAAAAAACACAGCTACCTGTATCTTGCCTTCAACATCCAAACACAGCTATCAACCTAGGACTTCCAAACACCCAAGCAGCTACTCTGTTCCCAACTGCTGATGTGCAAGCTATTCTTTCCTACTGCAAGATCTGCTGATCTGTCCCGCCTCTGCTGAAGAGACACCTACCTGCTGGGTAGAGGTGCTGGAGATCCCTGAGACTACTCTGCTTCAGTCTTTGGGCTGCAGTCAGCAGGAGAGTTTTGTGTCAATTGCCCTCCAGCTGCCTTTAAATAATGAATCTGCGAAGTCACTAATTGGTTATTTTTGCTCGTGTGCCTGAATAAAACGCTTAATCTGGATAATCCATTATGTAAAAACCAACTGTAATCCTCACACCAGTGTGTCTGACTGCTATTCTAATACAAACACAGCTTTTACATAATGGAAAAAGCTGTCCAGAAAGCTAATAACTTTGCTGATGTGATTGTACCACACCTTTGTCTCACTGAAGTCTTCCTGCTTCTTACACGTGTTAGAAGAATAAGCACAAAGCATTAATCACAAACTCATGGACCATACATATTCATCCGCACAGGCACATACGTGTTCATATTTGATTACTTGCTTGGAGCGGTTATATTATTAGCACTTCCAATATCTGCATCATCAAATGAAGATGATCCATGCAGGAGTAGACAGATATTGTGCATTGTCTGCTAAAATGAAACCTTCTACTAAAAAAAAAAGTGTAAAAAATTAAGATTTTGCCTTTATGTATCTAACAGTCCTCAGTTCTGTGCAGTGAAACATCTTTATACATATCCTTACCAGCATTTCTTGTCAACATTTCCAGTTTTATAAGTGCTATAGCCCTTTCCTTCCCAAAATGTTCTTCCTAGAAGCCTCCATGGGGACACACTAGGAAACAACAACAAAAGAGGCAGAAATGGCTAGGAAAAGTTGTTCATAGGAAAAAGTGCCTACCATTCTTTCAGTTTCCCAAAGTGATCAAAGAATTTCCCCTACGGCACAGGCTGGCTGTGTACTCTTTATACCCAAGGTCACCTGGATAGAGATAGAAGATTTCAGCCACTCCTTTAGGAGTTGGCGCACTGGCTATTACTTCTTCCACTAGGTTGGTGGGTGCTGGGAAGTCTCAGACACCCTCACTAGGGATAGCTGCAGTTTCTGTGGAGTAAGGCCAGGGAGTCTTGAACCTCCTGGTACTGCTCAACAGTCTGGACATGAGCAGAAAGGGTAAAGCTTTTTGGAAGTGTTGGTCTTGTTGCAGCAATCGCTTGCCCAAGAATTCCTCAACGGAAGCACACAACCCAGCCCTCCAGCCATCTCGCCTGGTGTGTACTATCTTACTTTCCAAACAGCTTCTTCAGGGGTGCCTGAAGGAAGGGGGAAAGGAAAGACAATGCTATCTTTCTGCCAGGGGAAACTTTGGTTTGACCTTTGTGCAGCTTCCATTTATATTTTAGAAGGAGACAAGGATACTTGGCATCTGCATCTCTGATGAAGTGACTGACTGTACCTTGCTATTCCAAGTGAGCAGCATGAAATTGGCTTTCAGTGTTTGCTTTGCATGCAGAACCTTCACAGGCACAGCCTACCTAAAATAGCAGAGGCTTGCTGAGCACGGGCATTGAAACAAAAGACTGTGAATTAAACAAAAATTGGTTTTGAAGTCAATCATATCCAGTGCTGTGGTCAGGGTAAGAAGGCAAGGAGGACATGGCTAAAAAGACAGTATAGCCCTTGTGTGGTAAGGACCTCATGCAGAAACACTCTCAGCGGAACATTTCTTTCATGTCTCCAAACATCACCACCAAATCTCTGGTAGATCCCTGCCTCAGACAGGCACAGACAGGTAATGTTGGCAGCAGCCAATAAAATATCTGTAGGCACTACTGAAGCATCTGCTGGAGACTGCCCTACAACACTTACACGCATTGCCCTTCCCACAAAATGGTGACAAAGGTGCTGTCTTCCGCCAATGAGGTGGGAAGACTGCATGGCAAACTGTGCAGTAGAACACGGAGGTGCTAAAATTAATGTGTCTTAGCAGTTTCCTGGGCAAGTTCACTGGGGACTGCTGCATACCTAAAATTGGCTCCTGGTTCAGGAGCCATCTGGGTTGCATATCACGTGGAGGTTGGGGCAGAGCTCAGAGGTGTTTCACTGTCCTCATGCTTTGGGCACCATGGGGAGAGCAGATAGGACAGGGTTTTGCTCCTCAGCACCTACGGGAAGGGGACAGCCAGTGGAGCACTTGGAGATGGTCACTGTTAGCAGTAATGGCCCCTTCTTCTCTCTTTGCCTGTCTGTGGCTGAGTTTATCAGGGACAGAGAAATACGAAGACGTGGGGAGGTGATGCATGCCCAGCTGCTCCAACAAGGCACCGGGTGCTTCATGTCCTGGCTGGAACCTTGGCGTTTTTCTAGAAAAGAAAGATGACAAATAGCCATTTGCCAAACTAATCCTTCAGCTGCACCTGTCTGCTTACCATATGTACTGTGCCCCAACGATCAGCAGGGTCCCTGAAGCACTGGCAGCCCCCAGCACTGCATGTAAAGGTAACCAGCTCTGTTAGTTCAGACACAGCAGCTTACCTGCAGTCTTGTGCACACATTGTGCCACCCTGGGACACACTCCTCATCTTCACCTTTTGTTCCCCAGAAGAAGCTGTTGTGTTTAGGAGTGGGAAGAAGATCAACAGAAGGCTTTAAATGCTTGGCAACCTACAGACTGTCAGGAAGACTAAGTTCACCAGCTGCTTTATGAGGGTTAGGTGCCCACCAGCTCTTCAAGCAACCTTCCCTGAAACAGAATCTGAGCTCAGAAACATTCTTTTCCACTCCAAAGTGGTGACTTAAGAGAGAATGGACTGCAGCTTTTCTGTAAATTAGAATGGCTTTGAAACACTTATCACTTCATCTGTTTCCAACAAAAGAGATTAGTTTATGTCCCTGTGAGACATAGGTGACACTTGAAGCCATGCTTAGGTGACCACTTAATCCCTTGGAGATTATAGACATGCTAATAATAGCTAATCACAGCCCAAGATTTTGGTTGGTGACTGCAACATCTGTTACTCCATTATTTGCTGTTTGGAGCAAGAAGAAAACAATATCAAACTAACCTTCATTTTAACAGTATTATTGTATTTTATTCTGGGCATAGGAAAATAAAGGGGGGGAGAAGCATCAAAGTATGCTCCTGGATCTGTTAAATCTGATGCAACATGAAATGGATCTTATAAAAACAAAGGTACACTGGAGGGTCTGGTTATCAAAGAAGACATCCAAGAGCCTCTTTCAGGTCTGCTCATCAAAACTGGTATTGTTTATACAAGAGTTGCTCACACTAAATAAAATGTTCAGTCTGTTGGACTCAGCATGAGAGTCTGAATGGCCTACAGTAAAGCAGGATTGCAGATGAGATAATTAATGGCATATTCTGCCTATCCTATGAAATACAGAAGCAGCAGTTTTGGTTTTCCTATCCCTAACAGCCCCCTCCTTATGCCTTATTATTGGAATAAGCGTTAGGTAAACTGCTCTGGGAATTACTGCAACTGCACTGCCGGCTCAGATTTAGCAACATGTGCTAGCTCAGCAGCTGATAGCACAGTCTGAGATCTCTAAATAGCCTCCAGCATCAGGCCTTCAGTTCACTGCTGCCCAGGAGGCAATTAAGTTGTGGGCTTGTTTACCAACGTGATGGAGAACAATTGCGTGTGGATGGATTTTGAGTTGCCCTTGTCACAGGAAGTGGTGGTTATTGTGCTATAAGTCAGGAGGATTTCCAGCTGTAGCTTCAGCGCCAGTTCACACTGTCAGGGATGCAGGGCTTCCTTCTGGCGTTGTCACCCCTGTGCCCGCAATCCTGGAGGATCCATGTCCCCACCCCAGGTCTGCCAAAGCCTGAGAGGACGATAATGGCCTGCCCAGTTTCCTTGCCAAAGCAGGAGGCAGAGAACGGAGGCTTCCTGGTGGTGGCAGGCCACATGAAAGCCACTGGCTGAGGACTTCTTGGTTTCTGTGACTTTCACTCCAAAATGCTGATCATTCCCAACAAAGACAGTGGTGCAATGCTGATGACAGAATAATCACTTGAAGTTTGTTCCTCTGTGATTCAGGGGTAAGGTTCTTGGGTGTGTTGTGTCATTAGATAAAAAAGCAGCATAAATCACTGCCTTATGACTGTAAAGGCGCAATTTAAATACCTCATTGCTTTAAATGACATAAACTGAAAGGCACTTTTCCCTTCTGGAGTATGATAATGACATTCTTGCTAAGCATAGTGACTGGCACTTTACAGACCAGGGGTCGTCTGCTCCACTGCTCATGAGACAGTCCAGGTGGAGATGGACTTACACATGTTCCCAGCTTGCAAAAGAAAACAAGAGGATGCAGAGGAGACAAGGAGCCAACCACAAGGGGTGGTTGGCCTGGGGGTTGTCCTCCTCCATCCTGCCCACCCCTGGGCAGCAGGGGAGGAAGGCATTAGGCTCCACCACCACTGCTTGCACGCCATCCACTTCAGTGACAGGTGCAACTTGAATTTCAAAAAAATTGCAGGGACATTAGCTTTTTTCTTGCAGTTATTGCAAAGTCTCCAAGACCTTAGATGGGCTGTTTCTGTAAGATCTGCTGCCCATCAGGCAGGTAAGTCCTGAATGTCTGTGTCCTTCCTTTCCAAGGCTGAAATGAAGTTGGTATTGTATTTTATAGAGTCATAGAGCCATAGAATTTTTTTTAGTTGGAAAGGCCCCTTAAAGGCCATCTGGTCCAACTCCCCTGCACTGAACAGGGACATCTACAGCTGGATCAGGTGCTCAGAGCCCCATCCGGCCTGACCTTGAGTGTCTCCAGGGACGGGGCATCCACCAACTCTTTGGGCAACCTGTGCCAGTGCTTCACCACCTTTTATCATAACACTTTCTTCCCCTCTAATTGCACTGCCTTGCTGCAACCAGCCTGATTGGATTTTTCTCACTTCATTTGCACTAAGAGTAGCGTCTCAGTGGTGGTTTCAGCAGGGCCACTGTCGAGGGTCTGGCCACAAAACTAGGCCATAGCCTCTGTCCGAAGTCCTTAGCTGTGGCTGCACAGGGTGAATGCACAGCTGGCTAACATCTCTCCTGAAGAGGGATGTGAATGTGCATGGATCTGCTGGCCAAAGAGCTGACTGTTATTTTGTGCTGTTACCTGTTTCCTGCACAGCTATGTGGAAGATGGTGTCAGCTTGATCAGTAAACTGCTGGATTTCACCTCAACTCACAACAGTTTTCCCAATGGCCTCTTGTTGCTCGGTACCAAGAGACCACCCAATCCTGGGGCAACTTGATGAAAAAGAGACATGTCGACGGTTTACAGGCGTTAGGCCCGATTCCGTGACAAAGGGGACGGGGGACCCAAGGGCCCACGTCCCGGGAAAAGGGGAAAGGGGAAAAGGGTAGGGAGATGGCCCTGAGAGCAAAGAACAGCGGCAACAATCTGAGGAGAAACAAACTAATTTACTAAATAAAATATTGGAATGCAAAACAACACACTATAATACAATATAATTACAATTTAAGCTGATAAATCCAATACAGAGAGAGAGAATGTCCCAAAATCAAGGTAGGCCTTACTCTACTACCGACGATAAGACGGCTGGAGAGCGAGGTGCTGCCAAGATGAGAGACTGCGGAAAAAAAGGGACGAGGTCTCGTGATCTGCAAGTTTTTATACTGCGAGCTTCTATCTTTTCCCTCCGGCTGGAAAATGGTAACAAAGGAGCAAAGTACCATGGGGACTGTAGTAGTCCTTCTCTTCTGAGAACTAGGTATGTCCACTACATGATGTTATGATGTGGAATACCAATAACCGAAAATCACAAAACCATGACAAGACATTTTTTTGACTATCAAATAAAGAAGTGGATTTAAAAAAATTTTTATTCTTTCCTAGCTTTGCTACTAGACATACTACTCAGTACTGTATGTCTACTTTTATTACTACTGAGCTGTGCTATTTGCATATGTTGACAGATTTATTCATTTCAGTTGTAACATTTGTCCCTAGACAAAACATTTGTATTTTCTGCCAGTGCCGTGGTGCCTGGAGCACAGAGGGCGCCCGCTCCAGCACAGGAGGCATGGGGAGCCTGCATTTTCCAAATAAATGAGGGTGGCATCTGTAAACACGCAGGGAATTAAGCTGTCTGGAGCCAAGGTCTTCGCACTTGAAGGCAGTCTTAGGGTATCTTAGTAGCCAGATGTTGTTCTTTTCCCAAGGAGAGATAGGAGTAAAGGGGCTGTCTCCTTGGGGCAGACCAAGCCCATGCCACGCTACTCTGTCAGGTAACAGACTGGAGCTCATTCAATCCCCTCTGTTTTTCACAGGATGCCTCCTAAAGATGAGAAGCATAGAGGGTAAGAAATGTCTTTGAAGGTATAAATTATGTGTATAGCACAGTAGGTCTAGCTCCTCTAGTTCATGAATCAAGAACGAATCTATGGGCTTTAGCCTCGAGTCAACCATAGTGTAAGGCTATAACATATACTGCAGAAAGCAATTAATGCCTCCAGATTACTCTAACAGGATATTTACAGCTCCTTACATGGCATCTCAAGGTGGTTTACAAATGAGATACTGCTGGCACAGAGCTTGAGCAGTTCTGAATAAGCCTGGATGTCCACAGCAGACTTGAAGATGGATTTAAAAGCTAAAACCAGAAGCACAAATTGCCAAAGCCAGAGGAATCTGTACGTGCATGCAGCCAAAGACCATTAGTCAGGCACCTGGCCTTAGCAAGCATTAGAGGACACAGTTCCTATCTGCAACAGGACATGGAAACAGGCTAAGGAGGAAGGTTTATATCACTCTATGCTCCAAGGGGAGGGTGGTTGTGAACATGAGGTTTAGAGAGTCACAGAGCTAGAGAATAAACCAAAGGCTTTTGCATACACTTGTATTTCAGCCTTCTGTCTGTTTTCCCTGTGGGAGAAAAGAGTGGCCTTTATTATACTGCTTTGGAAAAGGGAGAAGAAATGTGGTAGCGTATTTTTTTCAAAGCTATCAAAAATGATAAAATTATTACTTCTTCATGGAAGATTTTCTGTTTGTTTTATAATTTAAGCAGATGACCTTTTTTGAAGCTGCAAGACCTGAGGTAGGTTAACACTTCCATGGGTAGGAAACTACAACATTTTCACCTTGTCATGCTTCTTAGCAGCTAAGGGAACTGAAGTAACAAAGTGATTTGTTTTATGGAGAGATCCAAAGGATCCAGTCAACTCCTGGGATCCCACCACATTACTAATTCCAGAGGCTTGCAGCTGAGACAGGCTTAACACAAAGACCATATTTACATATACTTCAGACTGAGCAGCCAGATGGAAACATTCGGAATTGCGGTATTGCTTGAAAAAGGTAGCTACTAATACCCATTAAAAATATTATCTCTGCAGCAACCTCTACTGTTGCAGTGAACATGAAGCATTCCTTGGCCTATAAGGAGAGAAAAGAGTAGGAGTCATGACTCTCATTGCTGGAGCTGCGGCCACTCCATACTTCAGAGTTGTCTGTCCTTTGAATAAGAGCCGCTCTCTGTGAGTGCATGGCAGTGCCCTGCACCATCATGTTAAGCTGGAAAGCACATCCCCGAGTTACTTCCATCTTGTTTATCTTGGCATGCCATCAACTTGTTTCTGAATTCACAGGAACATATCTGAGAGTCTTCCTAGCCTCATTTCATTGTCCTGGAGCTGTTGCACTGGGAATCACAAAGCATCACCTGCTCCTGTCTAAGTAGCCAAAAAGCAAATTCTGAAACATGCCCCATGGGATCTCTTCAGCCTCAACTTCCCCCCTCCTGACAGCCCCCGTGTTGTGCCATCCCCTAAATCTTTCCTTTCTCAACAGCTGATGACCGAAGCGTAGATGGGCATTTTCTGGTAGCTTTTGTCTCACGGCCTGTCTCATCATCACTCTTTTTGTCCACTGTGCTCTCCATACTCTCTATATTCCTTCTCAAGTTTCATTCCTTGTCTGTTTCCACAGTTTCTTATGGGCTCATTAGCCCTTCTTAACTGTTACTTTGTCGTCTTTTCTGTTTATTCTTGAATTAACTGCGGTTAGTTTCTCTCCCCCACTTGCCCTTTACTAAGCAGTACTATCTTCTGCCTTTTTTTCCAGTGTGGCCATTTTTTCCACAAATCACTTTTCTCACCTGAGATGCTGCCGTCTTGTTATCCAAAGCTCTTCTCAAGAGCTTTGGATACAATCAGTTGATTGAAAGATGAGAGACACTTGTAGTCTCATTGCAGAAATTACCACCACCTCTGTGTCGTAAATATTTTTTTAAATGAGCCGTCTTGTCATAAAATTTTACTCAGAGGGTGGTGAGGCACAGGCTGGAGGCACAGGTGAGCCTGGCACAGGCTGCCCAGAGAAGCTGTGGGTTCCCCATCCCTGGAGGTGCTCAAGGCCAGGTTGAATGGGGCCTTGGGCAGGCTCAGCTGGTGGGGGCAGCCCTGCCCACGGCACAGGGTTGGGGCTGGGTGACCTTTACGTTCTATTCTATGATGAAAATTAAGAGTAAGAGAATCTGGGCATGTTTGCAATGGAAATAAGGAGGATGAGGACAAGAAGTCAACTCACCATATTGGATTTCGTGGACTTACTCACTCAAAACTTGTCCATGTGTCCAGCTTTCTAGTATAGCAAAAATATATTTTCTCAAAGACCTCTCAGAAAAGAACAGCTAGATTTCCTGAATCCCAAACATATTTACATGCTAGAGTGTACAGGAAAGGCTGCTAGTTTTGAACACACAGGACTTCTTCTGGAACATTGGCCAATCCGGGGGCCAGGCTCCTAGACACTACTGTTCCCTTTGAGAGAAGCGTTTCCAGCACAACATCCCTCTTAACACTAGACTGTTACTAAGGAAAAGAACAAATAAATACAGGCATTCATTTAAAACTTTTAAAATGCAATTTAAAAGTTTGCATTTTTAGGCTATTTTTTGTTTGTTTATTTTCCTCTCTGCTCAGCTCCCACCCCAAGGCACACAGGGCTGTGCAGCAGTGCCATCCAAGGGTGCTGGGACACAGCTGGGGCAGGAGGATCCTGAGAAGCTGCCTCCCAGGTTTTGGTTGCCAGCCCCAAGGGACTTACTGTGAGTAGGGGAGCTGGCTGGCTCCACGAGAGGAAGCAGACCCCAGCTCTGGAGGGGCAAGGGGCATGGCCGGCATCTTCACCCGGTGGAAAGCTTATTCTTGGACACAAGCAGGTGGCATGAGAATATTACTCAGTAAATCAGATAAGCTGCAATCTTGTTATACCAACGGATGAGTGAGCCTGGAAGGTTTGAGTGTAGCTGTCAATACATCATCCTGTAAGGATAATGTCTAATCAAATTAGCCACTTGCAGCTCCCCCCTCAGCCTTTTGGTTAGGAGAAAAACATTGTTCCCATGAAGGAGGGAGAAAAACATCTCCAGAGCTGTCATCCTCAGCTTTTGCCATCATGCTTTGTTGCTTTATAGGCAGTTTCGGCACCATCTCCTTTGGGCACAGGCCCATAAATGCCTCTCACAGCACTGCTTCCCTTGGGCAGTATGTTTTGCTTCACCTCCACTGGATGGTTTTCCTTCACAATTGGAGTTCTCAGTATCATCTATCCCAGGGCCACAGAAAGACTGTGATATGAGTTATTCAGAGGGTAGAGATTTTATTCCAAGGGACTCCCGTTTATTTTCCCAGCTCCCAGCCAAGCCATCAGAGCAGTTTAAACATTTGGGGTTTCCATCTGAAACAGTGTTTAAAGGACATCCTTTAAAAAAAGCACCAGCAGAGACCTTATGCCAACTCTGCAATTCAGTTTTAAAGCTATTAAAAACAAATGTGTGCAACCACACGTGCTCAGATATTATTATACCACAAGAGCTTAGTGCAAGTTTCCTAAAATAGCAGACTCATCCTTCTCCAAAATCCTCCATTGTCTGCCTAAGCCCAATCAAACAGCATTATCCAGATGCAAGCTTAGTCTGTATCCACCTCTGTTATCATTGTTTTGCCAACAGAGTTCCACGGAAGTTTCCCTGAAGGCCTAGGAACACTTGCAGCCTGCGCCCTGTGCTCTAAATTGGGGGTATGTCGGTCCACCTTGACCCATGGGGTTTGTTCTGGAACTGCTGGCTCCCTGCATACTGATGATTTAGATTTCCCCCTGCTATCCCTACCTGCCTTCAGTTTCACTACAGCCCTAGCTTGGCTTATTCAGTTTTGTCCCTGTTTCTCCCATTCTGTGGCTATAACATTCAGTACTTCAGGACCTTTGTTCTTTCCCCAGTAAAAATCTTATCTTCTTGTCAAGTTTCAAACCTTGCACGCAGGGGAAGGAACTTGGATCTTCTATGTTTTGAGCCTGGAGTGTCCCCGTTGGATATGGTTTGTTTTTCTTATAATTGTTTCAAAACAAAAACATTTATCTTGAACTGAACAAAATGTTTTGTACTGAACAAAGTACAAAAGTCTGCAAGACTGAGATCTAAAAGAGTGTCAGCTTTGATTCAACACAAATAGTTTCTCCACTTGCCATTTTCCAGTTCCCAAATCAAAACCCAAAAGTGCATAGAATGATTTACGTACTCCTTAAAACAGTCACCAAACCTGTTTACATCAGCTTATATGCAAGGAGGAAAGCCAGCTTGCCTGGAAAACACCATATGGTACCAATCCCAAAGGACCTTCTGTTCAGACACAGGGCATCCTGCACACACCCTCCAGCTGCATAGATCTGTGCTGTGATATCCGTTTGATACGCAACCTGGTTGTTAGATATTGAAACAATTAGGGAAGTGGCTGGGAGCTCCCAAAGAGATGTCCCTTCCACAAAACTGACCTGTGGCAAGGAAAGTCGGCTAGATCTGAAAAACTGCCAGGCCACAGCATGCTCAACTGTAAGAGGAGCTCCACTTCACCTCAGGCCATTCTCAAAATCCAGGTGGTAGGAATCTTCCAGTGGGATATCAGAATCCAAAATGTCTGTGTTACTCTCCTGAAAAGTTTTTTAAATACTTTGACCTTACCTGTTTTTTTCTACTCCCTGTTAGTATGGGATGAAACAAAGATGACATTTTTCATCATGTTGGAAGGTCCCAAGTTGACAGTAAGTGGAGGTGGGGGTCTTGAAAGGCTGAAGAATGACTGCAGCTTTCATAATGAATCATCACAAAAATGACTCCTGCCTGGAAACCTTACACTACTGCAAGTGAGGCTGTTCCTGGCGTCCAAACACTGGTTTCCTCACTTTTAACTGGCCTGAGATGCTGTGGACAAGGGAACTTGGACCCTTATGGAAAGGCATTTTACTTCACCTATTTCATCCATACCTCTTCCACCAAGCAGGAGTTATTACATGTGCATCACTTCTGACAAGCGTTTATTTGGAAAAGGATGGCATCTTTATTTCTAGAAGCATCTAAGCGAAGATAAGAGTAACATTTTTCAGTGTTTCAGTATTCCCCCTGTTGTGGAAGCCTTTCCAGTGTGGATCCATTATTTTCTCCTATCCTGTAAGACCAATATGACAAACAGGCTGTTTCCTTCTTGTTGTCAGTAGCTTTTTATACACTTACACTTTTATACTGCTTTGTTTAAAAAAGGAGATGACTCAAAAGAGATATGATAAACTTCAGCCTTTTTTAACTCAGAGGTCACATTTTCCCATTGTCTTCCAAGGCAACACATCTGTTTAGAACAAGCTGGTATAATGTGATATGCAATAGAATGTTCCTCCAGAGAGATGCATATCCCTTTCTACATGTCAGTTCACTCATGTCCATTGTCTGTGATAAGCTCAGATAGTGGCTCAGTATCCTGAAATCAACAAATGACTGTTCTCCATATAAGCAGGACTTTCCATGCACCCTTGGTGAGCTATAGTCCACTTCTCCTGTACACACCTATTTATAATTTATTTTAACGATGGTGCTCAAAAACATATACAGACACCTGACCACAGCTTATATGTTGAACTAATAGGCATCTCTGGACTCATCAGTGGAAACAGCTGTATGGCTAGGACAACCTCTGCAGAGAATCCTACTCAAAAAGTTTTTCCATTTAATTAATGAGCTACTAACAACCAACCACTCTTCTTGCAAATTTATTTGCCGCTCTCTTTAAAGTATATCATCTTAGCCCTCATCTTGAGAGAACATCTCACGTGTCATTTCATGAAGTCAAGTGCTGTGGAAGTTGTTACTTTCCTTGTGTCCTTAGAATTCTTACTTTGGCATGGGGGAAATTATGCTGGTTGGACGCAATTTGCTCTCGACAGAACTACCCTGGCTATTATTTTCTGAGAAGTTAGATTTAAAGCAGCCTGATATGGGACTCTCTTTTTGTTCTGTTTTGCTGAAAGAAAACCGAATCTAATTTTTTCTAGCATTTCAGAACCCCAGAAGGTTGTTAGAAATAACAGCTCAGTGGTTACTTCATGCAGTCCCCTAAACTCTCCAGTCCTTCAACATTGTTCTTGATATCCTTACTCTTCCCAGTATGATAACATGAAATGCTCCTTGTCAATTTTGCATCTTGACCTTTCTGACTTTCTATTTTTACTGGTTCATGGAGTTTCTACACCCATCTTCAATAATGTGTTCATGCTTAATAGTTTCTATTTTTCTTTTTTCTTTTTTTTTTTTACTTTTTCTCTTAAAATTAACAAGATTAACAAAATGTCCCGTTTCTCCAATTTCAGATTCTCATTTCATGGTTTCACTCACTTAAACTGTGTCCCACATTCAAGTTCTCTCCAATAGTTGTCCCCCTGAATACATTCAAAAACAAAGAAAATTCCCTCCTGCTTTTCCTGCCACACTTAGCAGCCAGAAAATTACTGCAACATTCAAGACCTCAGTGGATAACCTACAACCTGAAGTGCTGTATTCCCTGCAGATATAAAGCAATTAAATTTTCCCATTGCTACATAGTCCTGTGCTTGTTGCTCACAAAAATACTCCATCCATCTCCATCTGGGAGATCTGGAGCAGACCACCATGCTGGTCCTGAGATAGTCCTTGCCCCTCCTTCAGAATATCAGCATGCAAGGCAATGTGTGCACCTCTGGCACACACTACTTTCTACAGCAGCCTTTTTGAGAAACAATTCTGTTTAAATCTCCTGGCTGTGTAAGAAAATCTCTGCCATGATAGCGTAAAGTCATTTAAGGTGTTCAACCAGTTCGTCCAACAAATTTCTTATTGCATCTCCAGTAACCCAGGGATCTGAAAGACAGAATCAAAGATAAGTGAGATTACAAATAACAAATGTTTAGATCTGCATTCCAGTACACCACCGTTTTACCTGTAATTTCTGAAAGGACTTTTATCTTAGCTGTCTCCCCCTCCACTTCAGTTTGCATGAATTTGTGTGAGGATGCTCACCTCCTCTTTCAGAGGTGGACAGGGATTGATCAGCATCTAGTTGATCTGTTCCACCCTGCTGATGGGAGACAAAGTCCTCCCCATTTGCCCTATTCCTGGGCTCAGACCCACATGCATATGTATTTCTAATACTGCTGCCTCTGCTCCCTATCTTGCACCATCCTTCTAGGCACTCACAGTCACATTTGGGCTGCTGTGCCCTCTTGACAGTAGTGCCAGCATTCACAGGGACAGGCAGCCTGGACCACTAATCCTTGAGCAGGTGAGCCTTGGTTCCAGTAAGATGGAGGATTTGGACTGAAATTCCCTTTTTTCACCACTGATGAAGACCCTTGTGTTGTTTAATTTCCCCTAAGAGTAGTGGCTTCTGTGGCATTTTGCCTCAAAAACATGAACTGACACATTCAGGATTGGTGTATGATAGCACCAACAATAATTTACAGCAGCCGATAAACACACAACAGAAGTGGCCCTAAAAGAGCAGCATTACCTCACTGTTTTTATTTTGACCGTTGCATTCATTTTCTGAAGGATATACTTCATACCACTCCATCCAGACTTTGCATGACCGGGGAAGTTCCCACTGCTAGGTGAAACCCAGTTATACAAGTCCAACACCCTGCAGCTGTAAAGGTTTTCCAGGCCTTCTGCTGCAGTCTGAACAACACTAGCCTGGGGGGATCTGTGTCTGATTGTAGCCTAGCTCAACTAGGACATCTGACTGCAAGTGGGCATAGGAAAGCCTCTCACACAAGTGAGAGTTACAGAGTGGCCCAATCATTAAAGGTGATAATTTTAGATCATAATCTGAGGGATTCTGGGATCTATCCCCTTAGGCCTACTCTCTTTAAGGTATATTGTGCCTTCAGCACAGCTAAATGGAGAAATCAGCTCATGACCCTCCCTCTTGTCTGATGGGGCAACATGGCTCTTTGTGGTCAGAATGCAAGAGGTCTCAAGTCTTGAAAGAAGGGCCAGCATGAACTTTGCACACAAAGAAATGCAACTTGCATGGAGAGTCAGAGAAGAAAAAAAATACATAGCCAGACTGATCTCCACCACTGCAAGGGACACAAACTCCAGCCAGATCTTCTTTTTATCATTAGATAAAAAGAATGATGGATCATAGTTGCATCAATCTGTGCGCTATTCTGTTAGTAGAAGCTAAAGATCCTGCACTGCTTCTGTTGCTAACATAGTCCAAGGATGTCTGTAGATTATACCTGTGAAGTCTGTACATGGTGTAATTCACTTCAGAGCCTCAGTTCCAGTAGAAAAGCAGGCCCAAACATTTTATTAAAGGCATCCTGAAGTGTTTTGTCCTTGTCCTGTCCACTGAAGGAGTAAACAGCTATCCTATTTCCCCACACATCAAATATTATCTACATTTCTGTCTGTCTTGATAAGTAGGCGAATGGGATGCATCTTTTCCCTCTGAAACAGTATCTCATAATCCTGGAGGATTCCTGTGTTTCTTCCCCCAAAAGAGGGCAGGGAAATACAACTAGGTCCATGAACATATATAGTACAGCTCATTCAGCAGTGGCAGGTAAGAAAATCGGGAAGACAAACAAGATGGTCTAGGTAGAATGAATCCTGTCAACATCAGCACCAAAATTATGCTAAACTAGGACTGTGTTTTATACTGTCTGAGACAAGTAAATTATTCATAGTGGGAAATTTCAGTGTTCCTTTCAAAAAAGTGAAAGGAAGACTATACAGTTTCTCCCTTCTTAGCCAAGGAGAAGATATTATCCATAATATTCTTTTGTAAAGCAGGAGACAGAAGTTCTATCCATTTGCTATCATAAAAGCCTCACAGAACTGACCCAGGGTCTGCATGGACAACTGGAGTGTGTGCGTATCTACCCAATCTGAAGGAAAGCCTCCATTCTTTTTAGGCACATTAACCACTTCAGCAGAGGGTTTTGGTATCTAGTAAGCATAATTTATAGTTGCCGTGGTCTACCAGTAACTCCGTTAAGCTTTGAAGATTTACATATTTAACATTCAATATTTAACATTCAATGAGAGACATTTCTTAGACAACCTGGGAGAGCAGAAATAATAAGATGCTCACCTTGTTAGCCAAGGATTAGGTACAAGCAGTATAAATTTAATTAGACTTTAAAGAGCTTATTTCAGTGTTAGAAGATGCAGCTCTTCTCTTTTGCTGCTACCTCAATATAATTATTTCAGGAAGTTTTCTGCTTGCCAAGTGAAAGGAGAGTGCTTTAAGATATTGTGAATACTCAGGTTTTGTTTGCATTTAGATTAAGAAGAAGAAAGTTGAGGTCATCTAATCTGTTTGGTTGAGAAGATCTGTCCTCCCACAGACTCGCCTCCGGCACTATAAAGGAATACCTTCCTGATGACGATCTCTCTTTGCAGTGGTACATCATCTCTGGCTGTTCTAGAAGCAACATCTTCTATTATGAAAATTTAGGAACTACATCAGAAATAAGAGTTCTTCTTACATAGACTGCATCACTGGACTACTACAGAACCCAGGACATTCACAATGAGCATTAGTGAAGACGACGTGGAGAAGTTTCTTGATGGCAACCCTGCTTTTGCCAAGCAATACTTTGAGAAGAAACTGAAAACAGAGCCTTGTGATGACAATGAAAGTGAAATTCTTTTTGAGTTGATACAAGATATGCAAGAAAGCATCAACATGGAGAAAGTTGTTTTCAAGACTTTGAGAAGAATCAGGTCCCTTATTCATGCTGACCGCTGTAGTCTTTTCATGTACAGGCAAAGAAACGGCACACCTGAACTGGCAACAAGGCTTTTCAACATTCAAGAGGGAAGCACGCTGGAGGAATGCCTGGTCTCCCCAGACTGCGAGATAGTCTACCCACTGGACTTAGGCATTGTGGGCTATGTCGCGCAAACCAAGAAAACCATGAACATCAAGGATGTCAGTGAGGTAGGTTTGCCATTTATTCATTTGCTCAGTAGACAAAAGGCTTGCATGCTTACTGGTTCAAAGGGGTCAAGAGACAGAAGGGCATCTTGGTGCTGGGGCAAACCTCTTGCATTGTAATTGCTGTGTAATGAAAACTAATGCACCAGTAATCAGTGTGTAAGTTGCTTCCAACTTCATTTATGGAGAGAGGTGAAGCTAAACTCATCATAGAATCATAGTCATAGAATCACAGAATCAGAATGGTTTGGGTGGGAAGAGGCCTTAAAGATCATCCAGTTCCGACGCCCTGCTGTGGGGCAGGATTGCCACCCACCAGATGAGGCTGCCCAGGGCCCCATCCAACCTGGACTTGAGCACCTGTGCCACTGCCTCGCCACCCTATGAGTGAAGAATTTCCTTCTAATATCTAATCATAATTTCCCCTCTTTTAGTTTAAAACCATTCTTCCTTGTCTTATTACTATCTGCTCATGTAAAAAGTTGGTCTCTCTCCTGCTTATAAGATCCTTTTAGATACTGGAAGGCCTCAGCGAGGTCTCCCCGAAGCCATCTCTTCTCCAGGCTGAACCAGCCCAGCTCCCTGAGCCTTTCTTCATAGCAGAGGTGCTCCAGCCCTCTGATCATCTTTGTGGCCTCCTCTGGACCCGCTCCAACAGCTCCACATCTTTTTTGTGCTGGGGGTCCCAGGTCTGAATGCAATACTCCAGATGGGGCCTCAAAGGGCAGAGCAAAGGGGGACTATTTCCCCTTCCCCTCCTCCCCCCCCCCCCGTGCTGCCACCCCACTTTTGATGCAGTCCAGGATACTGTTGGCTTTCTGGGTTGCAAGCACACACTGCTGGCTCATGTCCAGCTTTTCATCCACCTGAACTCCCAAGTCCTTCTCTACAGGGCTGCTCTCAGTGAGTTCTTCTCCCAGTCATACATATCTGGGATTGCCCTGACACCAGTTGACACTGGCCTCCACCCGGACACAGAAGTGTTGACCACAACCCTCTGGCTGAGACTATCCAACCAATTCTTTATCCACCAAATAGTCCAGCATGTGGGCTAACTGTAACCTGGGTATGCGTGATTTTCATCAAAAGCAGCAAAAAGCACACTCTTTCAGCAGACATTGTACAGTGCAATACTGAGAGTGGTGCAAGGAATTTCAGTGTTTTATTCTTATGGCCTTCATAACAATACTTCCTCCTCTTACTCCTCCGTTGAATCACATAAATCTGAATGGCAGGAATTACAATCTGCTTGCTCTAATCATAGATATAAAACTAAAATCCATGTGACCCAAATATGGCATTTGAGATTACTCCATCTATTATTTGCTAGTTACAAAGAGACCATCTGTTCATCTGTCCATTTGTTGCTTAGTATGATCATATCCAAATGCTTCAACAAAATCTTCCTTGATCTCCATAGAACGTACTAAGATATTGACTTGGTTTTGCAACCATTCTTTTTCAAAATATGCATCAGAATATAACTTAAAATTTGAAGGTTCTCTCTTCAGACACTTCTCCAAGAATAAGTAACGACTTCAGAGCTGGGAGCCAAGTCCTGCACTCCAACTCGAGCTCTTTCAGGTGCTGCTGTGCTACTCTTATGACAATTCTTTTGAAGGAAACACAGACATTTAAATTCTTGGTCTACTGTAGCTGGCAGGGAAGGCTAGCAGGGAGGGATATTTAGGGAGAAGGTGCATTAGAGTGATTGCTCTTTCAGGAGCAACATCTTGATTGTGATCAGAGGCAACAAAGCTCTGGGCTTTTACTAATTCAGATAAAAGGAGCTGTAGTTGTCAAGTTGTTCAGCTGAGCAGGAAGATGATGGGTCAGCAAGACCCATCCCACACTCCCTATCAGCAGGTGAAGAAGGTGTCAGTAAGTCACTGTGCAGGACATTGGGCTCTCTATCTTCCTCACATTACCCTTTCTGTATCTCATTTTCTTTTGGCATTGAGAGACAATGACACTGACAACCACACTGAGTTCTCTTCACACTGCTCCTGCAGCATGACCTAATGCTCTCCCAATGGTTTGAATGGCAGTTCTCTCAAGGACAGGGCTCCCTGTGCAGCCAAACCCTGTTGACTGTAACAGAAAGCATGGTTTATAAACTGTAGCTACGCAGTATTGCATAGAAATTGGTTACATGCACCTTGCAGTGTTAATACAACACTGGAGAAAATGACGCAGGAGGTATAATGAAGGACATCAGTTGTCTGAGGATGATTAGTGGAGATCCTCCTTGCTCTGACAGATTTCGACATGTTAAATGATTATGGTTAGCAAGATCTTTGTAAAAAGTGCATGTATTGCAATCAACAGCCACAGCCAGTTCTTTGATACTAGTTTTATTACCTGTACGTTGTCCGATTTTCTACTAATTAATTTATCTTCCTCAACATTTTAAGCAAAACTTTTCTCTAGACAGTTTGCATCAAGAAGCTGTGCTTTGGCTTGGCTTTAAGGCTACATATATTGTTTAAGGTGCTTAATCTGTAAATTCTCCTTTGAACAGTGTCCCCAGTTCAGTTCATTTGTTGATGAGCTCACCGACTACACTACAAAAAGCATCCTTGCAACACCCATCTTGAATGGCAAAGATCTAGTTGCTGTCATTTTGGCTATTAATAAGCTGAACGGCCCATTCTTCACCAACTCTGATGAAACAGTAAGTGGTCAGTAGTTCAGTTTCTACCAAGCAGTTGTTGCATTGCTGTATAACATGTATAACATGGGTTATACATCCCTCTACATTAGGGATGTCTGCTTTACTGAAGCACCATAGTGTAAATTTCCCTACAGGGTGCCCACCCTGTAACAGAAGAAGCTTATTATGAGGATGCTTATCTCAGAAATCTTTCAGGGAAGTTACAGTGTGATAAGCCTTATCTCACGCTGGTGCAAAGCAAAGCATTTATCCAGGGGAATTACCATGACGTTGCTGAAGTGGTGTTATGAAATCTAATATACACGAGACTGCTACTGCATCTGACCCAATTCCATTGTTTTTCTTTACAGCTTTTCCTGAAGTACCTGAATTTTGCTTCCTTAAACCTGAAAATTTATCACTTGAGCTATCTTCACAATTGTGAGACTCGAAGAGGCCAGGTAAGAGCAAGGATGCAGATTGGGCTATATCTTAAAATCAAAATCACTTTTTCTAGTTTCAAAAATGTAGATGATCTGCTTCAGAGATTTGAGTCTGAAGAGCAGAAAGAAAAAGTAGCCCCTGGATGCTTTCACATAATCCCCCTTCCTCAGAGTCCCTTGTCACCATGTCTGTCTGTTGGTGCTGAGGCAGGGGCACCACCTTCAGCAGGACTTGAATACAGATATTGTGCAGAGTTAAGGTGATGGAACACTCCTGAGGCATTTATCCACTTCAGACAGCAGCACTGAAAGATCTCCCAAAACAATTGAGAACATTGTGTTATTATCTTTTATGCTTATAAAAAATGCTATAGAATTTCTTCTTAGTGAAAGCAGATTGATTCCAATATGCCTGTTCTATTTCCCTCCTTCAGTAGAAATTAGTATGGACAATGGATTTCAGGTATTTTGAATGGAACCTGTTCAGCCACCAGTTTTTCCCATGATTTGTTCTTTGCACAATTTTTTCCACAAACATAAGGCAATGAATGATGGCCAGGTGACACAGCCATCTAGCAATACTGACTAATTTAACTATAGTAGAATTAGCTAAAGTTCATTCCTCTTGAGGGCTTAGCAGGCCTGGGGGAGGCATGGCAGGGTCTAGAAGGAAAACAGATACCCAAGATGTGGAAGATCCAGAGCATCCTGCAGGGTGTTCTGACCTGGTCCTGAACCTAGGAATCAGATGTTCATATGTCATTGCTGTATTAGCAGATCCCACGAAAGGCAGAAAAGAAAAACTAAACTAGCTCAACTAACAGGTGTTTGGCCACCTAGATCAAAAGGTCTCTGTAAGAGTTAACACTGTTTGTTGCTTTAGACATAAAACTACCTGAGTACAGTCTGAGCAAACAACATTCCCAAAGATGTGTAAGATTTTTATGCTGCAAAAACATCTGTAAATAAAGTGTAATGTGCGAAGAGAATACAGTCTGCTTGTGCAGACTCTGTAAGAGTCTTAGTAGAAGACCATATAACATTTTGCCAGACTTCTCTACATCATTCCACGAACTGGCCTTTCTTCATGCATTTCTTTCAATTCTTCTCACTGCATTTGTGGCTTTGAGCCTTATTTACTGCATGCAGTAAAAGAGCAAACATAAGCCATTGCTCGTTTTCCATAAACAGTTTGGACAGCAACAACACTGAGCTATCTGTGGGATGCTTGGAGGCTGGTAGCATTTAGCACCTCATGCTTTACAACAGTGCCTGAACTTTCCTACCCCATGGTTTAGAAACAGAGAGCAATGCAAGCCAGAACTGTGTATGATGTTTGCTAGCCCTTAGTGAAGCAATGAGGCACACTTTTCCCAAATGTGGCCAAGCAATAGTGCTCCATGCTCCAAGCATAGGTCCAGTCAGCTTCAGGTAGCTGCTCCCAGTGCTTCTAGGCACTGCCACTGATGTCTCCTGGGTTCTGAGAGCAAAGCACCCAGTCAGGCACATGGGCACTAGATAAGGTCAGCATTTGCACAGATGGTTTCCTTACCATTTCAGAGATGATAAAGTTCTCCCTTATGCCCACAAAGACTTCCCTTTTTCTATTAGAAACATCTGCCTAATTCACTGCATAGCCTCCATTTTTACAAATGAAATGGCCTACGAGCAGCAGCTTTCATAAGGGTATATCTGCACAGCATAGCATGGGGATGACGGTCATACGCCAATGCACGCACAGGGCAACTGTGCAAAGACTTTAAGGAAAGATTTGATTCAGATGTTTCCAACTCCAGCCTTTAGACTTCGCAAGATTTTACTTATGGATATAAAAAGTAAGTGTACAGTCTGTTTGGCACCATTACCTTTGTAAGATTGGCCTTTAGCATAGTACTCTGTGATGGCATGCCTAGTCCTCAGAGTGCATCCTTCCTTAGTAATTCCTAGTGTGAATAAGCAATGGTTTGAGAGTTTGCAGTTGCACTTTTGTTGCTATTGCACTGTGCTTACAATTGGCTTTTATCCTGCAGGTGCTGCTGTGGTCAGCTAACAAGGTCTTTGAGGAACTGACAGATATTGAGAGGCAATTCCACAAGGCTTTCTACACAGTGAGAGCATATCTGAACTGTGACAGGTACTCAGTAGGCCTCCTGGATATGACAAAGCAAAAGGTGAGTGTTCACTGATGAGTGGTAGGTCTTCCTAATTGCTACTATCCACAGATGACTGATTTGTGGAGATAAGGTTTATTGGGGACCCAAAGTCCAAGCTAGTTTTAAGTTATTATTCCTGCTTTGTTTTGCTTTTTTAATTCCATTGTATGAATGAAAAACATGAGATGAAGAAAATAGGAGGAGAGGAAAGAGTCTATCCCTGGAATAGGACTATCTGAAGAGCCAGAGGACAAGAATGGAGCCAGAGGACAAGAATGGAGACAAAGGAGAGGCAAATGTGTTTAACTATCAAGCAGCAATCCCAATCAAAGTCCACGTTGCAAGCACAGCCTCACCAAGTCTTTGGATGCCAGAAATATATAATGAGATGCCTGTAGAGACACCCACCAACAAAGCAGCAACTCTCTTCAAGACCTTATTCATGTGCATATTATCTAGGCTTCTAGGTGAAATTCGGCTTCACAGAAATGCAGACTAACAGAATCTAAGTTACCTCTGCAGCTCTGATTTGTTCTGATTGTTTACAAGCTGACTGACAAGCTTTACATGGTAGACAGCAACATTTACATAGCACCTCTGCTTTCTGATTTCCACCACATTGTCTGAGCCCTTATAGTACTTGATCTTGTCAGGAAACATATCAAAAAATTATTATTTTGGCAAAGACTCTTTGATCAGCATTATAACATAGCCTAAGAAAAATGTTCTTTCAGTTTAGCAAGGTAGCAGATCAGCCCTATAGAAACACTCTGGAAAATGAAGAACATGGTAAATACTGAAATAGCTGCTTGCTCTTTGTATACAGTCCACACTGTTCACTGAAGGATGTCTTGTGTGTAAGCTGTACGTGGCCGTATACAACCTTGTGAGGCACCTGATGCTTCCTGACTTAGGTACATCATTGTGCTGCCTAAGATCGATCGAGCTGTGTTGTTTCATGTCTTGTTTACAGAGTACCAAAACCAACACAGTAAAGCAGCAGTTACTCTGAAGTTTGAGGCAGAATGCACTTTTCCACTCTAAATATACTTCTTTTATTTGAAAAACAGGAATTTTTTGATCTATGGCCAGTCCTGCTAGGAGAAGTTCCCCCTTACTCAGGACCTCGCACTCCAGATGGCAGAGTAAGTGACAGCTGATTTCTTATAGTCTCTTGTCTGGATGAATTATCTAACCACTAGATTTAATACTATTTTTCTTTTTGTTTGCAGGAAATAGTCTTTTACAAAGTCATTGATTATATATTACATGGAAAAGAAGACATTAAAGTCATCCCGTAAGTGCCCAGACTGCTGCCACTGTTTGTGTGTGCTTGGTACAGATACAGAGTGCAGCTAAAACAAAGGTCGTCCCTGATTTAAAGATGTTCATAAAGAGATATGCAAAGGACTGATACAGGACTGAGTAAGAAACCAGAATGTAGGATGCTGTTTCAACTCACATTTCTGTGGGACACAGATTTCTTTCAGGGCAGTGGAATTCTCCTGGCTTGTAAGTCAGGCTCCAAGAACCACCACAACAAGCAATTGTTTATGTATGGGAATTAGCTGCTTTGACTGCCTGCAGCTTTGCCGTTGTCTGTGCCAGTCCAAGGCATCACTCTTCCTTGGTGCCTTCCCTGTGCCAGCAGCTGAGCACATCCAGCTTGCCCTGATGGTGAGGCACCCACTGTCACAGCCCTGCCCACCACTCATCTGGATATCCTCTTGACCCTCACAGTCACTCCTGCTCCTCTGCCTGTCCTCTAGCTTCTTTTCTACTCTCTTCTCCTTTGGTCACCCCTCCTCAAGGCTCTCTCTGACTTTCCCTCCTCTCTTAACCCTACTCTGAGACCCTCCCATTCTGAAAAACACTCTCTCTTCTTGCCACTGAGTTTTGCAGAGTAGCTTTGGGCACCATTCCAGTGGGCTCTGAGAAGACTTCCCCCACAAACCACTCTCTCCTCTAGTGGTTTAACTCTCCTGCTACTTCTGTATGGTGTTTCTCTCCTCAGCCTTCACTTACCAAAAGCTGATAAGGGAAACACAGATGGCTGCATTTGCAGCAGTTGGTGAGAGAGCTCCCCTCTCATCAAGCTTCCTAGCCACCTTCTTTCCTCTTCATAGGTCTTCCTTCCACACATACATACACATGTGCCCTCTACCTCCTCACATGCCTTCCAGCCTACCTCCCCACATCCCTCAGCACCACCACTCTCCTTTCCAACTGCTGTAGGATGTGCCTAAATGTCTGCTTGACAACTCTGACACAACAGAAGTTTTACCCTGTTCTGATCACACCACTTTGCAGTGATTTCCACCTGATGTCCACCCTCATGCTTCAAGAAAAGCTCCCATGACAGAAATACAGCAGTGGTTAATCTGGCAGACTCTTAACCAGAGACTTTCTTATATTTTTCTCTATGCTGTAGCTCTGAAACATGACCCTCACTATCAGGAATAGCTTTTTCTTAACTCAAGTGCTCTGCTGACTGTGATATTCTATGAGCTAATCTGTACTGAATCCTTGAAGGAAAATATTTACTTGTGTAAAAAATTTATGCTTGCGCATGTAGGTCCTTTGAAAGTAACACAATTGCTTGGTAGCTGAGAGTGAAATGTATATGTAGATTGTGCAGTCAGCTCTGTTATCATCGCAGTCCTTCAATAAATACATATCCTTAATTACCCTTTTCCATTTTTCTTTCCATCAGAAATCCTACCCCAGATCACTGGGCACTAGTTACTGGACTGCCAACATACGTGGCTGAAAGTGGGTTTGTAAGTACATAGCCTGGACTTCATTAAGGCTTTCTGAAATGAAGTCTCATTAAAGCTGCTGTTCAGTTTTTTGTTTTGGTATTTTAATTTCTGTGTGCAATTTGTAAAATATGTATATATTTTTTTGCGATCCCCTAGATTTGCAATATTATGAATGCTGCTGCAGACGAGATGTTTAACTTTCAGGTAATGTAAACACTTCTGTGAAGCATTCTACTTTACTTACACAAATGTAATTCAGAGTCAATATTAGGCACATAGGTATTTTTTTCATCAGAAGTCATTTAGAAAACACATTAAGCATATGGTGTCTTTCTGCTTGCTGTTTCTTTAAGGAAGGTCCTCTAGATGAATCAGGATGGACTATCAAAAATGTTCTCTCCATGCCAATAGTCAACAAAAAGGAGGAAATTGTTGGTGTTGTCACATTTTTTAACAGAAAAGATGGGAAACCATTTGATGAACAGGATGAGACCCTGATGGAGGTATAATTCCTTGTTATGGCTGGAAGTAGTTCATACGTTTGAGAGAGGTCATTTTTTCCCATTGTGCCCCTGCAAACGTCCCCCAGTGTTCTGCACCTAAGTTTCTTAATTGGTTATGCAGTAGACAGAAAGTTTTGAAGGTGACTCCATGAAATGTTGGATGTTTTTGAATTTTGTAAACTCACCTGTGTTCAGATCATTTTGTTTCAGCATTCTTAGACTGGACACCTAGCCATCAGCAGCTATGAGGTAGTAGTAACATGGCTATTTTGACCTGTGCTCAGATTCAGCTGGGCAACTCCCTCCTGCAATTACACCTAAGTTATCAGTGTGGCTGTGATTCAAGGTGTGGCCAGCTACTGAACCTACAAGCAGTAGCGCTTATCAAAGCCCCTGTGGCTGATGAATGCTTCTGTGTTAGTTTCAATCCAATATGGACATATAGATCTTGGCATCCATTATCAATCAGAGCATTTTCTGAAATACTTTTACTACCAAATAAAACAACGAAGCAAAAAAATCCATTCAAATTGGCCAGTGAGCAGCAAATAAGATGAAAGCAGAGTATGAGTAAACAGGTATGAAAGGTGACAAGACCATCCTGCTTTCCCTTGATATGAGCGTTCCTAGCCTGCTGTCACGGCTGTGACACCAGGCTTTCCCATAAACATGGGGTACTATACTGAACACTTGTAACAACATACATAAGTAGTTTTCCCAGGACAGAGGGTCCTTCAATCTGTATGGTATGGACAGTCTCAAGATCTAGGCAGGTCCACCAGCTGGGGAGCTCCTGTGCTGAAGAACAGTTAGTGGCTGGGAGCAAACATGCAATTGCTCATTGCTAGACTTGGGGCCAGACTGGAGCTCAGGTTTCTATAAAAACATGTTACACAGTATTATCTTTTTATAGCTATAGGGAACAGACACTATGGTTACTTCACTGTTTCTCTTTTTCCTCCTCTCCAAGTCCCTGACACAGTTTCTGGGCTGGTCTGTACTCAACACAGATACATACGATAAGATGAACAAACTGGAGAACCGGAAAGATATTGCCCAGGATATGGTGCTCTACCACGTGAAGTGTGACAAAGATGAAATTCAGGAAATTCTGGTAATGCCTTACAATGTGCAGCACTCCTGTGAGTGTGCCAGCCGTGCATGTGCATGACAGCCTGGTCAGTGCTGAACAGCAGCTGTGTCTGTGGGCAAAGGTCTCCCATCCCCCATAAAGTCTTCCAGCCATGGAGGCCGCACCCAGACCTTCACACTGTAGCAAGAACAAGTCTTTGTTTTGACTTGAGGCTGATTGTGGTTTGCTCTCTGCCTTAGCATGCTGTGCTGGGGTCCTTTCTATTTTCCTCAGCAAAGCCAGGCCTGGAGGTGGGCTCATGCAGATGCTGCTCAGGGCAGGCTTTGGGATGTGAAGGAGGAGTTAATTTGTACCCCAAAACTACCTTGGTACAGACGATATGGAGTTGCTAAGCCTGGCTGAGACACTGGGAATTTTCTAGGGGAATTCTTGGAAGTGGAGGAAAAACAAGCAAAATTAATGCAAGAGATAACATTCCTACAAGGAAGAACATGTTGAAAGATCAGAAATAGAAGTGAGGTCTGAGAGGAAAACATGATCTTCGTACCAGAGCTGCCTCCTGTAGGTTCACCCTTAGATTACCCCCAAGCTGTACAGCACACAGTCCTGTGGGTACAGTAGTCAGTGTAACGTGTCCATGCTCTTTGCAGCCAACGCGGGAAAGGCTGGGCAAGGAGCCAAGTGAGTGTGAGGAAGAGGAGCTGGCAAGTATTCTGGTAAGGGCAATGTGCGGGTGGATTTGGAAGTGTGGCAAACAACTATTACCTGGGTGGAGGCAAAGGAGAGTTGCTGGAATTGGTAGATATCAACAAGGCACCTGGTGAAGGGTGAAGGTGAAGCACGCCTGCCCCTCCTGTGCTCTGTGTGAGGTTATTATGACCAAGTCGCAGAGAATGCCTTCCTGTGAAGTGCCTGCCTAGTGCTTCCTTATCACAAGGGGTTCAAAGTCCACGTGGAAACATGCCATCCGCCCTGAACTATCATACATTTTGTTCACAAGAATGAATGCGGAACTTTAAGACCTCTCCTGTAAGACCTGACAAGTCTGGAGTCTCCAAACTACATCAAATCAGAAAGAGGGGTGCTTAACAATGTGAACAAGTCTCTCATGTCAGACCAAAAACATTCTCCCTCTTCCCCCTCTAATAGGGCTATTTTAACAGAGGATGAGGGAGAACGTTTTGTTCATCTGTACTAAATCCTTGAAGGAAAATGTTTACTTATGTAAAAAAATTATCCTTGCACATGTAGGTCCTTTGAAAGTAAGAGGATTGCTCAGTAGCAGTCCTAACCCTAACCCTAACCCTAAAATAGCCCTGTTAGAGCTGTTTGTGCGTCACGTTCTAAGAGAGATGGCTTCCAGCAGCATCAGACCAATAACTATTTAGCAAAACCACTTCCACGTGTTTCTAGGGACAGCATAAATACCACAGCAACAAACCATTTTGCCTTTCACAGAAAGAACAACTTCCAGGGCCCACCAAGTTTGAAATCTATGAGTTCAGGTTCTCCGATTTCGAGTGCACTGAGCTGGAGCTGGTGAAGTGTGGCATTCAGATGTACTACGAGCTTGGCGTGGTGAAGAAGTTCCAGATCCCACAGGAGGTAACTCACCCTAACCCAGGACCCCCACCTCGTTCATGGGTTTGGAGCGTGAAGCTGGCCACTTCTGCTCTGTACTGAGGGGGGAAGCTGAGTGCTCTGTGGGCTACCAGTACAGGTTTGCTACTGGGCCTCTACAGACTGAGGCTGCACCGTGCAAAATCTGCCTACCCCACTATCGGACCTTATTCGACCCCGAAGTCCTCTATCTGCAAACTCTAGGTCCTTCGCCACAGTCCGTCCGTCTCCTCGAGACGTTTCAGCGCATGCTGTGAGTTTTATCCCCATCTAGTGGGAGCCGCGGGTTGCTGCACAGAATGCTTCCCACCGCACATCCCTCGTCCCGGAACGGCTGGCGGGGGAGCAGGAGGGAAACGAAGGCCTCTGCACAGGAGTTACTTCTGTGCTTCTACCTACAGCACGAGTCAGTGCTACAAGCATTCAAAATGTCCGTTCTGGAATGTCATGCTCCTGGTACAGATGTGAACAACAGTCATTCTTTGCTGCCCCTCTGAGCAGCTGAGATTTAAAATAATGAATACTCACTCACAATTTATTCCCTCTCCAATGGAGAAAACTTCAGTAGCTACAAGGGACAGTCCACATGGAGAAGCAGAACTCAGGTGGAAAAAAGCAGTCTGATATTTAATGCTCTCTATTGTAACCATGTCGGGGGTAAACATTCCACCTCTGTAGACCTATGGAACCTTATCCATTATTTCTATGCATTGTCTTTATTCCAAAAGCAGCAGCTGCCAGCTTCACCCACAAGCCAGCTGACATTGCACAAACTAATGTCCTCCTCCCCAATTTCAGGTTCTGGTGAGGTTTGTGTACTCTGTCAGCAAAGGCTACCGGAAGATAACATACCACAACTGGCGCCATGGCTTTAATGTTGCGCAGACCATGTTCACACTTCTCATGGTAAGGTAACACCAGCCCTATTCATTCTGTGGCACAGCTTTACCCCAAGCAGGGCTGATGTTGCGGCCTAGAGACACGCAGAGCCCCCTTCAAACCCTATGTAGGATTAGTTTGTCGCTCCTAGCACCAAATGAGGCCCCAATTTACATTAAGTGCATGCATTACCCTCCAAGCTGCAGCCAAAAGTACCCAGAGAACTTTACTTCTTGTAGGCACAGACATGTCTGGTCTTGAAGAACCTCCAGGTTAATCCATTTGCGTGGTAGGGTGAGGAACTGCGGGACATCCTTTCCTCCAGTAGTTTCTGGTAGTGACTGATGTTAGCTCAGATGAAGACAACCTCACATTTCCCATTTAGAGGCAGAACAACCACACATGTAAGCCCATTGCTAAGTTTGCCTCTTCTCCCAGATGAATTGTGATAGGATGAGATGTAACAGCCTTAAGTTGAGCCAGGGGAGGTTCAGGTTGGATATCAGGAAAAAATTGTTCTCAGAAAGAGTAGAAATGCATTGGAAGAAGCTGCCTAGGGAGGTGGTGCAGTCACCATCCCTGGAGGTGTTCAGGAACTGTGTGGATGTGGCACTAAGGGACTTGGTTGGTGGGCATGGTAGGGGTGGGATGACAGTTGGACATGGTGATCTTAGAGGTCTTTTCCAACCTTGATGATTCTATGATTCTATGACTGTAGTATGAATGTGGCAAAGTGCCATTTCTCATGGGTGAGAGATGCCCACAATAGAACAGAGGCATCAGAACTGCTGTTGTCACCATAGACTTGTGATGGATCAGCCCTATGTCCCAGTGCTGAGGGCAGGCAGGTGGCTGTCAGGGTGCAATCGCCGCAATGGCACAAGGATGCTATAGCAGCAAGTAGCCAACCTTGCAGGTGGGCACCAAGCACATACATGTGACAGGTGTCTACCTGAGTCTAAAACATTTTGTTTCCAGCTGCTTCCCCATTTTGATCTAAGTGTGTGTATATAACATCTAGTTTCGTAACACTTCCAGTTCTCCTGGGCTGTTTCAACGGGGAGGTCCCAGTCACAGTCCCACTCCTTTTCCTGTAAGGCATACTAACAGATGGCATGCACATTTTCACCCTCCAGACTGGCAAACTGAAGCGCTACTACACAGACCTTGAAGCCTTTGCAATGGTAACTGCTGCTCTGTGCCATGATATAGACCACAGAGGAACCAACAACCTCTACCAGATGAAGTAAGTGCTTTCCTGCCACTTCCAGCCATTTCCCGCTTCTCTTGCATGGAATGGGTTCAGGCTGTGATCACACTAAACTCCAGCACAGGTCTGTTTTGTACAGGGCAACAGCCCTCCTTGGCAATTAACTTCTCTTTTCTGCTTGCTATGAACTTGGGCTTATGGCTTGGCCAGTGAGAAGGCTGAAACTTTGTACTGCTGGCTGCGGCTTGCTCTGCCTCCTAGCAGGCTGCCCTCAGCCCTCTGGTTAAACCAAAGCTCTACACTATTGGTATAGGCAGGCCAGGTGCAGAGCAGGCATTTAGTGGTCTGAGCATCACAGGAGATGCAGGATGCTTCCCTGAGCATCCTGGACATAGGAAGCATGCTTTTGGCTGGAGAGCACTATGCATAGCACTGCCCTTGCTGCCTGCAGAAACCTATCACCTATGTGAGGATGTGAGTGCTGCTTTCCATAGCTGATTCAAAAAACCAGCAAGGTAGTGTCAGATCACAGCTCTTCTCCAATACTTTTTGGCTGTGCTATCCCACTGCTTTCTGGAGCTTTGAAAAAATGTAAGTGAATCTGCAAGTTCATCGCAAGTGCTCTGGATATGAGATGGTCTTGCACTTTGCCTAGGAAGATGTTCAAGGACCGGTGGTTTTCCTGTTCCTATTGCCAGATGTCAAAACATACTTTTTCAGGAACTTAACAACAAGCTCACTATGCTGAATAACAACAATTCTGCCATGAACAACATTTTAGGTGAAATCCACGGGCGGAAGAGTATTGTATGCAGAGTACAAATAACTATAAGAAGTCACCGCCTGTTACCAGTTAGACTGAAATCATTAGCTATTGACAGTATTACTCATAAGCTTTTGCTAGATGAGTTGAATGCACATGATAAATATCAAATGAGACACTTTTTTTTTTTAAGTGCTGTACTAACATCTTTAATTTTTCCTTTATGCTACCAGATCTCAAAATCCTTTAGCTAAACTTCATGGATCCTCAATTTTAGAGAGACACCACCTGGATTTTGGAAAGTTTTTGCTCTCTGAGGAGGTTTGTAATAAACTGTAATGTAAGAGCCTGAATAATTTAACTGCAGTGGTGGTTTTTAGCAGTAAACACCAGGCTGTCAACTTCTGTGACCCACAGCCCATACGTTTAGCACAGGGTTTGGGTTTCTGAGGACCTGCAGCCAGCTCACCCCCTTCCACCCTCAGATGCTTTCTTCTCACCAATGACCAAAACGCTCATATGACATCGATTCCTCAGAAGCCATATCATTAGCCCCTTTAGGAACACGTGAAACACAAGATTGTCCTCCTGTAGCCCCTTGGATAGGACCAAGACCAGCACACTCCCCCACCTAACTTTCCATTTTAGGCAAATTCCCCCTGGGGTGGGAGGACAGGGCTTAGGCATGGAATGTGCATCAAGGCGCAGACACTGACCCTGCTCAGCGAGTACAGGAGGAGACCAGGCACCAACAGACCTTAGGGAAGCAGGCTGCAGCTCTTAGAAAAAAAAGCAATTCTGAGAAAGGGAGATTCCCAGTAGCTCACAGCAACACAGTGCTTGCACTTTGCAGCTTCTTTTTCTTCTTTTTCAGTCACTGAATATATGCCAGAACCTCAACCGGAGACAGCATGAGCACATGATTCATCTGATGGATATTGCCATTATAGCGACAGATCTGGCACTGTACTTCAAGTAAGTTGGTCATGTTCACTGTGGGTGAAGAACTGGATGCAGCTGGAGCTGTGCAAAGACAAAATGTGATGTTTTGCTCCGAGAGCCCCTCTGGGTAGCAAACCTCTTCACAGACATTGCCTCCAGAAGGCTGTTTTTAATGTCAATGCCAGAGCTGGCAGGAAGAATTCAAATTGTTCAAAAGAATTTTGAATTTTTATTAATTACATCACATATGTAACTTTCAGCCTTCTGTCTCTGACAAGGCCCCATATAATCCCCTAACAGAAAGAGAGATGTGATGTTTTTTTATAACACTTCAGCTCTAGAAATACTTACTAATGGTCAGTGATCTGGCCAGGACTCCATTAACTTCTCTGAGAGAGCAGCACAACCCAAATAATAAGTGGTTGATTACAGGTGAACATTCAGTTCATTGTCTGTTTCACACACCAAAGCCAAAAATGCCCAAGACCATGTTATCACATGCACTGATTTCCTGAGGCATAAGGATGGAAGTCTATAGTATATGACATCTTAAGCAGAAGGAACTTTCAAAATGTGCTTTCAAATACAGGGCCAAGACCAGAGATTGCTTCTGTGTCTTACACTGAAGCATGGTTACACGCAATACAAATAGTCAAAAAAAAAAAAAAAAAAAAAAAAGATTATGAGGAAGGAACCCTAACCCCAACTCTAACCCAGTCCACTTACTTTGGAGGCTTGGTGGTTGTATGGGAGCAAATATCTGTGATATCTGCACTTCCCTACCAGGTAGGAACAAGCTAGTCTTTACCATCTACATGTAGAGACTTCATATAGGTCAGATTCCAGGTGAAAGAGTATGGACAGAGCACGTAGTCACGTCTCTGTGGATCTGGCCTAAAGGACTGTCTTTATCACTAGTATCAAACCAGCAGATCTTTCAAGACTTGGTGCCACTCAAAATGTGGGTGTATGGTATATAAACCCCTCCCTGGAATTTGCTTCACATATTTAGGTTTATAAATTATATTAACAAGATCAGACTAAGTTTATAGCAACAGGTAGTCTTACAAATGCTCCAGTACCTGAGCCAGCTCTAGGTTTCTGCCATTTGCTTAACATTAAGGCAAAAAGCCTTCTAGTATTGCCAGCAAAGCCAGAAGCCCTTCTCAGCTTGTGTTACTTGAAGTAGCACATGCTTTCAAGCTTACTGCTCCAGTCTCACTACTATACTTACTATTCCTTTAAGCCATTTACAGTAGTTCCCCCTACTTAAGAGAAGCGAGTGATGATGCCTGGTTTTATTGGGGGTTTCCCTGAAGACATAACTGCCAGGAAAAAGGCTACTGGACACCCTGACCATCTGTTTTTAACACATCTACTTCATCCTTTTGGAACTTTTTTTCTTTTTCTCAAAGAAAGAGAACAATGTTTCAGAAGATCGTTGACGAGTCTAAGACATACGACAATACAACTGCCTGGACCGAATACCTGTCTCTGGAGACAACAAAGAAAGAGGTTGTCATGTGAGTAAATCATGTCTTTGAGGGTTAGAGATGAAAGAAGAGTGTCCTTCTGGGGCTGGCTGGTGGGAGCTCCAAAACATGCACATGCACACAATAGGTCCAGTTTTAAAAAGGACGCTTCTCTTTCAGCAGCAATGGTCCCTAGCTGATATACTCCTCTGTTTTTGATTTCAAATGCAAATTGAGTGAGAAAAAAACCCACTCTGGTGTCGTGCTGATTGCCCTTAGCAGGAGGTCAGCATGTGGTATTTTACTGCCCGCTCAAATCTGATCTTCTGGAGAAGCAGAGAAAAACCACAGGGAAAAAATGAATTGCTCTGCAAAGGCAGAGCAAAGGGAACTCAGTCCATGAGTTGTTCTTCCCAATGGCAAACCATCCAAGTTGAACAGTCCTGTTGTAAACAGCAGATGCTCTGCAGAACATACTGTGCTTGTGATGAATTGCACCTACAACCTTGCTGCAGTCTTCACTGTTACACCTCCATAAGTGACTCAGATGAGTTAGTCTACAGGCACAAGGTTCAGCCTAGCAGTGGCTGAAATGGTGAACTTCCTAGTGTCAGGAGAGAGCAGTTCCCTAGCACAAATCCATTTGAATCATGGAGCAAACCTTTACCCATGTCCCAGTCAGAGCCAAGGCTGCTACAGCGACCTGCCTTTCCTTATCTACCACTTCAGCACAGAACTGAGACGCTGGGTAGGACATGCACATCCTGAGCCCCAGGGCTCTGGAAAAGAGACTAATTTATTTTCTGTTTTTAGGGCCATGATGATGACTGCCTGTGATTTGTCAGCAATCACTAAGCCTTGGGAAGTCCAGAGTAAGGTCAGGTGCTTGGCATACTGTCAGATTTTTTCAGCTTATGCTTGAAAGCATTGCACGTTTCTAAGCTACTCAGTAACTATGTTGAAGTTTCCTACCAAAACTACTGAAAATACTTCATAATAATAATGTTCTTGATAGATACATCAGTCTTTAAAATTGTAGTTTTGGATTCTGTAGGGAATTTACATTCACCAAATGGAACAAAGAAAAAAAACGGAAAAAAACCCGCAATTATTTAGGCTGTTGTCATCGTTTTACTGTAATGCCTCCTGTTTGGTTAGTTATTTGTTTTTCTATTAGGATTTCCTCCCTGAAATGAACTTGATCAATTACTAAGTAAGAAACATTAACATTTAAAGGAAGATGAAAAGAAATAAAACCCATCTTCCTGTTCAATGTGGAAAAAAGGACAGCTGAAAAAGTCCTAATAGAAAACCACAACTATGACCATGAAGCAAATCCTTGAAGGACACATTAGAAACATTTCTTAATAGATGAGCAGTGAGCTGACAAGTCCCAGTGCAAAAAGGGTATTTGGGCCATCATTACAGAAGTGCAGTCCCATGGCCACTGCTGCCCTTCCCAGCTGGATGTTGGTGTGGAGCAATCCACACGTTAGAAGTGACATTTGCTTCATAGTGAGCCCTGTCCTGAAGTCCATGTGGAAATCAAAATCAGTGCTAATTTTATGTTCTCCCTCCTTGGCAATGTAGGTGGCTCTCCTGGTAGCAGCTGAGTTCTGGGAGCAAGGGGACTTAGAAATAAGTGTCCTTCAGCAGCAGCCCATTGTAAGTATCCCTTGAGAGCTAGAGGGCTCAGTTCAGACAGTAGACAGAGATTTACTGCAAGCAGTGATGCTCTCAGAGTGGTGTGAGTCTTTCTGTAGCTACCAGGCTTGACAAAATCTGCCAGAAAAGTGGGCATTCAGATAGGGAAGATATTTAAATTTGGCGTTGAAAGAACCAAGAATTATTCCTTGACATTGTCTCTATATTAGCTTGTTTTTATTTTTTTAATCATAGAGTCATAGAATATCCCAAGCCATGACAGACCCAGCAGACTTAAGAAAATCTAAGTAGACTTTCGTAGTATATCCCCACAGATGGAACACAAATGATACAGTAATGGTTCAGTAAGCAAAATGGCCCTATTAAAATATAATTCCATGTTCAGGTTTGTTTTAGAGAATTGAAAATTGCTTGAGAGATGGAAGGGAAAAACTCTGTCCTTTGCCCCATGATAGACAAAGAAAGAGTTGTCTAAAATTTCTACAGAAACAGCATAGGAAATAAACCCATTCCACTTCTCTTCAGAGGAGGATGAGAGAGGTGATGGACAGCACAGCAGAACAGCCAGGCTGACACAATAGGGCAGCTCTGGGTAGAAAAGAGAGTAGTGTTTTCCAGTACAGTGTTCTCATATATCATGGTGTGATTGTGTCCTACCACAGCCCATGATGGACAGAAGGAAAGCTGCTGAACTCCCAAAGCTTCAAGTGGGTTTCATCGACTTTGTGTGCACATTTGTCTATAAGGTAAGCACACTGTTGTGCACACCATCCTGTCAACAGGGGGTTCAGGTCCTAGCGTCCAGAGTCCTGGTGCAGCAACAGCACTCAGGAGCACTGGGGCAGGTAGAGTAGGTGACAACAAGGGGATTCCCATCTCTCAGCAAATCTGTTCTGCTACCTCTTGAAGGAAAAAGGTTTGGAGACTCCAAAGAGATTCAAGTCCAAGAAAAGCATGGAATCGATCTATCAGATGAGATCAGGAGCAGCAAACAGAACCTCACTGTCTTCATCCTAGCACAGGGAATTGGGGAGGGGAGGAGAAAGGGAGACCCATCCTTTCCCCTGCCTGGGAGGGAAGAGCTTCCTCTTGTCACCAGCTGCCCTCTCCAGGATGCTGCTGGGCCCTTCTCTGTGCCATCCACACCCTCCTTGTGGAGCCAGCCCAGCAGGCAAGGATCAGGGCCAGTCCTGGGTGCAAAGGATGGGTGGCAATCAGTACCTCCATGCTGCAAGGCACTGATGGCTGTTTTGGTCAGGAATTTTCACGTTTCCATGAGGAAATTCAGCCTATGCTTGATGGGCTGCTGAACAACAGGAACGAGTGGAAGACCCGCGCTGATGAGTACGACGCAAAGATGAAAGCTCTGGAGGAAGAGAAGAAAAAGGAGGAAGAGAAGAAGGCTGCGCAGAAAGGTCAGAAACAACACTGATCATTTTGTTCCTAACTCAGAATACACTTACTCAGTACTCTCTGAGACCTGAAACAAGCTTTGTAGCCCCAGCAAAATCAGATGCCCAAAACAGTTTCTTCAGCCTTGTTCCACTAGTTTAAAACAGAACTCTAAAATACACTTTTGTCTTCAGGGCCTGACACCATGACAGTCTGTCAGAAAGGCATCAGAAGCCTAGGACCCTACTTGTGCCTTACAAATGGGGCTACACGCAGCACAAGCTCCCATGAAGCTAGGATCAGCAAGAAGTTCTGTGCAGTGTCTGCAGGTCCCTGGAAAAGTGCAGGGACACATACCTTTGTACAAGGCTTGGCTGATGTGCCATCCTGCAGGTTGCAAAGCAAGAGGATTTGAAAATAGCCAACACATTCCTGGTGTGGTTCATCCCATTTCTAGCCCAAATTAGATAGCACCTTGCCAATTTATTTGGATTGAATCTATTTCCCACTTTCTGTGGGCCAGTCTAGATAGCACTGAAGTCCATCAGCTGCAGTGAGCGCTGGATGAAAGCTTACATTAATGTGTGCTTGATATCTTGAGGGTTGGTTCGGTTCTGAGAAAGGTGGAAGTGGAGGGCTCCCTGGCTGTCTCCCCAGGTGCCTGAACACCAGCCTGTCAGAACTTGCTGCCTCTGCTCCAGAGGCTGCGCTGAGGTGTCCTCTTGTTATACTATGGACCAGCGCTACAGCTTAAACAGCTCCTTAGGGTAGACGTTACTCAAATGACACCGTTCAGAGGTTATTAGAACTTTCTGTTTTATCTAATTTCCATTCTTAGTAAGTCATTAAAGTACTCAAAATAAGTGCTCTGGTTATGACTTCTGAGGAGTTATTTCTTGACTGAGTAATCAGTATTTAAGTGAAGAAGGTTTCTGCTAACTCTAAAACAATTTCAAAGTAATTTTGCATGTACAATTACTTTGCGTAGCAGACATTCCTAGGTATGGATACTGCAGATATTACACTGACCATTCGATATTTTGTAAGTCCAAAAACTCTACTGTGGTGACTGAGAAGAGATTCTAGGGCACTTATGACTGCACCTCTAATTATTTTTTTCTTTTCATGTGGCAGATGGAATAACCTGCAACGGAGGAACAGCTCCAACTTCAAAAACCTGTAGTATACTTTAGACCTGTTTCCAATGCAATATATCCACCCAAAATGAGAATGCCCATGCTTTAAAAAAAAAAAAAAAGTCATGGCTTAAAAATATATTCCTGATTGGACTACTTCAATTAGGCTTATGATCAACCAGGGAAGGGCTAAATCTCGTTTGCCTTAATTGCATCTCTTCCTGATGGTGAGGGGCCCCTCCTGTCCTGCCTCTCACTTCATTTAATGTACCTGCTGTTATCAGAAGGCATGTGGCAAGTCAGAGCAATGTTTGGCCCAATATATCAGGTTGCAGGGACACAGAAGAAACACTTCTCCAGTACTGAAACACTTCAAACCCCAAAGCTAACAGGGCCAGCTGAATTCATCTCCTACTCAGTACAACCCTGTGTGATTGGCCATGTGTGCAAGGAATAGCCTGCAGAGTAGAACAACTGAAGAACAGCTGAATTGATCGTATCTAAGTCTATCTTTGAGGATATCGAAAAGAAATCTGTAGGTGGGGATGAAGTACGAGAACTTCTGAGCTGTTCTAGAAAGCTACATTTCTATGTAAATCCAAGGGACGCTCGTAGTGATAATTCTGCATTCAGTTTTGGAATATGGGTAGGCTGCTGCTGTAAACCGTGGAGCCATGCCTGCCAGATCCCGCAGCTGCGTGACCCAGTAGCTGCTATCTTCACAAACAGGACCCACACTGTGCAATGTCCAAGGCTTTGTGCTATGACATTTGGTTGTGAGAAGACAGCATCGTCATTACCCATTGCAGCGCCACATACAGTTACCCACGCAACCTGACTTGTGGCATCTGAGTTTGTTCAGGTTTACCTCGTAACGACAATGTTATCTAACACATCCTCCTCTGATTGGTATCAGCCCTCCTTCCTTTTCTCCTCCTGTTTGAGATGTCTGGTTTTCTCATTCCACTCCAAACTTTAAAAGACTGATGAACCCTACCCTTTTATTTCAATTAATTAGTTTTCATGTTTATTAATGCAAACATGTTAGAACACTTACCATAGTGGAGAGACCCTTCTCTGCTCCTCTGCTCTCTCTCTCTTTCTCTATCTCTTGCTCAGAACATGGCAGGCATATCAGCCATGTAATGAGAGTTCTGATTTGTGGGGATCTTCTTCTATTACTCCTGCTACCTTCAGTACTTTTACCCCTCAGTAACTTATTTTGCATTATGTAAGTACTGTAAGTAGAAGGAAAACTATAGCCATAGCGGTATCTGGTGATTGTTTTTCCAGATCCCAGTGCACTACAGTAATCTTCTGTCGCTACGCAGCTGTTGTATGAGCAGAAAGTTGTCCTTCAAGAGAACATAGAAACCTCTCCACTTGCTCAAAAGCTAAATATGCAGCTAGTAATTGCTTCATGTTGTATATCTCAGCTTCATCAGCAACCATGTAGGAGGCTTTCACCACATGGCAGCACTTCCAGGACACCAAGCCAAACAAGTTGGCGGGCAGAACGCCACGAGTTGATCTTACTGTGGTGCGATAAGAAGTGGGTTCTTAAGATCACCTCAAGCCACTGTAAGCTAATGCCTGTTGCTGAGAAAAGCTTCTCCTTGACCTCAGATGTTTTCCTGGAAATAAAGCCAAGAATTAACTCCTTGCCCCATGTGCTGGATGCTGGAAGTGTGGCGGGTGGTGCTGTGTGAGTTCAGAGATGCGGGGCTGGCCCGTGTAACACCTGGGCTGGGGCACCTGTGCCCACCCACCTGCACAGGTGTATTTTGGAGAGGGACCCGCAGTGAGGTGTCCCATGCAGAGCACATGCAGTTCTACTGTCCAGAGCCACTTTGTTGGACTGCTTCTGCACATCAGCACTGGTTCCTCACAATGCCTGCCTCCTGAGCATTGTAGCCTTGTGCTCTCAAGCACCATTCACCATCTCCAGTTGTGCTCCATGCAGTTTTCTTGCCAACAGAAATGCAATCAAACCAGCTTCCTCCAACTTGTGCCTAAGCTCAAGGCTGTAGCTGACTGCCCCTCATCTTCCTGTGGGAAGCCATGAGCAGAGGCTTTTCTGTTCCTTAAATTTCTCTCAAACTATTACAAATTATTATTGGTAAAGCAAGTATATATGACAAATAATTACATATGGCCACAAGTAAAAAGAGTGTGTAATTACGATCAGTTGCTTAGATGCATGCCGATATACTTTTCTGTACTATCTGTAAGCAGTCAAAATCACTCCCAGGATTGGTGCTCATCAACGATGGACAAAGTTGCTCTGAGATGATGATCCATAGTATAGAGTCTGCAGCCAGCCAGGCACCCCCAGTGTGGCTCCTGTCCATCCAGGCCTATGCAGGTCACTTCACAGAGAAGGTCATAGAGGGGAGCTCTCAGAAAGATGCTACATTTTGAGTAGAATCCAAGACAGTTTTATGTCATTAGACAAAAGTGAGCGTAGGACACCACCATCACCTGAGCAGCCAATAGATGCTGCTGACTTCTACAATTCACCTGGAATAGCCAATAGACAATGCTGTTTTCTATTTTCCCTGAATAGTTTTGACTTTTTCAAACTGCTTTTTCCATTTTTCCAGCTTCAGCAATCTATAACTGTTGCCAATTCCTACATGTTCAGACTGTGTTCCACCCTTCTAGACACTAAGTTTGTCATTGCAGTTTCATGGTTTTGCACTTAGCAAGGCTATCTCAGCCATGCCAAGTTTGCAGGAACCCAGCTGCACTTCAAGGTGCCAGCTGTGCTTCTTACAGATGCTCCTGGTTCTCAAGCCAGCAGACATCTTCTGTCTTCATGTTTCCCATCACACTCAGATTTATTTACGGATGCTTCTATCAGCTGCGATGGCCCAGAGGGAGACAACTAGCGGGAAGAATCCCCTCCCTGGCATGGCTCTCTCCACCCATTCTCACGTCTCTCACTCCCAGTGCCCAGTACATTCTGAGTGTTTGAGAGGAACACTGACTTTCTCCCATCACACAGACAGGGTTGGGGAGCACGTCTCAGTCTTCAGCCATCTCACATGGATCTGGAAGATGTGCTCAGTTTTTCCCCAAACTGGCCAAGTTCTGACTCCACCTAAAGCTGGGAAATACTGTTCTCCTTTCAGTAAGGCAGGATAGGAACAGTTCCACCTCCACTCATCTTTTCAAAGGAAGAGATGCTACTGAACAAGTGGTTAAAGGCGACTAGCTTTTAAACTTCAGTCACCTAAGTACAGCCAGCTACATCTTACAGACAAACTACAATCGGATGGTAATTTGTTCTTAGTCTCAGGGAGCATTTGACCATCTGTGAAATTCTGAAAGACAACTGTTTAAAAACAAGCTATTAAATCAGCACTAATTCCTCACGTTACAGAACAGCTTGACAAATCAAGGTCAAATTTGACTGTAACTGTCAAAAGCAAGAGCTGTGCCACTTTCCACTGTGGTAAAAAGGCTGAAAAAAGATCACAGCAACACTCTACTTAAGCCAGTTAAAACAAAGGTACAGGCAACCAATGCAGTGCCAGCCTCCCCCATGGACTCATATGTATTTTAAATTGTATTAATTTCCTGATCACAACATTCCCTGAGTGTAACCAGCGTGAAGACTATTTCTGTTGATGGAGGAATACAGAGGTTATTTCATCAGCAGCTGTAATGGTCAGCTCCTGAGCAATGCATCCTTTGACACTGTATAAATATGTCGCTGCTCTGTGCAATTTAGTCAAACATACCAACTGAAGTGCTGTTAAGTACTTTATTGATAAGAGTAATATGCAGATACCATCAACCACTACACCATTCAGAGCCTAGCCATGTACTCAGTTGCAAAATTAAGATCTAATCCTTTGTTCATTTCAAAATGGAATCCTCGGATGCTAGAAGGAAAGAAAAACAAACATAGTTAGGACTACTCATAACTTCCATGCACTACTAAAACATGCAAAACATTTGTGGGATCAAAGATTAGCTTTATGTATGCCACTTCTTCCTAGCTGGTTTTTGTAATTCCCACTTCTGCTAACTCAACTGAAGTGTATTTCATTGCTGTATGGTAAAGGCAAGTTTTTTGCCTTTCTCATTAGTTAAGCAAAAACTTTCTGAAATGGCAATTCAGATCAGCACTGACAGTTATCAGCACAGATGCTTCCACTTAGCCATCCTTGAACAATATTCAACTGCTGCACTGCAGTGATTCAAGTTCTAAGAACTGCTTTTCTTACTGGAGAACTGTACCACACCAGAGCTGGGAAAGCAGACAGCCAACCTATGCGATACTTAAATAAACGTCCTAGAGAAATAATCACAGAACTCCACTACTAAATAGGGCACCAATCCTGCAGCACAGCGTCTGTCCCCCAAAATGCAAAATTCTTCAGCTAAATGAAAAAATATATAAAAGATTTACATATATAGTTCAAGGAAAGCTACATATTCAAGATGCAAAATAGTTTTATCTCCAATAAAGAAAACTATTCAACAACTTGAATATTTGATTGTATATATGTGTAGTTTACTCAGGTTTGGTTTTTTTACAAGGTTCAACGTTAGTCTTTTTTCAAGACAATATAAATGTCAGTGTTTCCTAGAGAAACACTGTGTAGCTACACCAAAACCAGCGAAGGTTATTTGCCAGTTCTCTTCAAGTTTTTCCTTACTGTAAGTCCATTCAACTCACAGCTCACTATTCTATAATTGTTAGAAAGGCACAGGGGACTAAAGAAATAATCCTAAGGATAAAAGAAAGCATGCTGCTGCAGCAATATTGTATGGTAGGAAGGAATGAGAAAAGCAGCAGCCCTGACCCCAGCAGACCGCCTTCCGTGTAATCTCTTGACATGAGACACCACAAGTGAGGTTAACCTCTACAGCTACGCTAGTGGTGGCACTGCCAAGTGAGCTGCAGACACAAGCAGTGGTCCAAGAGCTCTGGCTTTGGTCATCAGCTGCCTCTGGGTGCAGTGCATCCCAAGGAGGGTGAGTAATGCGATCCGAGAGCCCACCTTCCGCCAGCTGCTTTGCAATCCGCTCGAGCTCCTCGCGCTTCTTTTTCTCCTCCGCCTCTATCCTTCTCTCCTCCTCAGCAATAGGCTTTAGGTAGTCTGTCATTAACACACACGAATAAAAACACCGTTTCTGAGGCTCAGGGCAGCTGTGCGGCTCTAGCTCACTCACAACCGGAAAGAAAACCCAAACCACGAGGGAAGGAGCGGCAGGCCAGCAGGGCCGCGCACTGGAGGCCTCCCTCCGGGGTGGGAGAGAAATGGCGGCCGCCTCAAGGTGCCCTTGGGGAGGGCGGGGAGAAGCGGACCACGGGGCTACGGGCCGCCGCACTCACCGTATCGCTTCTTGCCGTAGATCATCCCCACCAACAGCGCCGAGTACCGGGTGAACTGCGGGGAGCAAGAGACAAGGGCGCGCCCTGCGCTCAGCCGCCACTCCTGCCCGCCCGGCCCGGCCCTGCCCGCCGCAACCCGCCGAGGACCGGAGCGGAGCAGAGCGGGACGGCCGCAGGGGCCACCGCGGCCTCACCTTGATGAGGGGCGAGACCTGCACCGGCGGGATCATCCTGGCGGCGGAAGCGGCGGCAGAAAGCGGGTCTGCGACGGAAGGAAGCGGAAGGAAGGACAGCCAGACGGCGGGCCCGCCCTGCGCGGGACTGTGCCCGCCTACCGCCCGCCCCTCCCTGCTCGATGGGCGGGGGTGACTTCTCGGGTTTATGGCTCTGAAACTGCCGACCTGGAAAGAACAACAGGAGGGGAATCTGCGGTCGTGACGAGGAAGACCGGTTCTTTCATCTCTGAGTGTCTTGAGACCCCCACTCAAAATCACTGAGCATGTGCAAGGAAGCGGGACCCTTTGCTAATGATTTTGTGGGGAGTATTGAATATCTATGTACTGACCTTTTGCGCATGTAACACAAGTAACATGTATAAGCTCAAGGTCTTTTGCTCAAGGTGTGCACAGTTAGCGCAGAGACTTGCCCTCGTGCATCCGATGTCGTAAATGAAGAATGCCTACTCACTAACACCACATTGGAGTTAATGGGTTTATTCCCAAATTTCAGATAACAAGCATTTCAGAAATAAGCGACAACAAGAATGCACAAATGATGTAATAAAAGGGGCAAAGCATCATCCAGTTGTATAAGTTACAAGATTGTCCCTCTCTGCTCTGCCCTCATGAGACTCCACCTGCAGCACTGTGTCCAGGCCTGGGACCCTCAGCACAAGAAGGATGTGAAGCTGTTGTTGTGGGTCCAGAAGAGGCCATGAAGATGCTGAGAGGGCTGGAGCACCTCTCCAATGAAGAAAGGCTGAGGAAGCCAGGCTTGTTCAGCCTGGAGAAGGCTCCACAGAGACCTTACTGTGACCTTCCAGTACTTAATGAGCTTATAAAAGGAGGGAGACCAGTTTTTTACATGGTCTGATAGTGACAGGACAAGGGGGAATGGTTTTGAACTAAAAGAAGATTTAGGTTGGATGTTAGGCAGAAATTAGATTAGATTCAAATATCATCTACAGAACAGAAATAAAGGGTTGGAAGCTTTGCTATTTTTCTTCCATGACTGAAATTTATTACCAATACACACATTCACTGCTAATGTGCCAAGTGCACAACAGAAACAAAACCATTTAGAAGCAAAAGTGCTTTTATTAATCATCAGAAAAAAAGAGCAATACATAACACAACACAGAATCCTCCTGCAAGTCATGTAGCCTCATCCAGGTATAAAAATCCTGCATATCTGAAGGTATATCTTACAGTAAGCATATAATACCAAGGCGCTTCAAACCAAAAGCAAAAATGCTTTCAGAGTGATCTCAAATGAAAGTAGGTATTTGAATTTGCATTATTTACTACAGCACCTTGTTGTTTTTTTCTATTGTTGTTTTTGCTGTTCCTTTTTAAGAGGAACACCAAAATTTCCCAAATGCATTTAAACATGGCAACACGGTTATCAGGCACTAAGTTCAAGATACAAACTAATGCCTCTACCAAAATAAAATGTAAAGCCTTCCAGAGGGTAGCCAGAGCCCAGATGAATTAGCCCACTCCTTCTTGAACAGCTATCGACGGAGGAAATTGTGAGCATCTGCACATAAACTTTAAAAATAACAATGTCCAGTGGACTAGAACTTCTACTGGTTAGTTCCTTATGACTTTTGCTATTACTTAGCTAGCCTCTTGTGAAAGACCAACAAAGCTCAGCTCCCTTTTCCAATGGAGAATTCTTATACATGTCAAGAAAGTCTCATATTCTATGAGAATACAGTATCATGCTTTCAAATTAACAGGAGGAGGTTCCTTTCTACAGGCATGAGAGCAGACATTAAAAGCCTGAGAAAGCTGTTTGAGAAATGAAGACAAATTTACTTAGTCTCACAGCTCTTCACATTTCTTTCCTAGGAGACATCAAAGCTAGTTCAAACCCTGTATGTGTAGCCACATGCATCCTCATATTTTAAATATATCATTTTAAGAAAGAATATAACTGAACTTTTGTTCAGGCAGCCTGGGGGACTGCATCCACAATTCAGCTGCACTCTCAGAAATGTTCGTAACTGTTCAAAAGGAGCTTACAAAATGATCACTAGCTATGTAGAAGAGACACTGCGACTTTAAGGGGGAGAGCAGAGACCAGCAATCTGTATACACAAATGTTCTATTATTCACCATCTAGAAAACCAGGTGTCCATCACATCTGCCAAGCCTCGCTCCCTATTTTATAGCAGCATAACCAGCTTCTATACCTGTGTTTGGTTTCCATAATGACTACTACACGTCAGAGAAAGGGCATTTCACTGGGCATCTGTGTACTTCTTCACTGATTATCATTGCAGTTACACTTCAAGTGGCATTCTTTTTCCAAGCGGGTAATTTTCAAGGTAGGGGAATATGCTTTCTGTTTTCCCCACTTACTCTTTCCCCCCGTCCCCAAATTACTGGTTTTGCAGAAAGAGTTTTAAGCATTACCATCTGAAATTGAAATATGCGCCAGTTATGGCCAACACAGGCTTTAATTTAGATCAATATACAGATCACACATCAAGACAACATGAGTTAGAGGAACTGAGATTAATGTTTTAACTTCACATGCACTGCATGGAAAATTATGAGTGCGTTTCAGCAGGAGACAAACATGCCTCCTCTTCTTCTAACAATACAACCTTCTGTCTTGAAAGAGACATCACAGACTTTATGAGCGTTAAAGAAATTCTAACAAAAATGCGCAAGGCAAGAAAAGCAAATGGGATTACAATCTGCATAAGATGGAAAATTTCTGTGCTAAATTCACTTAACAAGCATGTTAGAAAGAAGGCTCCAAGGCTCACACAAGGATAGAGAGCCAGCTTGGCAAACATGAAGGCATGCTCCTTGCCACCATATCTAGCAAAAGGATGCAATGTTTCCCTTTCATGGAGGAGGGCTGTAGTCCATATTGCGAACTGAAATATGCTGGCAAAGAAAGTAATAACACAGCTGACCTGAATGGCTTCTATTTCATTGTGTGACTTCTCTGCAAATTCACTGGTCAGCTGGTAAGCCAGCGGAAGACCACCAATGAAAGCCAATGAAAGTATATTAAGCAGCCCCATTAATCGTGTAGCTTTTGTTACATACAGGAAAAGTGAGTGATGGACAAACCACAAGAGACCAATTGTCACAAAAGAGCCAAAGTAGGCAAGATAGTTTGGTCCATATTCACTTAAAGCTTCAAGAAGGCTTCCATGAAACTTCTCCCCAACTTCTCTTGGATCAGGAACATTGTCTTCACTGTGGAGAGAAAACTTACTTTACTTTGCATGTTCATTTCACAAAATACACCTGGAGCAACGATGTTCTTATGTTGTTTTACTTTGAGGAGGTAGAGAAGAACAGGCATCTATTCTGTAGTTCTCTAATTTTTAACTCAATGTGGGCATTTCAAATAAAAGTTCTGCTAATAAATGAGATCTGAAACGATATCTGGAAGTAAGCTGGCATTCCTTCAGGTTAATGTAATAAAGTTGCCACAGGGACTAAACAGCTTTTCATAATAAAAGCCTTTTATCTGAAAGCACAACGAAGCATAAAGGAAGCTTTGTTCTTCAAGAGTCCCCAACCCAACAGATGTTACATAGACTGATGGTCAATACTGCAGAAATGTAGGTTTAAATACCTTTTGTTTGTGCTTTGTAACTTTCCAGAAAATGATGCTTAAAGTCATCACTGCAGACTTCAAAAGTGAATGACAATGTTTGGCTAGTTTTATTTCTTCAAACAGTACATGTAGACACAAATTAACTTTTCTGTTAACAATACAGGTTGTGAGAGTCAGCACAAAGTCTTACCATATATCCAAAATGAGCAAGGTTGCTACAATAGCATAGACTCCATCACTGAATGCTTCTACCCGTTCCTTACTCAGTGGCTCACTGAGATAAAAACTAAATGTTTCTAAGCTATAGCTTGCCTCCTCTTCATCTCTGTGACCTGGAAAAAAAACTGGATGTTTACTAAAGACAGACAAAATCAGAAGTTATAAAACAAAGTAGTTTAAGGAAAAAAAATAATAATCAACAGAAGAACAACCAAACTACCATTTCCCCACCTACTGTCTTTCCTCTCCTCTCTCCTACCATCTTTCACCACACCTGACAAAATCTCTCTGTACAAAGAAGGGAGCTGCTCATCCACCCAAGTCAGTCACTTCACCTTATTTCTGCAGTTGTGACTCTCCCTGAAGTTCACGTTCCTTTCAGGACAAGTGCTCCAGGGACAGAAAAGTCTTTTTCTAATCCTTCGTGGACAAAAAACCCAGTTCAGATGCTGTGCTATACCCCAGAATGACCTAACAGCAGTACGTCCTCAAAGACACTGTGGAGAACTTATACTGTATTGGAAGAAAAGACTCACTGGAGAATGGGGCCCACACTGGGAAATCAAACAATCTGCTTTAAAATAATAGTCTTTGCCCGAAAGATGTAGCTTTTCAGCTTTGACTGAGCTTTGAATTGCCCAGTTAGCCAAGCTGCACCACCTCACAGTATATATTCAATGAATAAAAGGCCTGCAGCTTCCAGAAGTAGAAAGGAATGAATTAAAAAAAATAAGCATAAACACGTGAATCAATACAGCAATAAATTATGTTAACCATCTGAAAGAGTGAGAAAACACAGCCATGGCCTGTCTGGGGACAGAAGAGTCCCTGTAGCAGAAGGCAGTATTTGTGCACATTTATTCTCTGGCTCTGAGAATATGTCTTTAGCCGTTTCAAAGCATTTCTGCCTTCCTAATACTGCTGCTGCATGGTGGGGTCCAAGTAGGTTCCCATTTGCAGTGAAAACAGATGGATTTGTCCAGGGCCAAACAGGAGCAGTAGAGGCACAGAGGTGTTACTCTGCTAACTCAACTAGGCAGTGCAGATTCCAAGGACATGAATCTTGTTGGTATTCTTTTAGTCAGTTCTGCTTTCAAAGGGGAAATATTACTTTCAAAAAACTGAGTAGGTTGCATGATACCACCTTCTCCTTTATCGTGGCACCAGCAATGTCTTCTCTCAGTGTGGTTTCAATAGAGCTTTATCTGGCTGTTTACATCGTTATGCAATTGTTAGTGTTGACACAAGGGGGCAGAAAGAACCTAAGCAAGACCATGAGGTAAGGCAATATGCCTTTAGACTGACTTTAGATTACACTTTTAGACGAGAGCAATTAGATTAGTAAGACACATAAGACATATTAAACAGTTAATTACCCTAGCAGTGTTTCCACTATATATCTGCTTACTACTAAGGGACATGATTTAGTGGGGAAACATTGGTGGTAGGTGGATGGTTGGACTGGATGATCTTGGAAGCTTTTTCCAATCTTGGTGATTCTATGATTCCAGAATCTCAGATGTGCTGTTGGCTGCCAGAGAACATGGGACCATACAGTACTGCTGAAAAGAAAGTACTACAGGCACAGTGCTTGCTTCCAGTATTTTTCTGTCCTCATACCCCCTTTTAAGGAGAGCAAAGGGATAGACAGCCTGCAGCCATCACTCTGTATTTATGTGCGTGTGATATTCAGGACCAACCAGAGAGGTTTCACTTTCAGAAATGCTGATGTAACATATATGTTGTACAAGTCTAGTAGGAAACATAAGATAAGCAGGGAGCTGAGGAGAAACTGGAAACACAGCAATAAAACCCCCACACTCCGCCAGATCACTATATTCCAAGACTGAGGTTGGAAGAATTGAAATTACATCGTTCCATGCTGTTTGGATAACAGTCTGACAACCTAGTAACTGAATATCTGAATACACTCCCTATAAATACTGTTACTCACCTACAATTTTGGTTTTACACCATGTGATGAATCGACTGAGATGAGGAAAAACAATGACGAGCCCAAGAAGTAAGTAAGACTATGGAGAAGAAAATGAAGAGAGTTTAAATTTAGTAATCAAAACAAATTCCTCCCCAAGTTCAATATGAAACTATTATTCACAGTCTTTAGGTATAATCTCATGGAGAAAAAACAAACTGTGGTTTTATGATGTGAAAATAGCTTATCTGAAATCAACATGCACCACCTGAATACTGCATATGCAGTCTAATAATTTAATAACATCAGCAAACCTAGCTAAAACAGGAAGGGAAATAATCCTGCTAAAAAATGCAGTAATGATTTCTCTAGAAGTTCAAGAACCATCACATGTTCCTAATGATACCTGTCATTTGCCACTTAACCTGAAATACCATGTTTCCCAACTAAACCTTTTATGCACTCCTGCACTGTAGTGGCAAAGGTGTTTGGAAAACAGCGTAATAATGAGGTCAGGAAATGCCTATAGCTTAACAAGAAAAAAAAAACACAATAAAACCAAGCCTACAATTGCTTTCTTTTTGTCAAATCACTTTTATGTTTCCAGCAGGCTACTCAGAAAGCTGCACTGAAAAAAAAGGTGATGGTGACAGAGAAGCAGGTATAAGGGTTTGTTAAGTTAAGACACAGAAACAGCTGTGAGAGACACTCCCAAGGACAGAGTGCTTTGCAGATTTTGACTACTATTCTACACAGATTTCATTAAAGTTCCTGAATCTCTTCTGGTTCATTTTTATCTTTGATGAAGACTGTACCTCTGTGAAGTGTCATTATTACAAAAATACCCCACCTCTCTGAAATTTGAATACATCTCAACAAGTTCCCCCATAAAAGAGCATGATTTAAGTATCTGTCTCCTGAACTTGGTTTTGAAGTATTTAACTATTATGCTGTCCCACAGTGCCAACTGTCTGTTGGAATTTGCATACGCTGCATCGGTCTGCATGCTACTTCTGTCCAAAAGACAGGTCAGTGAGTCAAAAGTTGTTCACAGATTCTGCACAAGTCTAAGTTGCTGTCATTAATATTTAACTGTTGTTAATATTAAAAAAAAAATTACACTGGTGAACAAGAGAGGAAAATAACAGCGAAGTCCCAGGTGAGAGGAGTATTTTCAGTTACAGTTAGGCATTTTCACACTTGGGTTACTTTTGAGAAAAAGGAATAGTGGCAAATCCAATTCTTGCCAAATTCTGGGATTTGGACAGTGTATTTCAAAATTCAGTTAAATCCATCTATTCCTAAAGAACAAAACAGAGGAAAGGAAACTCTGAGTATATTAAAAACTAGATTTCAGTTCCAAGCAGAGGTTTTGAGAAAAATAAAATCTGTGAATATGTAGAAGTAACTCCTCCACTTAATAAAAACAGTAGGGAAAAAGGCTATGTAAGAGCAAGACTTAGCCAAAAGCATTTGTTTCGAGATGCAATTTGGCTGGCTGGTCTGCTTACTCTATTTGCTCCTACACCTTGTGAGTACAACAATTATAATCACCTCTCTCCAGTTCGTGCAATACAAAGTTTACTTCCTGTAACCTTTCACACTGTATCACCTACTTATGACAAGAAAGATGCCAACTTACAGTTTAGAAAATCTGCTTCTGAAAAGTAATTAAGGAAACCATTATGAACACCTAGGCTGAGTAAAACAAACACTGTAGCAAAAATCTCCTCCAAAACCTATACAAACTGAGTTTAGGGATTGGTCTCTGTGAAGTGAACGCACTCAACAGAGAATAAGAGGCCAAAATTACATCACCACAGAACTGGCAACTGAGAAAACCTGTGTATTTAATATACAGATCATTATTTTAACACACAATTTTAACAACAACCATAAACACAACTAATGTAAGCTGCTTCATCAATGTACTCTGATAATTGAGAGAACTTACCAAGGGAATAAAGAAAAACGAAAAGATGGCTGCTAAAAAGCATAATACCGGTCCTCTTAGGATGATCTTTAAGATGTGACGTTTATAGAAATTCTGATTTTCAGACACCTGTATCTGTTGATTCAATAAGTGTGGGTGATAGAATCCATACACTACTATCACAGCCTGCAAGGAAAATGTCATAATAGCAAATTACTGAAAGTAATTCATACAAGTAGACACAGCACTTCAGCTTTAAAACTGTAAATCAACAAATTCCAGAACACATTCAATCATATTATTCACAATAAGACACAGAAGACAACAAGTCACTACACCATGAGAAACCAGTGCTGTTGCTAAGTACTTAGAACTGTGGCAGAAAGCCTATGTTCCCTTAGGCATTGCTGTCTGGCTCAGTAAAAACCACAGTAGGAATGGTGAATTGCTCTTTTACCAATTTTAAAACTTTTAAGGAGTGAGGAAAGAATTCCGAACTTTGAGATCAAAAGGTTTGCTGCATAAGGGAGCTCCACAGGACAGTAGCAAGGCAATAATTCATATCATCAACAGGTACTATGTAAGACAACCCACAAAACATGGAAAACTACTGCTATACAAACAAAAAAAAAAAAGGTACTTGACAATTTATGTCCAACAAACCTAACTTTAGTTCCATCCAATAAAATATAGTCTCTAAAAGTAAAAATGTAAACCGATAACTCACCTGTATGAGGCCAATGACAACAGCACAGACACTGAACAGGAAAATTCCAAAAGGTACCTCTGGAAAGGAGGCCATTAAGGAAAACTAGAAGACAATGCAACCAGAACAAACATGTTGTAAGGAAGCAATTAGGAATGACGTGTTCTTCATTCAATACTGAAACTTAAAAACAGAAGTGACACTTCACTTTTCAATGCAGTTCAACTTAATGCAGTTTCTAGCCACAAACACGTGCAAGCATCCCAGCTGAAGGTGTCTGGAGAGATGGCTTTGCTCTCAGGTTGATTCTGTAAATCTTAACCTCACTGAAGCTACACCTTCTTAGTAACTGCAGACTGGTTTGCAGCTGAGCATCAAGTTCAACAACATTTCAGTAGATAAATTTCAGTAACTGAACAGTCTTGATATTAGAATACCTTTTTGAATATTCTAATTCCTCTAGCTCCATGGCTGCATGCTTTACTTGTTTCTGCAGCTCCATCATGTGAAAACAAAAGAAGAAACAAGGAAAACCAACGAACAAACCAGTTGGAAGTGGTATAAAATAACAGTGCCAACCTCACACAAATTATTTCAGCTTGAAAGCAAAGGACAAAGTATATGCTCTTGCTGACACAGGTCCTTTTACTGACCACAGCCATATTCTTTGTAGATTAATAACAACAGATTTATCCACAAAAAATGGCATGTCATTTAATTTGTTCTAAACATACAACAGAAATGAACGACGATTTCAAGCAACTGTTTTGTTCTGCTAATTATGGCGTTCAGATGCCATTATTCCTGCTAGGTTATCTGACCAAAATTGCAGAGCAGCATGTAGCACACTTTTAGTTCCCTAAATGCAAAATTCTCACTACTCAACTTAGATGTCTCTCAATTCATCTGCTTCTTTCGAAGAAAACCAGGCAAACTGTGCCTCTTTATGATCATAATATTTCTTTCACAATATCTGTTTTTCCACCCAGTCTGTGGTAGGTGCAGATAATAATATAACACTGTGAATTTTCAAAAATTAAGGATTAATGAATTCATTATAAAATTAACTGCTACAATGGATTTGGGGTTTACACTACAGTAATACTATCCTGGGTTTCTGACTTCACTTTGGTAAAGTCTTTCCAAATATGAAAAAGCCCTGTAATTTAAATACATGTCAAATTTTAGAAAAGTACTTACTGTGTATGGCAAGAAAGTTATGATCATCATACAAGCCTTAAAAAAGAAAAAAAACATACTGAAAATCTAAGTAAACCACAAGCAAGCAACCACATCATTCAAAACACAGAGTACACAACACAAAGAAGCTCAAATGCAAATGCTGCATCACAAACAAAACATTTCTGAAGTTGCTGAGCTATAACGTACAGCTAGTTCCATATCCACCTTCCATGTCTCCTATCCCAAACTGTTCATGCTTACTTTAGAAAACACAATGGCTTTTTTACCAGTACTACTGATAAAAGCTTTGTTTGTGGTTCTTAACAGATTTCTTGCTAAATTTCTTTGCCAAAAGTACCACACGGAATCCTTACGAGGTGCTTCTGGTTTTCCTAGTCAAAACCATTAATTTTTGATCACAAATATCTCAAATATAGTAAGGTCAAATTAAAGAACAACAACAATAACACAAACTTAAAGCAGACAGAAATGTATTGCTTTAAAAGCTAAATTAGTGAAGAGTTACATGCCTTAAGCAACTCTTCCTATATAATTTCCTGTATTGTTCTCAAGGAACTTACATTCAGAATTTTTTAAATAAAAATTAAATGAGCCATAATTGCAGAGTCAAGAGAATAACATTCTAAACAATTTTACAAAGCTCTAGCTGAAAACAAGAATAGGTACCCCAGGGTAGCATCCCATTATATCTATCAGTAACCAAGGTATTACAGTGTGGCTCATATAAACACACTCTCAAGGGAGGAATTCTTGTAAGATTTAGGAAAGAGTAGAGCTCGAAACACTGCTTAAGAGACCGCTATCTGAGCAGTAGTTTTGAAAGACCATATAACACCATTTCAAATACGCTTCACAATGAATTTCAACAGAGAAATGGCTGAAATCACTACTGCAACTCAAAGCCACAGCTCTGATTTTTGCCACAAATGACGCAGCATTTCAGGGAGAACATATGTGAGCAATACTGACTGCAAGAGTCAAAATCTTTCTGCTTAGGTGCCTCTTCAGTTCCTTCAGTTGAACTGTGCAGAACTTCTTTTAACTTACAGTAAAACACATGCAAGCTACAAGCAAGTTAGCTTTCAATCACAAGCTTTGTCTAGAAGAAATTAAGATTTTCTCCCGCCTTTGAAATTTGGCAGAGTTAATTTACATTAGAAGCTTTCTGTTTTGTAGATACATACTAAGGAAAAAGTGACATATACTTGATAGTTAATCACCAAGCATGCCTGGTAAGACTCACCAGATTTAGAAGAGCAAGGACATCATCTATAAGCTCTATCACTTGGAACAACCTGGCAAGGCAAGATACCATGAACAGGACAGATCCCAAAATCTGCATTACAACACTGCATATAAATTATACACTTGGGATGTTACTGGAAAATCTGACTTCCTTTGCCTCAAAACTTATGCAAGCAATTCAAATGCTACCAAAACTCATTAAATCATGCATGGAAGTCACTTGTCAGAAAAATGTGAAAAGCTAGATATGAACAGTCAAGTTCAATCACAGAGCAGTTCACTTCTGCTTGAAGGACATGTGGCATAAGAAGTACCAACCTGTTTTTTGCGGTTTTTTTTTTTTTTTTTTTTTTGGTCAGTTCTACCCTTCCATTGTAAGTGAAATTTAAGTTCCAACCTTCCACCTCACCTGTATCTTCAACGCAAGGTAAAATTAACTGCTATTTAAAGCCAATTCTATTGTGAAAGAGCAATCAAGGATGGGAGCTCTGATCCATCTAGTCACATACCAAAATCCTAACAAGGCAGAGGGCTACAAATGGGTGTCACGCTTTAGGAAAATGGAAGATATGGGGGTGATTCACGGGCAGGAATCAATGACAATTTTCTGCATGACTTGCCACTTCATAGATGACGATGATGACATGCAGCAAGGTCAGAGGGTAGGCCTTTGGCTTGCTTTCTCCCACTGCAGTTTTATTCCAGAATAACTCTTTTTTGCCACCTGACACACTCAGAACACAAGGCTGGGAGTCACAAAATAACTACGGTTAATTTTCAACTAATCAATAACTCACTTAAACACAGGCAAGGCCTAAAGATCACTAGAAACCCACAGCCTGCGCTCGCTGCTCATGCGAATGTTTCAGAAGCCTGAACAAAGACAGACTTTCACCAGCAGGTACTGTTCATGCACAAGAACCAAAACAAGCCCATTTTATACTCAGATCCCCAAACAAATATACAGTCATCAGGATGACTTTTCACTTTCCAGGTGCTGAACTATGTTGTGAACAAATCTAAGCAATAGGACTGCACAGGTTGTCCAGAAACAATCCAGTTTTCAGAGACCATCCAAAGTCTCCGAACTTTGTCACATATGCCATCGTGAAAGGCTATTTTTCTCATTTTCTCTGAATCTCACTTGTAGAACAGAGTCAAGTTCATGCTGTTAGGGCCTGATTATCTTCAGAACTTCAAGGCTTAAAGCTATTTCTCCTGAAGATACAGCACAGTTGTAGTTGCACAAAGCAAATGTACTTTTCTTCCAAACTGTCACACATCTTGTTAATGAAGATCTGATGCACATAAGCATTAGTAAGAATCAACTGCACCCACCATCCTCCACAAAAAATAAACTTCTTAAAGACTATCCTTCAACATTTACTTATGCAGGCAAGAAGTACAATGTAATGAAAGCACTGATGTGAACTACCAGTTTCGGGACTTGAATTACAGGTTGCATCTCTATGAGAATGGGATCAATCTACCTCCTTAAAGGAAGGCAACATTTATAAATTTAAGAATTCAGACAAACACTGTCCCGATTCCAATACTGTAGAGAGTAAGCTGCAGTTACCTTGATTTTTAGCTTGACTGAGAGGAGTTTAGCAATACTGTATCGAGGGGTAATGTTTATTCAGGTCAGGAGCCCTTCAAAACTATACTATCTACTCAGGGCTTTCTAACTGACTTAGACTGCTTAGTTATGCTTTCCATTTTCTTTAAGCATTTAGAGGTTTACCTCTTTACCCAAAAGGAATCATATCAAACAAAGACCAATGGCAACATTCCATCTCACCTGTTAGCACCGCAAGGTGTACAATAACGATTAATGTATTTGTTTGAAGAAAAAAATATGTTGCATTGGGTTATAACTGCTTTTCACTTAGTTACTATAAATATTTAGGAGTGTTATTATAGGAAGAAAAAAGGCAAATCAGAACTGCCTACAAATAGCTGAGCTCTAAAGAAAGCAAGGAGGTAATTCTTAGTGACTTCGCTAGAACACAATCCACATTGTTTTTCATGGATTTGGAGACAGGACTAGCTGACCTTGCTCTTAAGACTAAAAACCCTTGAAATACTACAGTAGATAAGAAAAAACTTGCTTGCTGCCCCCACTCCCAATGAATGCTTGTAAATTAATTTATCTCACATATTAACTTAACTACTAAGATATGGTTTAGCGGCAGCATCCATAGCACTGTAAAATGCTGCACCTGCAACATCACATCTGATTTTGTGAGAAGCACCCCTGAGGACTGAGAAAGGCAAATTTTTGGCCAGCTTTACTATTTGAATTCTTCTATTTCTGTACTTTACAACTTAAGAACTCATACTTTTTCATCATAATTTTAATTCCACTGAGACTATTAAGTGAAATGAAGAGTAATTCTAATTTTAAAGACATATAATGCTTTTCCTCATATCGCAGTTTCTATAGGGTAGAAATATATTTATTCACAGCTTTGGGAAAAACTTTTTATACTATCCAACAAAAGAAAATCCAGAAATATAACAGCAACATAAAAATGTTATCTCCCATCTTTTTAAACAAGAACTTTTCTTTAACTTTGTAATGGAGTTAAACATTTTTCTGTCTTCCTACCTTACATGTGCTGCCCATGCCACTGTGACTATTAAGAAGGTCATCAAGTACACCGCAATTTTTGTTAGAAGAAGCTGCTGAACACTTTCACCTAGTTTCTGAAACAAAATAAGAAGTGACACCCAGATGGAAATGAAAAGATAAAAAAACGTTACCCACAGACTCATCCAGCACATTTGCTGTGACCATGGACCATACCCGAGTTTCTTAAATAAAATGAGACAAAATGTTCAATATTGAGTCTGGCCGTTTTTAAGAGCAGAAAATCTCACTGTAATTAAAAGAATCATGAATCTTCTTAAGTGATTAATTTACACTGCCCAACACTTCTGCTTCTTTCAGACTTAAGTTTATTTTCTGAAGTCCCTTTTTTTCTACCTTTATTCTGATTAGTCATGATTAACTTGATTTTAAAACTCGTGTTCAGTTTGTGCTATATTAAGTGGCTTCTCTAACTGATGATGTATTACAGACAAGAGCTGACGTTTTCTGACAGATGCTTTGGTCAGATAGGTCAGTCATTTCCATACAAGATTACTGCATAAAATCTACAGCCCGCATATTCTATACAGCACATTACGGCTTTATATCACGACTTTTGTAAACAACACAGATCTTCAGTATCTAAGTTTTTCACCTCAGGATCCACAGCTCCTCTTTGAGGTTTAATGCTAATGGTTTGGGAGTTCGGATCTTGAATGGAAGAGGGGTGCTGCATTAGGAAGCTACATGCATTTCCTAAGACTCCAGAGACAACCAAAAAACGGCAAAGAAGGTACCTGATCGGGATGTATTTTTGTGTGCGCCACAGGCAAAATCTGAAATAACAAAGCTCTGTTAGTACAAGCCAGAACATTATAAAAACCTAAAAAACCTCAAGCGGCTGCAAATATTCAGGGTCGTGTAATGACTCATTACGAGCAACGCTACCCCCCGAACATGTACTTCTTCGCAGAACCTGCTCGCGAGCGTCCGAAGCTGCTCCCGACAGACGGAGGTGACATCTCCGGGGAGAAGGGCGGGGCAGGGGCACGTAAACACAGCGCGGCACCCGAGCACGGCGCTGGGCTCGGTCGGTCAGTAATGCAGGGAAGCGGCTCCGGGGCAAGCAGGAGGCAGCCCCCGCCCCTCCCCGCCCCACCTCTGCCCGCCAGAGGGAGCTGGGGCCCCGGGCAGGCCCCCACGGCCGAGCGCTCACCATCACCGTGGCGATGATGGAGAGCAGCGCGTCGCTGTAAGCCAGCAGCCGGTGCGACGTCTGCGTGCTGCTCCCCAGCTCCAGCTCCAGCTCCGTCTTCCTGGCCCCGACGCCGGGGCCCGGCGTGGCGGCCCGCGGAGCCGACATGGGCCCGGTGCGGTGCGCCCCGCCCCGCCCCGCCAGCACCTCCCCCGGCACGGCGGCCGCTGGGCGGAGGCGGCTGCGGGGGGGCCTGGCCGCGGAGCGGGTTGAGGGTTGCTGGCCCCGCTAGAGAGGTTGCGAGGAAGCAAGTACCGCTTCCAGTTCGGGGCTGTCAAGGCTTCCGTCTGCGGCCCTGCCCCGCCGCTCCCGTCAGCCCCGGGCGGCGGAGCACCGCGGCCTCCCCGGGCCTCCTGCCAGGCCCTGGGGGGTTCGCGTCGCCCCGCCCTGCCCTGGTGCTGCATCACCTCGCGCACTGGGTGCAGTTTGCGTGCCACAGTATAAGAAGGACATAAAATATTAGCATCCAGAAGGGCTGTGGAGATAGTGAAGGGTCTGGAGGGGAAGATGTGTGAAGAGCAGCTGCGGTCACTTGGTGCGCTCAGCCCAGAGCAGAGGAGTGCAGCTGCGTGCATGCGCAGCTCTGGGCCTGAAGACCCACGCGAAGTGATAGGCTCTCTCCACGGGTCAGCAGGGACTGGTGGCAGGCAGGCAGGGCATCAGACTGGGATAGTCAGTCTGGAGAAGCTAAAGAGCACACAGTATAACCATGCTAAAAGGTCTCACAGTGCTGAAATGGGGCATTTGAGTGAGTTAGTAGTCATTGATTTGAGGAAGTAGTTACTCAAAATACTCTGATAATAGATCCTTGTAAGCATAACTGCTGAATTGTTGTAGTAGCCTTTAGATGTTGTGGATGATAATTGTGATGTAGCATTTTAGATGGGGAGGCACGTTGTGAGGCTGTTCTGCTTTAACAAGGCAAAAGAAACAACAATAGAAAAACTATGCACCAGTTTTGTGGGGTTCTTATCACTTAACAACGTCAAAGGAAGCCAGGATCCACGCACCAGGTGGAATTAGCCTAAAATGTGACAGCATCAAGACATTCCCTGTTGTTTTTCTTATCTGTGTAGGAATTGAATGTTGCTTCTGCATATAGAACTAACAAGATTAGTACTTTATTTCGTGGTCTCTTTATTGATACTGATAACTCTTTCTGGGGTTCTCTTTATTTCATTGAAAGGGGGGTCTCTGTTTTCATCAACTGTCCTTTAGATATTGATGCATGCTTAGTAAGTAGATGAAGTAATTAATAAGTACCAAGACCACAGCTTCTGTATTTTAGACTAAAAGCATATTGTAAGGTTATTCTGTTTTGCTA
>NC_034438.1:52863552-52982203 GCF_002078875.1 Numida meleagris | reverse complement strand
GGCGCGCCTGCTTGCAGGACGCCCGCCATTGCAATTGCGAATAAAATCTGCTTTTATCAGAGATACCGTCCTGATCAATTATTTGGATATTTCCAACATCTGTGTGTGAGGAGACTTCTCCGGTTGTCCTTGCATTCCTCAGCAGTCTTTGGGACAATAGGAGTTTTTGCATGGCATCTCGCATGGAGATGAGCCAACTGTGGAAGGTGAATCAACGGGATGAAGTTGAAGATTGTTGTGTTCTCGGCGACCACCGAAGGACTAACAGTGGAACTTCACTACACTAGAAGAACACTAGATGACATAGAAGGCCACCAAATAAGGCAATATCTGTTGGGCAATCACTGGGAGCAGATAGGATAATGATTTGGGGAATGTGATGAATATGTTATACATGTGGAAATATCATCTGTTCACAAACGACCAACTGGTGGAGCATTCTTGGAGGGTTATCCCTATGCCACCCAAGCGCTGCCAATAAGAATACCTGTTTAAAGGTAATAAAACTTTTGCTGTTAAGTTTCTTCAAATCAATTTCTTTTTTTCATCATACAGCTGTGAGTTAGTGATCTCAGGAAAATTTGCAGTGTGTACCCTTCCTGTATTACTTGAAAAAAACATCTCGCGCAGTTTTGCTGACTGAAAAATGAAATCCTAATGCATATTCTTTGCAGGGAGATGGATGAACAATTACAGGGCCAACTTGTATTGAAATAACCAGATATGTATGAATTAGGGATGATTTTCTTTAGATTTGGGAATGTTTGTGACAGTATCTTAAATTCTTGATGCCTGATACAGATTAGGCTCAAAAGGAACATGTTATAAATGATGAGTATGAATGATGTCTTACGCACCTGCGCATCTGTGCTGCATGGGTGTCTCTTTGCTCTAGCCTTGTTGAGGCAACTTCTCTTGTGCCTCCTTTTTTGATCCAACATCCTCTTGTCCCTGCGTGTCTCCTGTCCTGGCACCTCTTCCCTCTGCCCTGATTCTCTTTTACCCATGGCCTTTCGGATTTTTCCTTAAAAAGGTTAACAAAGGTTAACTATGTTTGGTACATCTGTTTTTTTCTGCCTTTAGTATTCATGGATGGAGATGGAGTGTATGCAATGTTGTGCATTGTAAAGCATGGTAAGAAGCATATGTTGAATGGAAACAGTGAATAAAGCACAAAGTAAAGCATAAGGGTTTTAGAATGCAGAATAATGTAAATTCATTGTAGAAGAATTAATGTGAACATTTCTATATGCTTTGTATGAAGTGTTTTGTATAACATGCAACTTGAGCTCGAAGAATACGGCACAGAACTGATACCCTTCCAAGGGCATAAATCTCTGTGTGATCGGTTTATTTTTGCATAGTTTTATAATGAACTCTTTGAAGCTAAAGAGAAACAATGAAATAAGTGAGTTAATGGTCTTCATATGGTGTTTCTGATAATCATTAACTGTGGTGTAAAGTATTTCTCTTTATTGCTCTCCATACACACGCAGGCAATTGTCTTTCTGAGAAGAGGTGCTTCTTAGTGTTATGTGCTGAAAACTTTTGCTCCATATGGAACTAAAATGAGAGCAAAAATTTAAAAAACATTTAAAAATGAAAACCAAAATGAGTGCCAGTAGTCTCTTGCCTCCACCTCTTTTGGTATCACTCTGCCTGTAGCAGAATGGTGATTTTTTCCTGGGGTGGCTGGCGCATTGTAACATACAAGCTACCACAGTTTGGCAGTGCCTTTTCCAGTCATCCTTGCAACTGAAAGACGATTTTGCTTAATCCTACTTTTGTATGAGTGAGCTTAATTCAAGATTAACTAACTATTTTATCATCTCCAAAGTGAAAGCTTGTCTTAGGCCTCATGCTTACTGCTAAAAAACTCTAGTTACTGTTTCTGGAAATTTAATATACAGTTTTTGGAATGTACATATATTACAACATAAAATATACAGATGCAGTAGAAACAAGCATACCACAGGTAAAATAAGTGAGAACAAGCCCATGCTGTCCTAAAGGATTGGTTTTGGATCATTTGTCTAAGTGGTTTGTATTCATTACTGCTTTTGCTACCATACCTGCCTTGTGAGCGGGAAGCGTCCTGAAGTGAAAGACACTGCTTCTTATCAGTGAAGTCTTTGCAGAATGAATGCACATCTCCTGTGAGACATTTGTAGGTGGCCTGGTGATTGATATTTTTTGTTCATGACGGCCAATATGGCTTGCAGTTGTAGATCTCCACCTGTATTTCAATACCTTTCTCTCATTATACATGAGTTATTATGCGTTTTCGGAAGTGGCTACTGATCTGATGACCTAAGATCAACACAATGAATTGGTGCAGTGGAACAGGGATTTTCAAGGCCAGAGACACCTGCTGTTGTTTCCTAAGTAGTTTGTGATGCTGTATTGTACTTGGGTGCTCCATTATGCTATTGCAATACATCCTAAAATATGTTAAGGTAGCACAGAGCTTCCATAGGGGCAAAGCTGTTCACTTTTTTTAGATACTTAGAATCTCTCTGGTTAGCAGTGCATCTCTACATTAAGGAGAACAGTAGGAGAAAACAGTTCTGTAAAAGGAGTTGAGAAAGCCTGACTATAGACAAGCTTGCTATGTTTTGGGCAGGAGCATGGCTTTTAGTCTCAGAATTTAAGGTGATTTATAATGAACACTGCCTTTACTGGTGGCTCTACAGAATGTGCTGTGATTACTATGTAGCTCTTCACTTACCTACTGTCAAAAATGCTATTATGGAAGGACAGCTCACCACCTTGAGGTGTTATAAACTTCTCACATAAAAGGCAGATGTTTCTGCACAATTCTTTACTAAAGCTAAGTACAATGTATACATACTATGTCTAAGATAAAACTTCATTTGCCCTTACAAATTCTAATTAAATCTCATTGTTTTTGGCTATCTTGAAGTGCTTTTAACTTAGCACTTAGAAGAAGGAAAGAATGAAGGCTTTGGGACACGTGCAAAGGTGTTCAACTCTGGCTTAGCTATCTTTGCATTTATAACACTTCTGCAGAGTTTAACAGGACCAAGGTTATCCAAACATTAAAGTCTTAAGAGTTTCTGCGGTGGTGTGTTTTAAAATCCACAAAGATCTTAATCTTCTGAGGAACAATCATGCGGAAGCCATTACGTCAGCTGCTTTCAGATATATATATTAACCTTTCCACCTTGTGTTCCGTCTGGGCTTGTTCCGTAGTTGCTTTGGGTCTCTTTCATTTGCAGGCTCGCTGAAAATACCAAGTCATGTCAAGCCATTCCTCAAAAAAAGAAAAACGGTTTCTTTTTACCTCAGAATCTGTTGCAGAAGGACATTCTGGTAAGTCAGAATACTGACCATATCTTTGCTTTTGTTAATACTCGCACTGAAGAATGCTGTGTGATGAAAGTTGAGTTCTATCTGCCGTAATTAAGAAAGAGCCAGTTAATTATTTTGATTAGTGTTTTTACTTCCTTGGCAAGAATTTGTTTTATTTGTTTAATATGCAGTATAGTCTGGTGTAGACAACTTAGAACTTTTACTTGAGAGGAAGAAGCATGCAGATGTCTTCTACAGATAGACTTAGAGCTGCTGCATACACAGGACAATGATTTTAATTGCAATTCTGCAGTGAAAAAATGTGTCTTTCACACATTTAATTCTGAAATTCTGAGAATACTAAGCATTGATTTTTTGTCAGAGCTGCCTTCCGGATATTTCTGTAAATACTAAGTATGGCTATTTTTCCAAATTGCTCTCTTTAATGCAAGTTTACACACGCTGTAGGTGGAGCAAAAAACATTATATTTTTCTGGGACTGAAAGATAATACTTCAGTTATAATCGCTGTTCTTTAAATTCGGGTATTTTTCACACAGCTTTGTTTAGACAAATGTGCATCTAGAAGCTATATTAACTGATGGAGAAGAGAAAGTTCAGGCTTCCACCAGAAATACTAGTGACTTAAATTTATAGTAAAGGTAGAAACATCTGTTTTTATTTTAACTTTCAAATGGAGGACTTTAATGTTAAGACTAAAAGTAACATTGCCTTTTTATTTTTCCATAATAAAATAAAAGATAAAAAGCCTAGTAGTGAGTACGTAAGGGTGGTGTCAAACACTGAACAGTTGCAGATGACTTTTTCTTGTGTATGTTTGTTCTTAGGATTCCTATTCCTTATGTGGGAATTGCATAGTGTGAGACCAGTTATTGTAGTATCACGTCTGCTCAGCCCTTTAGTGAACAGCCCAAAAGGTGCAAGACCACTGCAGCATGTAGCATTATATCGAGAATGACTGCAGCCACTTCTTTGCTTTTGAACACTGTGCTATTTGTTGTAATGGGGCAAGTAACTGAAGGCAATAAAATTTATCAGTTCTTCCAGGATATGTCATTCCTGCTTGAGTATCAGACCCTGTGTTTTGAATCCATTTCACACATAAAGGACTTTGTTTTCCTCAGGGCTACTGATTAATAAACTTTGGAATTTGACATCATTCATTTTACTCTGGATTGTAAAAATAATTTCTGGGTCTGAAATTATGACCACATGATGTTTCTGTCTTTCATCTTGTGCCCTTGGGTCTTCAAGCTGTGGTCAGGTTTTATCAGTGATGGTACAATATACTTTCGCAACTGACCATGTTTCTGATCCTGTAAGTAAACATACTAGCAAGAAATTTCAGTAAGGTAAGAGGGCATATGTCACACCTGTCTACAAGAGGGGCCCAAAAGAGGATCCAAGAAACTATGAGGCCATTATTTCTACTTCAAACCCTGTGAAAGTAGCAGAATGAATTCACTTAGAAAATATTACAAGCCAAGTGAAGCAGGTGCCTGGGAGCTATTAGAGTATGTTGGAAGATACTACTTTATGGTTCCTGTGTTAAATTCTCTGTAAGCCTTGAACTTTGCACTGAATTACAGACTTTTTCATTCTGTTTTATTTAATTTTTATTTTCTCTCAGAGGCAGACCACGAGTCCAGTGTTGGCCTCCTCACCTCCTGAACTGTGCTCTGTTAGGTGGTGGGGTGCCAGCCTAGCACTACCTCCATGGCTGCCTCTTGTGGGGTTGGGGCTAGCCCTGAGGTCTGCTGTGGGCCTCCCTCTTTAGGGGGTGCTAGGGCCTCTCAAGTGAGTGCCCTGCCCCATCTGGGCAGGGTCTGCTGCCTCCACCTGCCCCAGCTTCTCCTGAGGCTCCTCATCTGAGGATACAATGGTGGTGGTAGGGTGCCTGGGACTCCCTTGAATGATGCTGGTGCAGGGGTCTGAGGTCTCCTGGATGTTACTGGAAAAAGTGAGTCCAGACTTCAGGTGGGAAGCTGTGCTCAGGGGTGATGAGCACTGGCTCTGCAGGCCTCTGCTCACCCTGCAGGCCATAACCTGAGTGTGCTGTGGGTAGTGGGACAGAACACTCTAAATAATCATTCAAGGGGGAAATAGGTCCTAGCCCAGGAGCTGTCAGTGCTTGTTGAGAGGGCTTTAAACTAGATATGAAGGTAGAAAAGAATAAAGGCAGGCCTGCTGGAGATGAGCCTCGGGCAGTGATGACAGGACTGGGGGTGAGGCAAGGGGCTCAGCTGAAGCGCGTTTACACCAATGCACACAGCATGGACAACAAACAGGAGGAGCTGGAGGCCACTGTATGAAAGGCAAACTATGTCTTAGTTGCCATTGTGGAAACATGGTGGAATCCTTTCCATGACTGGTGTGCTGCAATGGATGGCTATAAGCTCTTCAGCAGGGACAGGCGAGGAAGGAAGTGTGGTGGTGAGGCTCTCTGTATTAGAGAGTGCTTTGATGTTGTTGAGCTTGGGGCTGGGAATGATAAGGCTGAGTCTCTGTGGGTAAGGATGAGGGAGTGGGCCAACAAGGAGGACATCTTGGTGGGGATCTGTTACAGACTGCCTAACCAGGATGAAGAGACAGATGAGGCATTCTACAAGCAGCTGGCAGAAGTTGCATGATCTCCACCCTTGTTCTCATGGGGGACTTCAACTTCCCTAATCTATACTGGGAATACAGTACAGCACAGAAGTCTAGCCCGTTTCTAGAGTGTGTAGAAGATAACTTCCTGATGCAGCTGGTAAGAGAGCCTACCAGGGGAGGTGCCCCACTAGACATGCTGTTCACAAACAGAGGACTGGTGGGAGACGTGAAGGCTGGGAGCTGTCTTTGACAGAGTGACCATGACATGGTAGAATTCTTGATTCTTGATGAAGTCAGAAGGGGAGCCAACAAAACTGCTACCTTGGACTTCCAGAGGGTGGACTTTGAACTGTTCAGGACACTGGTAGGGAGAGTCCCTTGGGATTCAGTCCTGAAGGATAAAGGGGTCTAGGAAGGCTGGTTGCTCCTCAAGAAGGAAGTCTTAAAGGCACAGGGGCAGGCTATCCCCCTGTGCCTCAGGATGAGCTGGTGGGGAAGAAGACTGGTGTGGATGAACAGGGAGATCTTCCTGAGGCTCCAGGAGAAAAAGAGAATCTACCTCCTGTGGAAGAAGGGAAGGGAAACTCAAGGAGAGTACAAACAATTTGTTAAGATGTACAGGGAGAAAATTAGAAAGGCAAAAGCCCAGCTTGAACTCATCTTGGCCTCTGGGGTAAAAGAGAACAAAAATTATTCTTATGAATATATTAATGGTAAGAGGAGGGCTAAAGAGAATCTCCATCCTTTACTGGATGTATTGGGGAATGTGACCTCTGAGGATAAGGAAAAGGCTGAAGTTCTCAGTGCTTTCTTTCCGTCTGTCTTTGAAAGTCAGACCAATTATCCTTGGGGTACTCTACACCCTGACCTGAAAATCTTGGATGGGGAGAAGAATAAACCCCCCCATAATTCAGGTGGAAACAGTTAGAGACCTACTACTCCACCTGGACTGCCACAAGTCCATGAGACCAGATGGAGTGGTGTGATGTTCAAAACCAGGGTGTTGATGGAGCTGGTGGAAGTGATAGCCAAGCTGCTTTCCATCATCTATCAGCATTCGTATTCAACCGGAGAGATCTAGAGGATTGGAGGCTTTTTTGTGACTCCCATCTACAAGAAGGGTCATAAGGAGGATCTGGGGAACTACAGACTTGTCAGACTGACCTTGGTGCCAGGTTTATGGAGCAGATCATCTTGAGTGCGATCACACAGCACGTGTGGGACAGCCAGGGGATCAGGCTTAGCCAGCATGGGATCATGAAAGTCAGGTCCTGCTTGACCAAGCTGATCTTCTTCTGTGATCAAGTGACCCGCCTGGTAGATGACGGAAAGGCTGTTCACACGTCTACCTAGACTTCAGCAAAGCCTTTGATACTGTCTCCCACAGTTTTCCTGGAGAGGTGGGCAGCCTGTGGCTTGGACAGGTACACTCTCTGCTGGATAAAGAACTGGTTGGATGGCTGGGCCCGGAGAGTAGTGGTAAATGCAGTCACATCCAGCTGGCAACCGGTCATGAGTGGTGTTTCCCAGGTGTCAGTACTAGGACCTGTCCTGTTCCGTATCTTTATGAATGACCTGGATGAAGGCATTGAGTGCACCCTCTATGAGTTTGCAGATGACACCAAGCTGGCAGGAAGTGTCGATCTGCCTGGGGGTAGTAAGGCCCTACCGAGCAACCTGGACAGGCTGGATAGCAGGGCTGAGGCCAGTGGGATGAAGTTCCACAAGTCCAAGTGCTGGGTCCTGTGCTTTGGCCACAACAACCCCACGCAATGCTACAGGCTTGGGGCAGAGTGGCTGGAAGACTGTGTAGAGGAAACGGACCTGGGGGTGTTGGTCGATGCTTGGCTGAACACGAGCCAGCAGTGTGCCCAGGTGGCCAAGAAGGCCAATGGCATCCTGGCTTGTGTCAGAAATAGTGTTGCCAGCAGGAGCAGGGGGGTGATCATCCTTCTGTACTCAGCACTGATGAAGCCACAACTTGAGTACTGTGTTCAGTTTTGCACTCCTCACTACAAGAAAGACACTGAAGCCCTGGGGCGTGTTCAGAGAAGGGCAGCAAAGCTGTGAGGGGTCTGGAGCACAGGCCTTATGGGAAGCAGCTGAGGCAGCTCGGATTGTTTAGTCTGTAGAAGAGGAGGCTCAGGGGAGACGTTATTGCTCTTTACTACTATCTGAAGGGAGATTGTGGCCAGGTTGGGGTTTGCCTCTTCTCCCATGTAACTAGCAATAGAACTAGAGAGAATGGCCTCAAGTTGCGCCAGGGGAGATTCAGGCTGGATGTTACGAAATACTACTTTTCTGAAAGAGTGGTCAGGCACTGGAATGGGCTGCCCAGGGAGGTGGTGGAGTCACCATCCCTGGAGGTGTTCAAGAAACATTTAGATGTTGTACTGAGGGACATGGTTTACTGGGAAATACCGGTGATAGGTGGACATTTGGGCTGGGTGATCTAGAGGTCTTTTTCCACCTTGGTGGTTCTATGATTCTATGATTCCATGGTCATTGTCCAACTTCACTTGAGTACTGGATGGTCTTTATATTGTGCCCACATATGGCACATCTCATCTCCTTTTTACCCAGCAGAACGCACAGCTGTAGCAAAGCTGATGGAGACAGGGGGTCACATAGGTGACATCATCCCAGCTGTGCCCATAGATGGGCCTAGTCCAATGGCACCTCCATGGCCCTGGGCTGTGCAGTGGGCTGAGGAGAGATGAGATTAGGAAGCTCCTCCCCTCACTGGCACTGCAGCTGCAGGAGGCATCACAAACAGGAAAAGAGAGAGAGAGGCCATGGTCACTTGCTGTTCCCAGGGCAGGCAGCTGTTATGCCCTGGTCCCTCAGCAGCACTCTCCCCCATCCCTTGCTCCCTGCGACCACTCTGAGGGCCGTGTTCCCCACACTGCTCACCTCTGCTGCTGCAGGTGCACCCTGCAGGGTCCTGGCTACCTGAGCCAGGTAGGACTAGGGAAACACTAGAGATACTGTGGGATGGGCACCAAGAACTGCTGCTGACAGCCCCACAGCACCACCCAACCCAATGCTCCAAGACTTGCAGCTGTGCTCAATGCTGGTCTCTGCAGGTGACTAAATTTATACATGAAGGTCAGTGAGGTCGCAGTCATCACCAGCTGATGCCACGATTCCTAAGTTGGTGACTTCACAGCCCATTGCTGCATGTATTTGGGCAACTCTGAGCCTCCATCACCTTCCATCACTCAGTGATTTTCCTTTGTAATGGTGATATATATGGGAACATAAAAATTGCATGTTTGTTACCTTTACAATAATCCACCTTCCATGAACTGTTTGCACTTTCTGAAATGTAGAGACACTTTTTTTGCCTGTTCTGGTTTGGCTGAAATAGCAATTGGTGGCAGACTCTGTGCCAGGCTTGCTTCTTACACCAAGTGCTCATATCACAGCAGGCTGTTTACTCATGCTTTCCTGTGTAACTTACTCCAAATGGAATGTGCTTTAGCAGGGAGTTGGACTTGGTGATCTCCAGAGGTCCCTTCCAACCCCTATGATTCTGTGATTCTGTGATGTTTTGGACTGCAGAATAATTCTTCTCTTGTTTTATAATTTCATTCTGATGCTTGTTTGCTTCCAAAGCAGATTAAAAGCAAAAAGTAATTTAAGGCGTACATTCAATTATGCTCCTTCATTAACTTTCTCTTTGGGCCCTCTAGTTTACCAGTACGTGTAATGGTATTCCCACTTGAGAAGTTATTTTAGACTGATAATTGCGTAGATAACTATATAAGTTCTTGCAAACAGTAAAGGTGCCTGGCTCATTGATACAATACTGTAGATGTAGCTGTGTAGTTGTACTGCTGAAGGTATTTTTTTTTTTTTTGTAATGATAGTGGGTCAAGATTAATGCATATTTCTCACATTGATTCTGCAGATATGTAATATTTTAAATATGTACTTCATCAGAAGTAACATGATTTGCTTTTATCTGGTTCAGTTACCCTGAGGAGAGAAGAATCTCAATTTGTCCCTTAATTTATTCACTAAATTTAAACAAAGCAATTGTCCTAATGAAAAGACAATTATGGCATACTGAGGTTTTACTTCTTCAGTAAGTAGCAGGTACTATAGGCAGAATAGGTAAAAAAGGTTTTCACCAATGCTTTTGTTCTTAAAAATAAGTGGCCAAGATAAGAAATGTAGCTGTGGAAACTGGTAAATGGCTAATGTTCATCCCTGAGAGGATGACTGCAGATTGTTTTCTAAACTCAAATGGTCTGGATAGTTGTGCATAATTGCAGGAGCATGCTTCAATCTAACACACCTGCTTGTAGGAAGAACAACGCCTCTTCCCTTAAAAGCATAGACACATGGGATCTCAGAGACCCTCACTGGAGGTAGAGAAGGGATAAATGATAGCTTAACTGCACATCTCTGACAGTTACTAGGTGAAGATCAAAATGAGTATTTCACATAAAGAGTGCAATAAGGAGGATAAGAACACAAAACCCCTACTGAAAGAGCTTATCTTAAATATGTATTCAGGAGATACTTCATACACCTTCTCCTGAAACTAATATTCCAGAATGCCTTCACAGGCCTTTGTCTTTGTGCCCTCACAAAGGCCGGCTGCTTGTTCTTGCAGATGATAGTAATATGTTTGTTGGGATTAACTTGAGGAGAAGTGTGGAAACAGGATAGGACACATTCAGACTTCTAAGTTGTTGAAATTGCCCCTTGGCAGATGCTCCATAAACAGCGACCTATTGCCTATTGGACATGAAATGTTGTGAAGAAATCACTTTTCAGTTTTTAACACAAAATAAAAATGTTGCATCTTTTTTATTTTTGTCTTCTAGACAAAATGTGTGATCAGATAAGTGATGCTGTTCTAGATGCTCATCTCACTATTGATCCAGATGCCAAGGTTGCTTGTGGTAAGTACAATGCAGACATAAAAACAGATTAATAAATTGCAACAAGTATACAATGTCTGTCAGTGAATAGTTTAGACTACTCTTCTGTCCAAAAAGAGAGGATTGAATGGGATATGAAATAAAGTTATATAATTGTAGGTTGTATTGCTGTGGTGAACCTTTTGTGACTGACTGCTATATGTTTAAGATCAAATGGAGAGGATGTCCTTGTTCATTGCAGGGGATTTAGACTAGATGACCTTTAAGAGTCCCTTCCAACTCTATCAGTTCTGTGATTCTATGAAATTTGAAGGCCGCAGTGATGCTTGGAATATGAAATGACTCCGCATGTAATTGGTAATGTGGAGCTTACCACTTCAGGTTGCTGTAGATGCTAAAAGCTTTCATGGTTGCCAAGGGCAACTGGGTGAATTAGTGTAACAAAAATCTGTCAAAGATTGGTAATGCCATCTGTTAATAAATTATGTCCCTCTAGCTTCAGGAGGTCTCTGAGCTGAAACTGAAATTGATGGAGAACAGAAAAGCATCTGGAGAAATAACTCTGTACACTTGACCTGTCCTTACAGATGTTTGTTGCTGACTGCTATGGAGTTAGGATGTTTGCATTGAATGGAGCCACCTTGAAGTGATTTTTATGTTAGTATCAGTTGAAGAGAAGAGTAATTGCACACAGACATATACTTAAGCTAGGGCTTTTCTCTATGTTTCCTCAATAAGCAATCATTTGTTTAGAAAACCTTATTCAGGATCATGTTCTGCAATTGTAAAAGTAGCAGCAGTAGAATTCTTTTTTTTTTTTTTTTTTCCTGCAGAATGTGTGGCAAAAACTGGAATGATTTTGCTTTGTGGAGAGATCACATCCCGGGCTATAGTAGATTACCAACAAATTGTGAGAGAGACCCTTAAGAGAATAGGGTATGATGACTCTTCTAAAGGTGAGTGTGATCCTTTCTTCATTCATTGTTGGATCTGTTCTGCATGTGGCCAAAATCTTGTTTTTATGGTCTTGGAAATAAAAAGAAATATGCATCCAGACCTACAAGAAAACTTCATGGATGTTGACACATTTTTGTGCCGATGCTGAAGAAGCTACTTGAAGATAGTATATTCACAAAGCACTTATTCTTGGAAAGACAATCTACTCCTTTTCCTCTGATGCAGAAAAACTAGTGTTTGCTCAGTTGCTCAAAAGTAGTTACATCCACAGGTTTATACAGTGAAAACTTAAACCTTGATGATCCTTGCCCTAGGAGCAAATAAGGCTACAAAATTTGAATTTAATGCTAAAGGGAATTCTTTATGTACTCTTAAAATATTTTCCCATTGTATCTTCATTTTAGCATTTTAATCCCTTATGCAACTGTAAGGGATTCCTTCAGTCTTCCCTTTTCATATATTACTTGCACAGTTTTTCTCCAGTTCTCAAACCTGCAACAATAACATCAACAACAAAAGAGTAACAATTTCTGGTACCATTTTCCACGTATGGTTTGAACCCTAGGCATCTGTATGTAAGAAGTATCACAAGATTTTGTGGTGCAGCTGGGGTTACACTTGACCTGTCAGTTTAAAGAGCTCATTTCAAGTCTAACTCACCCAGATCCTAAGGCTGTTAAAACAATATGCTAATATTGTCTCCTTTTGTTAGCAGTACAAAACCATGATGGTATTGGAAAATTATATACTTAGATTTATTAAAGGCTTAGCCACGGTAACTAGATAATCCCCAAAAGCTTCTTTATTGGATAGTAAACTTTCAAGAATATATGATCTCACTTCCCAAAATTTCCTTTACTAGGATTGGACCATAAGACTTGCACAGTTTTAGTGGCCTTAGAACAACAGTGTAAAGAGATCAAGCATGCTGTCTCCCATGGCAAGAGCGATGATGACATTGGAGCAGGGGATCAGGTAATGGGATTTTATTCTAGACACTGAAATGGAGTATATGTGCAAGCAGTTAGATTTGTGCTGGACCAGAGACTCTCCTTTATAGCCACTGTACAAATTAAAGTGTAAGAATTAATTGTAAATACTGTGTATTGTCTTAATTATCAGAAATGCAAAACAAACAAACAAACAAACAAAAACCAACCAAAACCAAAATCGGCCAAAACCAAAGCAAACCAATCAACCAAACAAGAACAACAAAATGACGTAGCCATCACTAGCTTCAGTGAAAGTGGCTTTTCCTGTGGCTAGTGGCATTACTGGTTAGAGATACAATTAAGCTTTTGATCAGTAGATGGCAGTGCTGGTCTTTTAAATCCTTTAGTAGCCCGGTTCTGCACCTCAGGCTGCCTTATTTCAATCGTCATGAATGGGGAAAACGCCGACTAGACTTTATGAGCTTTATGTCTATTAAACCTTTGCAGTGGATTCTTACGGATGCTTAAGTAACCTCTGGGAATCGATCCCTTCTATAAGTCTCATTCTTGTGCATGCAGATACGTAAATATTATTTGAAGCTGATTGTGCATCCAAGTATACTCACTCCACAAGTTCCTGCTATTTCTAAGTTTGGTTGGTCTTAAAGTACTTTGTGGCAAAGACAGGTGCGGAAATGAAAAGAGAACATGGAAATGGGTGGTGTAATTCCCCGTTTTTCAATGCAGGGTTTGATGTTTGGCTATGCCACTGATGAAACTGAGGAATGTATGCCCTTAACAGTCCTCCTGGCACACAAGCTTACTGCAAGGATAAAGGATCTGGAACGAAATGGAACATGGCCCTGGGTTAGACCAGATGGGAAAACACAGGTTTGTAAAGTAGATGCATAGGTAATAGTTCACAAACTTTAACAGCGAATAACAGCAGAAGTAATTTACCCCGTCTGCTGCTGAACTGGAATATATATATATAATATTTATATAATATATACATATACATATGTATTTCAAAAACGATAGTGTTATGTTCATATTCTGAGGCGAGGTGGATTTCACAAGGTGCATTTGTGTGTAACAGACATAGGATATTTAACCTGTTCTGACAGTGTCTTTATAGTTTTCTTCAAAATAACTCTAGTATTTTGCTTCTTTTCCTTTGAATGAAGATTAACAAATTACTGACAAGTTTAGTGGGTTTTTTTTGTTTTGTTTATTTTTGCTTTTGTTTTTATTTCCTGCATAAATATCTATATTCCAGAGTTTTGGATTGAGAAAACTGTGGTTAAAGCAGTTTCTCAGTCAAAACAGACCTGTTCTTGTGTGAAACTTCATACACGCTATATTTGACTAGTGGTTGAAGCCACTGACCAGACTGTGTTACAGAGCTGAGTAGGTGAGTCACTGAGCCACACTGTAACACTAATGCACTTTGGCAGTCTCAAAGGCAGTCCTCTGAAAAGCCCTTTCTCTTCCAGGGTGTGAAATCCACAGAAGAGGAAGGGAAATCTATAAATGTTACACTTCCAAGACAGCACAGTGTTTTATTCTTAAATTCTTTTGCTTTGATGGAAATGAACTGTACTGAATTGTACTGCTACAGCTGTTACAGTGCAGCATGGATTGTCCCCACCTTTTGTTGGTGGTGCATAGAACATGTGAATAGACTGGTTTCTGCATGGTGTATATATGCAAACATGCTTGGAGGGTAGAAAACTAGAGAAATCTTCTTTGTCTACAGGAAAACCTGTCCTGAGGGTGGAGCAATGTCATGTATTTTATATGTATATAAAAGCCGTTCAAAGGGTAGCAAAGAATACAGCTCACCATATCATCAACCACGCTCACTCATTTTGGTAGGGTTCTCCAAATGTTATTTTGGCTTTACTTTGGAGGCTCACTATTTGAAGTTACGTTAATATGCAAAACTGAGTGAGTTTAGCTTCTGCCAGGAGTAATCCTAGGCTTTGGTATGGAACTGGTTGATTTTTTTTTGTATCTGTGTGGAAACGCAGATAATACCCTTTACTTTTTGTAGTGGTGCTTTAGCACTTTCTATGTTCTTTTTCTACAGTGATACTAAGTATCAGCAACAAGATATTATTTTCCTTCCCCTTTCCCTTCATTTATTTATTTTTTTGCTGTAGAAAAGAACTATGAAGTTCCTTTTGAATTTTCAGACCGGTTTTCTACCTGAAAAAGTGTGCTCTAGGGGTGTTCCTGGCCTTGATTCAGTACCTTTTTTTTTCTTTCCAGGTCACTATGGAGTACAAGGAGAGTGATGGAGCGGTAGAACCTATCCGAGTGCATACAGTTGTGATCTCAGTACATCATGCTCCAGATATACCTCTACAACACATACAGAAGGAGCTAATGGAGAAAGTTGTCAAAGAAGTCATTCCAGAGAAGTATCTTGATGAAGGCACGATTTATCATCTCCTTCCAAGTGAGAAGTTTGTAGAAGGTGGTCCTAAGGTATGGTACTTCGAAAGAGTAAAGGATAAAGAGACTTGGATTCAGAAAGCCTGAACAAACTTTGCCACATGTTTCTAAATGTTCTCTTGCACTGGTGTACCCTTAATGGAAAAAGCATAAATGTTTTTAAGGGAGCTTCAGTCACTGCTACTGGAGTTTTTGTATTGGACAGCTTGCATTGAAACTGAGCTTTACCTGGTTGGATAACCAAATGTAAAAATCTCTGTATTGCTTCCAGAAGGTATTTTTAAATGACCGAAAGTCAGCCTTTAAGTTACATGCTAAAATTCCTGACAGGAAGTTTATCTGTTCTTTCATGGTAAAACAAATTAGCAAACACATACATGTACAAAAAAAAAAAACACCGAGAAATAACAACACCTTCTATAAATGGGTTTTTATATATAAATGTAGGCTTCAACATTTGAATTATTCAGAAAAGCTGCACAAATTTTACTGGAGACCTTAATGCACCAAGCCTCTCTCCACTCATCAGAATTTGACTTGTGTTCTGCTTTCCAGGTGCTAGGAAGTTATAAGCAGATCATTACTATGAAACTGTAAAAAGGTTTGCTGCACTTTTTTTTTTAGTTTTGTAAAAGGAGTTTAAAGAAGGATCAAAACTACAAGGTGTGCTCATGATTGTACTCTGATGATGTAGAGGAACTGCTTTCATTGAGGAATAAATATCAGTTTTATTCTCATATTATTTATTCAAAGATTTGAATTTAGTGGATTAATGCAGTTTGTGCTTTTCAAGATGGAGTTTTTGACACTCTGGAGTTTAGCAGCTTGCAGTCACCAGCTTTCTTAATCTCACAGAAAGGCAGTAATTCTCTGCTGGCTGAAGAAGTTAGAACATCTCATCAAGTTGTGGGAAGCAGGCAAACACCATGCAAAAGTGTTGGGTTCCACTGCTGGGGACTGAGGCAGACAGGAAGAAGAAAGGAGAAATACCAAACGGTCCTTCTGCCACCAGTGAACTGTTTGGTGAACTCAGCTAGAGTATTTCAGTGCTCTTGTGCTAAACAGCACTGAGCATGAAGTGCCCCATGCAGTGAATTCTTCTTCTGTAGTATGTGTATGTAAGTGAATCTTGTTGACCTCTTTGGTTACACACGATCCATTCTTCAGCAAGGCTTTTATCGTTCTAAATTCTTCACCTTTGTCAGGTGTTACTGAATGAAATAGTTGATCAGTATTTTGACATTGCTAATCTGAAGGGAGCACACCTTTTGTAGTACTTACTGTTATGCCACATTCGTATCAGTCTTCAAAAGTTATTGCTGCACAGATTGTTTAGTACATCTCTGAGAAATAACCCAGTTATGTAGAGCTCATTCATTAAACAGTTGTAAGTAAAAACAGATGCAATGAACATTGAGTTGTATTTGTGGAAAATACAAAACAAGACTGTACCCAATAGCCTTGTATGGAAGTGGATAAACTGTTGTGTTTTATAGGTACTCAATTTCTTGTTCTGCAGAGTGATGCTGGTCTGACTGGCAGGAAGATCATTGTTGATACCTATGGAGGTTGGGGAGCCCATGGTGGAGGTGCTTTCTCTGGAAAAGACCCTTCCAAAGTTGATCGTTCTGCAGCATATGCAGCTCGATGGGTCGCAAAATCTCTGGTGAAAGCTGGTCTCTGTAAAAGAGTATTAATCCAGGTAAGAGCAACTGTGAAAGTAATATACCATAACAGAAATTCTTTCCCGTGTGTGGCCATTCCCTCAGAATACATGTTTACAATCTATCTCCCATTCCAGTCTAAGAATTACATGTCTCATACTAGAATGGGTGATCCCATTGGGAAAATATTAAGGAGTCCTATGGAGGAAACCAAGACACAGGCCAGGAAGCACCTGGAATAAGGAGTGTTCTCAGTAACACTCTTTCTCCAGCTGTGTTGCTACCCCTGCTACCAGCACCTCTTTGCATTATCACAGCTTTTACTTCAGCAACTCAGCTGATGCTCTGCATACACATCCATTCCCAGCACTTCAACCTGGGCTGCACTTCACGTCACAGTTATATGTTAGCAGCGCCTAGATGTGGTTGTGCAATCTGCTCTTCTGAATAGCCTAATTACTTGTAGCTTAAACCATGTTAAGCTACATTTGAAAATACCCTAAAGTTACTGTGAGTTCTCTACTGTGGGTTCCACTATGGTGTAAAGTGTAACTAAAATCAAAATTCAATCATATGATTATTTGTTTTTAAGAGCTTAAAACAAGAAGAACTTTCATCATCAAAAGAGAATCATTTCCTTCCTTGGATATGAATTTTTGAGACTTCTAAGTCTAAGAAGCTGGAAGAGGTGTTTTATTGGCACCTAGACAGTTGTGCCATTAGTCAGAACCCAAACTGAATGCTAAAATGTTGAGATGTGTCTAGGCATTTTGTTATAATTCTCTACATACATGTTTATTCCAAGTAGCTGCTATGTAGTAGCTTTAACCCAGTGCAACAAATTAGGATGTTAAAATATAGCAGTGATCCTGCTGGTATTTTTCTGGAGGAATGTGTCTAAGAACCCTTTACTTTCTCCCTGGGCCAGAGGAGAAGTCCATTGAATGTGCTTAAAATCAGTAATACCCTGACATCTCAGTTAGGAACAAGACCCCTTGCTTTAGGTGTTCATGTGTTTGATATTTGATCAAACTTAAAGTGTGCAGTAAGACAAGGAAAGGACAGACTAAGGAGAGCGCAGATAGTGATGGCTAGCAAATCACTTTTTTTTTTTTTCCCTGAGGGACAAGAAGACATCTGACTTCCTGGTATGCACATTTTTGGTGGTATTTTGGCACACAGACATCATTGTCTTAATTCTTCAGTTAGGTGGGAATGTTGTTTCATAACTCTGAGAGATCCTCCTTAAATTCCCAAGCCTGACGTTAGATACGACAAGATTAATTTCGTTAACAGCAAACTATGGAGATGTTGGACATTTACAGTGAAAGTAAGAAAAGAAGAGAGAACGAGAGCAGAAAAGCAAAGATCTTGTGAAGTCACTGGAGTCTGGATTAAAGTTAACAAAAGGAAATATGTATCAAGTGGAAAAACAAATGTATTTTCAGACCAGTAGTGGCTGTATGCTATGGTAAGACCTTGCTGGCCTCTGATTAGTCTGATGATTGAGCTGGCTTTGCTATGGACGTTGTTTCCTTGCAAGCCAGCCTTCAGTACTGAAAATTCAAAATGCATAATGGAGGGAACTACAGACTGATTAGCTGTATATTATCACAAATACTGCATAGGTTTTCTTTAGTATGACATAGAATTATTGTCTTATTTGTTAATGAAAATGAGACCTAGCATTAGACCTAACATTAGGCTTAAGTAAAAGGACAAATAGCAAAAACATATTTCCTTGCTCTCTATATGTATAAAAGTACGTGTGATCTTCCCTTGATAAATGTGATAGCCATTTCCTTTCTCCTAAGCAAAATGTAGGAAGGACTGTTTTAACTGCATCTGGGTTACATGCATGTCTTCTACAGCTATCATACGCTATTGGTCTGAGTCATCCTCTTGCGATCTCGGTGTTTCATTATGGAACCTCAGACAGATCTGAAGAAGAGCTGCTTGAGATTGTACAGAAAAACTTTGATCTACGCCTTGGAGCTATCATAAGGTTTGTGTGCTGTTTTATTTGCTGAAAGAAATCATATTCTTAATGTTCCTTAACAGTTTAATATTAAAGTTTCTGGCTCCTAACCTCCCAAAAGTCACCTTCATCATATGTCTAATATTGCTGTTGTTTTTGCTGTTGCTTCGCCCACGCACTCAGTATGATATGCAAAGGCCAATTCTTAAATTTGGTCACAAGATGTACTGAATAAGTAAGACTTGTGTCAATTATTTAATGTCATATCTCCCAGTAACTGCGGTAGTGTGTTGTGTTGCACTTTGTTAGCCAGGTGGCATGCTTGATAAAGTAGAATTAAAATTTAATATTTGATGTAGATAGGCTTTCCAAACAGTCTGTTTAAAGGGTATGTAAGCCTATCAGTCCTTGACTTATCTGGAGGGCATCAGAAATACTGGCCTTTACTGAAGAAAATTAAGTACGTTCTCCCTGCCCTTGATCTTTAAGTGACAACAATTTGTGAGACAGTTACCACAAGATGGCAAGATTCTGGTGTCCTCACTTCGCAAGCAGTCCTTTTGAAATGAGTGGGAACTTATGTGCTGCAGTTTGCCCTTACTCATGCACAGAAACTGTGTGTTGCCCTACTACAGTAGTGGCAGAATAGTGTTTGCTGCTGCTTTTCTGGGGATATTGGCCACTAGACCAGAATAGAAAACGACAGTTTTAAGTTACTAGCTTCTTCAAGCCTGCATTCTGCATCAGAAAATCTGAAAAATGAGACCGTCACTACTTGTCATGCAGCTCTACGTAGCCTGTATAAAGTCAACTGAATTTGATTTAAAAGGAAGACAGATTTCTTAAATGCTTTCATAAACCTTGATAAGAGATTGAAATATCTTGTGTTTTAAGAAAAAAAAAAAAAGGGAGGGGGGGGGGGGAGAAAAAAGAAAAAGCTTGCCCTGAGATGAGCTGTCTTGAAGTGAAAATTCAGTTGCGAGCAGAAGCATGACTCACTGTGGCTACCATACAGTCGGTGAGGACAAGAAAACCCCCTGCAGCCAACTCAGCTGTATAACTTTCTGAAATATTTCTGGGCCTAAGCAAGCAGGTGTTTTAGACAGATATTAGTCCTCATACTTAAAGAAGTATGGGAATTATCCTGTTCCCTCAGAGAGCAGGCTGGAAGAGAGAAGTAGATTTGGCATCCGTACCTACCAGCAGTGATCCACCTCCATACAGAGTAGCTGTAATTTGATCTTAATATTTTTTCTTCTGTTTTTTCTTTTCCTAATTAACTCATGATTCTTTATGTGAACTCTTATGAGGTAGAGCTTGTTGCGAATTTGTAGTCAGTCTTCTTCAGACCTAATGGTAGAGGCTCACCTTCTCAGTCCTGAAGAACTTTTGAATCTCCTGGCTGATTTTCACTTCTTTTTTTCCTATTAAGGAAGCTACCACACTGTGAATTCATCCCTTATTAAGCTCCATAAAATTTGACATTTGAGCTCAAGTCTAAGACAGATACCAGCAAGAGTCTGATTTCATACATGAGGGAACCACTTTGTCACCTTCAGCAATGCTAGATTTAAAACTAGCCAAATGTTAACATATATGCTTATTATTTGAGCAAACTACTTTAAATGATTCACTTCTCTTTTCCATCTGGAGCTATTCCTATCATTCTAATCTATATATTCTATAGGAATGTTTACAGTATTTTACTCTGAGGGGAAAAATGCCAACATCTGAATGAATAGGAGGGCGTCTTTTGTTCCTTAAAAGGAGAGCCAGCTTTCAGAATCAAGTAGTATCAACATTTTTTCTAGTGTGGCCAACCTCTTGCACTTCTTTTTAGAATCTTTCCTGAACATATATACTGACAGTAGAGCTAACTTTTCTTTCAAATATTCTGAGATGATGCAAAGCATTATAGCAACTTAAGTTGCTAGGTAACATTTTCTAAGTGTTAACAGTTTATAACTCTTCTTTGCCTTTGTAATTATGGTGGTTCATAACCATCAGCAGCTATCAGACACTTTCCTTGATTGAATATGTTCAAAAATGCTACATTTTTATAGTACATTTTCCTTGCCCCAAAGTGGTGAAAGCAATAGAAAAGGAGACGAAAGCAGGCAAAAAAACAAGAACATTGTGTAGTGAGTATTTCCTTGTTAAACTTTACCTCATGACCTTCAAAGTTATTTAAATGGTGCTGGCTATCAGTCCTAAGCAGCTAAGCAACAAAACACTTCATAAGGTCTTACTTTTTATCTAGTCAGAACTCGTATTTTGATGGCTTTTCTGTTAGGGTCAAGTACAAATGACTGTACTAGCTGTTGGAGCATGTGATCATATTGCAGAAAATGTTATTTGAAACAAGACTTAGCTGCTGTACATCGTGAGATCAACAAATAATCCCTTAAGTGTGAGAATATGTAATACCTTCACCATCTGAAATGGATTAGCTATGCTACTAGTATTTGTTCTTCTTTCCTTACTCTGCTATTCCTAAGGCAGCTTTCTCTCTATTAGTTCAAGGTATGAACAATCTATTTTAAATGTGCTTTCAAAAATAATTGAATAGAATAATAACAAATATAAGAAAGCATAGATAGAAGAAAATATGTCAGACCTTGTCTAAAATAAAGGGAAACGTCTGTATGGATACCTGTGACTAATCATTTAGCGTAGCTGCAAACTGCTACATGATGCAGACCAAAAGGCAACAATCGTGACTTGCATCTTCACTATTTATCTAATCATAATTACTGTTAAGCCCTATTCTAATGATTTCATGCATCTGCATAAGCAGTTTTCAACCTCCACACCTAGATGATCATCCTTCTCTGCTTCTTTTGAGATCACCATTGTCTTTATAGCACAGTAGCATCAGAAAATATTCCGTAGTACACTTAAAATAACACCTGAACTTCATTCCAGTTGTAGTGCTTCTGTATCACGAAGTTTAAAAAGCTTTATTAATTGGTCTTTGATAGATCTGAAGAAAGCTGACAGTAATCACTTTAAATTGAAACCAATAGCTTACTACTTTAGCTGCTATAAATCTGTGTGATTGTGCAAGGAAACAACACCTAACTCATCTTTCTTCCAGGGATAATTCTAATCGTCCCTCTGATATGTCTAATCACAAAACATGTTGGAATAATTTTTTTTCTTTTCATTTAGGGAGCTGGATTTGAAGAGGCCAATCTATCAAAAAACAGCATGCTATGGGCACTTTGGAAGAGAAGAATTTACATGGGAGATACCCAAAAAGCTTGTGTATTAAGCTTTTCAGAATGCTTCATGTAATTGACAGGTTGTTTAACAATCAGATACAATTTCAAGCTGTTCATATAAAGACTGTACCTACTCTTGTTTTGAAATGACACTGTGTGGCTAACAGATGTACTAAAAATCATATGTATTCAAATTCTAACTTTCATAGTGGTCCTGCATTTCAAATGTCTTTGGTAATGTGAACAATTTAGGCCTCTGGCTGCATCAGAAGTTAAGTGCACAGATGATTATAGGAACTAAAGTCAGTACAATACTGCCAGGGAAGCTGGCTGCTGCTTACCCAGTTAACTTTGTGTTGAAGTGGGTGAAGTACCTTTCAACAGCCCTCTGTAAAAGGAAAACAGTAATAGTTCAAATTGCCTCAGTGCTTTGGGCTGTGATTTCTATGACTACTGTTTCCTCTGGTTACATTTGCCTGGAACGTTATAATTCTGTAATGAGATTCTGTGTTGTAGTTCTTTTACTCATTTATTGTTACTCCTTTTAAAACTGCAGTTTTCCGTGTCCGTGTGAGATGGAAATGATTTAAGTTTCATTGAGTCACTGAATGGAATGTGAAAGCTTTTTATGAAAAATAATTGGAGAGCATTACCTTCTTTTGACTTCTCTAACTGAAAGCACAAATTGAAGAAAGAATTCAAAGTCATTCAGTTTTTCTTCAAGGACTGGAAAAGATGAAAAGGCTTGTATACAGGAAGTAGCACTATATATCTAATCTCCACAGCTTCTGTCTAAAAATTTTAGCAAATTTTCTAATACCTATTTACATGGGATAGCTAATTTGCCCAGTGTAAAATTTTCTTCAAGAACAGTAAAGAACATACTCCTTGTTTAAAACAAGGGATCAGAAAAAAATGCTACCTCTGCTAGATGAAGCAACTGCTACACAAAATCAGTGAACATCTTTTCAAATGTTCCCATTATCATTCTAGAAATGAATTAGTTAAACTGTGGCTTCAGAAGTGAAAAATGATGCCCAGAGCAGACAGAAGCATCACGACTGCAGTTACTGCTGAAAATTTAGCTAAATTAAAATGTTGCCTATGTAGAGGGATCAATCAAAATAATTTTATATCCAAATGTTGCAACTACTGCTTTATTATACATGTTAATTTAATATCAAATAAATAGGCTTTTCTTTGAACACAGTATATTAAGTAATTTCTCAAAATATAGTGGCTTGTAATCTATGTAAGAAATAAACTATAATCACACACCAGAGTAAAACACATGATAGTTTATACATTATATTTTGTGACTTCATCCAGAGCAGCAGGCTGCATGGATATTCAGCTAATAAAGTTACATGAATGAAAAACACATATTATAATGAAATTATTTGTGTATAACATACAGTATAACGTGTAGAGGTGTTAGTTGCCATTCTAGGAAAAACAGAAATCAAATAATGAATTTAGATGCGCACTTGCAAAATCTAATGGCTCTCATGGGGGTCCCTGAGGCAGAATTAAATCTAAAGCTTTCACAAGGGCATGGTTTCAGTGAAACTTAGGCAAGCCAATTAGAGAATGAAACAGAAGCGCCAACTCAGCTATGAAAGTGCATATCTTTTTGGTCTCGGAAGAGATGAAGTGTCTCTGCAGGCAAAATGAAGACATTAATACTAAGAAAGGTCAAAACCTGTTCTGTTTGCTTTGTGTCAGAATTAGCTTAATGACTCATGCTTTCAGAGTATATCACAAGAGCAGCTGCATCAAAAAATAAAAACGCTGGAGGTGTATTTAGTCTTCCTTCTAAGACTGATTTTCAGCTGTGCTGAGCCTAATAAATCTTATCTAGAGCCATGCAGACATTATATATCTCATTTTGCTAGCTGTATTTATCTTAAATGCTACAGAAAGATGCAAAATGGGATGCTAATTCATTACTCTTTTATTCATGTAATGTCTAATGAACTGAAAGCAATCACTGATATGGAAATAAAAGTGCATATCATTACGAAGTGCTAGTAAATAGAATGAACTCATCATTTAATAATACCTCAATTTATAGATCTCCACTGCCTTGACCTTATGATACAAAAGGAAATCTCTTCTTTACTGCCTTCCCCACCCAAGATTTTTGCTCTAAGTACTATTGGCTTATTCTGGGTGAGGCTGTAGAAGGAAGGGGACTAGATGAGAGTTAAAATGGGCAGACCAGAGGATAACCTTTTCATCAGGATCTCAGCAATCCTGCAGCAGTCCGTTCTGTTTGTCAAAACTGGGATGCAAGTTACCAAAAAGCAGCACAACCTTGTTTTCTTCCACTTTTCAGGATGGCAACATAAAAACAGATAGGCCTTACTACCTTTAGCAACTTTAAAGAAAACATCTACAAGACTTTCAAGACGTGTAAATAACAAAGAACATGTTAATCTTTTTGGCTAAGTACTGTTAAAATCAGAGTATTGTACATTTTCTTTTTCGCAGCAATAAATAAATAAAAACAATAAAAATAAATATAAATAAATAAATAAAAAAGCTCAACTTCACTACTGCAGAGACCTTCAAACAGCTGCACATACTTCAAACTCTATCCTACTTAGTGGTCTGCTTGACCACTCGGGTGAATATTTACGAAGATGGGAAGTAAGATATTACGCTGGCATTCTTTCCAACTTTTGTCGAGGAAAACTGTATCTACATCAAACCTCTCCTAGCATATCTGTAGTAGCTGAGGGTGTTTAAATCTATCTCGGCTTTTCCAAACATAGCATTCTTGCTTATTAACCTACAATTTTTTTTCTTATAATTCTTTCATCTGCAACATGGTTACTCTTCTGCAAACTTTCTTATAACAAACTCCCACTGTAATCTATCACTGTATTACTAGAGCAATTTGAAGGAATGAGAGGAATTGTACAAATCTTTGGGCAGAGCTTTTAGGATTAGATGTCACATTTAGTGCCTATTTGCATGCAATTTTTTCACTGAAATTTTGGATTGTTTAGTCCTTGTGCAAGATCCTTTCTCAGCAGTCAAATCAAATTACTTTCTGAGATGATGGAGTACAAAATGAAGGTTTTAAATCAATTTGATTGAATTTTCTTTGCTATTTTTTTTATACTTCAAAAATGTACATACATACTGACAGGGAACCAAGACTTAGGCAAGATTGTAGGGGCATTTCAAGCAGGCATAAGCCTGTACTGCTGCTGAGAGAAATACATCTGTTGTCTTGTCATGCTCAGTGGTTTCTTCAAGCCTTTGTGCCATATCTTTAGTGCTTTCGTGGTGCTTAGTAGTGAATCCATCAGGAACTCTTAGAGAGTTGGCAAAAAAAGAAAATAGAAAGGAGGTCACTGTAGACTGGGTCATTCAGTCTGTTACTGAAGATAAGGAAGAAGTCTTGGTTTTCATTTAAGCTGAAGTCTGAATTTTAGTTGTTTTGTATTCCCTCTCCGATGCTGTTCTTCCTTTGGGAATAAGAAAGGTGCTAACATAATCCAAAACTTCAAGTGCAGAAGAATTGAATCTCCAGTTCCTTACAAAAATTCTGTTCCTTTTCCAGTTGTGGCCCTGTGTGAATGATTCTTCAAAGAGGAACATGGAGGTTAATGTTAAGGCAAGGGGAAAATGAGTTGAACAGCATGGTGTAGCAAGCCTATCTAACCTTGTTTGTTGGTCCCAAATAATTCCAGCCTTTGCCTGAAAAACAAATCTGGAGAGGTCAGAAACAAAAGGAAACTGAAGGTAGGATGCTCCTGATGTGAATACAGAATCTGCTGTTCTCAAAGTGGTAATGGTAGTATGATTTACAACAGTAAAAGATGTTGTTTTCCTAAAGGGAGACTAAAAAAACAGCATCTGACTTCTGTTCCAAACAGAAGGAAGTTCTCCATATAATCCAACTTTAATAACATTATTTTTTCTTTGGTAAAAGATAAAAAACATTGCAAACTCAGTGCACATCTACTAGCCTTTAAGACGACACTTCTTGACTGCTGAGGAGTTACAACTCAGTGAGGGAAGCACAAAATTACACCCATGCAGCTGTCATTTACCCATTAGTGCAAATTAATGGCAAGGAGCTGCATCAGGGGAGGGTCAGGTCAGGGTTGGGGAAGGGGTCTGCGCCAGAGGGCGGCAGGCATGGAATGGGCGGCCCCGGGCTGTGGGCACAGCCCCGAGCTCAGGCAGCTCAAGGAGTGTTTGGAGGCTGCTCTCAGACATTGGGCTTGAGTTTAGAGTGGTGCAGTGTGGGGCCAGGAGTTGGAAACAGTGATCGTTGTGGGTTCCTTCCAACTTGGGATGTTCTGTGGTTCTATGGTTCTTGTGCAAAGAACAGTGAGTTCTCAGTTTGTGGAGGCTGACTGAGAAACACCGCTTTAATAACTCATCATCAGTGCAGGAGAGAACCAGCGTGGCCATCTGAACCCTCTAGGAATTCGTTGGCGACTGTGACTGTGTCAGCGATGGCTACTGAAGGCAGCAGACAGGAAGTGAGGGCACGACTTTTGGAAGAGGGATTCTGGCTTCTAGCGCTCTTCCTCCTAACAAGCGGCCTCACAGCAGGAACGCACCGTAACCGCTACTCCACCACCAACCCAACGCTGCTGGCCGGGCGGCAAAGTGAGCTCCGCCCGGGGGGGCGTGGCTTCCCGGGAGGGGGCGTGTCCGACCGCGGCGCGCCGGGCCGAGGGCCGGCAGGAAGGGGGCGGCGGCGTGAGGTCATATGTGACGTATCGTTCCCGGAAACAGACCGGGTCGGAGGGTACGGTGGCTGAGCAGGTAGTCTTCGGTCGGTAGCTCGGTAAAGTCGGCCCGCACCCACCGCTCTCTTTCCTTCTGCGTCTCCCCCGGTGCCGCCGGGCAGCGCGGGCCGGAGCCAGGCGGAGCCATGTCGCTCCTGCAGTCCGCCCTGGACTTCCTGGCGGGCCCCGGCACCCTGGGGGCCGCCAGCCGCGACCAGAACGACTTCGTGGGGCAGACGGTGGAGATGGGCGAGATGAAGCTGCGCATCAGGCGGGTCATCGCGGAGGGTAAGCGCGGGGCGCGATGGCGGCGGCCGGGCGGGGCCGCGCTGCGCTGCGGGAGGCCTTCCCGCGGGCCGCTGCCCACAGCTGAGGGGCCTGCCTCGAGCGGGCGGTGCTCGGCCCGGGCTGGCTGCGGGCGGGGGCTGCCGGTGCCTCCAGCGTTTCCTCGTGTCCCTGTGGAGCCAACGGGGCCTGCGGAAGCGCCTTGTCACGGGACAGGAGTTAAAGTGCAGAACTCGAGGTGGAAAGGACGCAGAGAGATCATCGCGTTCAGCTCCCGGCTCCACACAGCACCACCCAAAACACAAACCGTGTGTCTGAGAGCGGTGTCCAAACGCTCCCTGAGCTGCAGCAGCTCGGGGCCGTGCCCACTGCCCTGGGCAGCCTGTTCCGTGCCCACCGCCCCCTGGTGCAGACCCTTTCCCCGACCCCCACTGACTGTCCCCTGACGCAGCTCCACACTCAGTGTATGCATACGCTCAGCGGCACAACTGATTTCTCCCGGGCAAGAAGACCAGTACCTCTTAACACTTGAGCGTTTTTTGAAAGAACTTACAATGTTACATAAATGCCAACATATTAAGCAAATTTAACATACTAAAAAAAAAGGCTTTTCAGATGAGCAGCATCCTATATCAAACACAAGTCTTATGAGGAGCAGCCAAGGGACCTGGGATTGTTCAGTCTGGGGAGGAGGAGGAGGCTTATGGGAGACCTCATCGCTCTCTAGTGATAAGGTCTCTTCCACCAGGGAGGTTCAGGTTGGATACTGGAGAAATTTATTCTCAGAAAGAGAGGTGATGCAGTTGAACGGGCTGCCCAGCGAGGCAGCGGACTCACTATCTGTGGAGGTGTTCAAAAATCACGCAGATGTGATACTTAGGGATATGCTGTGGTGACCAGCATTGGTGGTAAGGGGACAGCTGGACTAGATCATCTTGGAGGTCTTTTCTAATCTTAATGATTCAGTAATTTTGTGCCTGTAAAACTGCGTTGGTGATTTCTGTCCAGCTGACTGGCCTCAAAGACCAGTGTGTGATTTAAGTGTTTAATGTGAGGTTACAGTAGTCTTTGCTAAACAGAATACAGGATGCATCACTTAGGGCTCTGCAGTCAGGGAGGAAATGAAAACATGTAACTTTTAAAAGAAAGAATTTCTGCAATTGAAAGTGGAAGGCTTGGAATTTCCTTGAATGCAGATGTCTCAACTTATCTCAAGCTTCTATCAACAAGAAGGGAGTAGAACTATAGGAAAGTCTCCAGACCTAACTACCTTGCACTGGGCTTCTTTGGGGCAATTTTCACTGTCATTGCATTTTTGGATAGATGTTATAGCACACTGCTTGGTAGCCTGTTTTGAAATAGGTGCAGTGTTTGGTGTGTCTGAGCTAATTAGATTTTAGTAGAAATTAGGATCATGTGCTTATATTCAGAGGAATTCTTCTATCTTCAAGCAGAAGAAATGCTGGAGGCTTGTCTTAAGACGAAAAAGAGAACTAGTTATTATTTATACGTTCACATAATTCATGAACTTTGCACAATATGTTGCATTTTTTTTAGGCTAACATCCCAAAGCTCTATTCAGAGCTTCTTTTAATTGTTGAAATTACTGTCTGTAGCTATCTCTTGACATTCTCTCGCATTGAAGTAATTTTATAGATAGATACACTATTTATTCCAGCTTAGTTTTCTTGGAATCTCATAGTGACCAGGCTGGGAGAAAACTTTGCTTCTTTAAGATTAGTTTCTGTAGTTAAACTCAGAAAAAACTTGCTGCATAAAACAGGGCATTGGCTTTCACCCCTGTTTTATTTTCCTAGAAGGCAAAGCAAGTATTGCTTTAACACTCAGTCACTTCTGGAATGTGATCTCAGGCAAAACCTCACAGACTTATCTGAAAGAAGGAGGTCTTAGATGGTGAGCAGCATGTAAAACATAAACGTTAGCCTTATTCTGCCATCAGCCTTTATTTGCAGCTTCTTTAGAAAACATACTGTCAAAATTATGAGTGCAATGTAAGCAATCAATAATATGTCACTTCAGAGTGAGCACTGAACTAACTGGCTGTTGCTGCTAATAACCTGATGTTCCAGCATGGACTAATTGCACCAATTTCCGGAGTACAACAAAGGAAAAGCTGGCCAGGCAGCTACTGTCAAGAGAAATGTTTAGTTCTTGGTTCTGAAGCAAGTTTTTCATACTTGAGCAGCTGCTTGCTGTTCACAGGCCTTCTAAAATGTCAGAGTAGAAATGCCATTTAAATGATTTCAAGCAAACAGAGATGTGCTTTAAGTCTAACCCTCATAACATGATACTTGTCACCACAGTTTCTAGTGTTCCTTGTTTGCTGTGGTATTACAGGTTTTGCTTTCCCTTTCACTGACTGAAACCACTCCTAACAGCTTGTGTATGCTAAGAGGTAAGGTTTCCTACCCACCATAGCTGTGATAAAACAGTCTTTTGGTATATTCAGTATTCATACAACTGCAGGTTGCAATAGTGAACCTGTGCTGACACTTGAAAATCTTTTGGGGACGACTTATCGAACAGATGTTGCAAGAGACTTGCTTTGTTAATCAGTTTCTCAAAAACAACAACCAAACAACCAAAGCAAAAACCAATGCAAAAACAAAGAAGAATAACCTCATTGCGCGCAAAAAAACTCAAAGATTTTTCATTAGGAAACTTATGTTTGGTGGTCTGAATGTTCCAGTCTCTTCTGCTGTTTTTAGAGTTGGATTGGGAATGTTTGTGTGTTAGATTTAGTATGATTTTTTGCTGAAATTGAACTTTTCATCTAGTCCTGAGCCTTGTGCTTGATGATTTCTCGTAAATGCATACCTGTGGCTTGAGAGTAGCCCCTTCAGTGCTAAACAAATTGAAAATATTTTTCTTTTAAATGAGTTTTCATAGCAGATTCCATAGGAAAAAATCAAGTAGTGCTTTCTGGATTTACATTTCAAATCTGTGGTAAAATTTATCTGAATAGGAAACGCATGGAGTTGACCTTTTCTGTAAGGCGGTAACATTTCCTTTGTTTTTAGTTGATGTGAGTGCAGTCTGTGGGTTAGCATTACAGAGTACGATACGGCAGGGGTTAGTTTGGCTGTTTTTGCACCTTGCAGCTCTTTCCAGCTCTGTGCTGCCTGTCTGCATTGGTGTAAGTATATGTGTGCCCACATTGTAAACCAAGACACTAGTTGTACAGTTCATGTAAGTGCGTTTCCATCTTTGTTCTGCAGAAATACCACAGTAAGAGTAGGACTGAGCTCATGGTATGTACAGAAGGACATTGAAAATAAACTGTGGGGACAGGGTGGTGGTCTCTCACTGGTACTACTACCTCCAAGTGCAGGAACAGGTTAACTGTTTCACAGGATGGACTGAGTGCTCTTGGAGTAGTTCATAGAGTCACAGAATGGCTTGAGTTGGAAGGGGGGACCTTAAGTCCTACCCATTACTGAACTCCTGCTGTGAATGTAAACACCACCCAGCAGATCCTGCTGCCAGGGCCCCATCCAACCTGGCCTTGAGTGCCACCAGGGATGGCACACCACAGCTTCTCCGGGCAGCCTGTGCCTCACTGCCCTCTGAGTAAAGAATTTCCTCCTAACATCTAACTTAAATCTTCCCACTTTTTAGTTGAAAGCCATTTCATCTTGTCCTATCATTATCTGCCTGAATAAAAAGACTCCTTACATGTAATCTCCTTTTAACTACTGGAAAGCCACAATGAGGTCTCCACGGAGCCTTCTCTAGGCCAGAAGATTTAGAAAACTTATCTTGCTTTTTTATTCTGTCCTTAATCTTTTTGCACCTTGGTAGTACTAGCTCAGACAGCAGTTGTTGCTTTGTCTCTTCCATCTCACCCAGAAACAAGCCACCCATATTACATGCATTTGCAGTTGGTGCTTGAGGTTCTGGATCTTCATTCTGTACCATAGCAGCAAGATTTGTTAACAGTTAAGTTTCTGCTTTGCACCTATGAGCCTGTTAATCTTCTGCTCAAACTCAGTGTCCCCTGTGACATTGCCCAGGCTGCTTCTGTGACTAGATTTGGAATCTTCACTAGCTCTTACTTCTCCCAAACCATGGTCTTCATCTTGAGGGAGGTAGGTCAATCAGTATCTTTGTCATCCTCCCTTTTAAAATGATCCAGAGCAGACTTTCTTCTATCCTTAGATAAGTAGCAGATTGGTTATTTATTTCACAATCTGTATTAAGATTATTAATTATAATACATTATTAATTTCCATCTCTGTTACTAGCTCCACACTGTGTACTTGAGTTGCTATTTTTTTTAATTCCACTACTGATTCCTTGATATTTATGGATCCTCTTGCTCAGAATCACCTTTTGACTATTCTGTTTCTTCCTCAGTGTTTTCCTTCATGGCATCTGTCAGGTCAGATCAGATGTTTGCTTATAATAGTAAACTAACTTGAAGGAACTGGCTAGCCTCCTCTGTTTTCTCCTTTGACATTTCAATAGTTAATTGCAGCTAAGACATTTTAGAGGAAATGAGTCAGTGCCTTTACGTGTACTCCTACTTGCCCTTCACGTGGTGCTGGCTTCAGTGCTTGTCATGGTTCTTTGGGGTCTTCCAGTTCAAGCTCATGCTGCCATAAAATTCTACTTAACTAAATATTGATTACACAACTAGTTGTACCATATTAGTCAATGTAACTATCTTACATGCTTTTCATGTGGGCAGTCTTTCGTATGCCCACGCATCACTCATCAGTCTTGCTATTTTGTTCTTGTTTCCATCACCACATGAACATCTGTTCTTACCAGGCAATCTGGATGCATATAGTCCAATTACATGTGACAGAGCTCTTCTGACACTTTCTGTTATCTTTGAGTTTTACGGTGTTAAGTGTCCTTCCCCTTTGTTTAGGAATGCCTGGATTCCTGTATCGTTCTGTACCAGATAGCTGAGGAACTGAGGCTGTTGTGGCTGATTCAGCAATCGATACACCTGCATATTTGACCTTGTAAGAGTGATGGGGAACAGGTGACCAGAGCAGGCTGAACAGTAGTCCTCAGAAATCATTGTCTTAATTCTCAGTCCTGAAATTTGGCATATTTGTGTAGTAACCCTGCAAGTTTGTTTTCTAAATGCTGGGTGTCTTGGACAAAGAATCACTTACAGTAAGCCTTATGCTTATTTACCTGCTAATGGTGTTGTTCGATGGTGATGAATAGGGAAAATTCATTATCTCCACCTATACTGTAGGAGGAATAAAACCTGGCCACTGAGCTGTCAAAATATTAATTGAGAAACTGTCAATGTCAGACCATCAGTGAATTATAGAAACTTGTTTTGGTCTCATTCCTTTATTCTGTCTAGGAATGTGACTACAAGGAGAGGGCAAATTAAATGAGAGTAGCATGTTCCATCACATACGCTGTCATAAGAAAAACAAGATTTTTTTTTTCTGTGACAGATGTAATAGCTTCAGGATTGTATTGGTATTATTCAGTATAACTGAAGAGGGAGAGGCCTGTTTGCTGTGCACAGAATGACTGTGTAATAAAGCACCTTTACTTTTTAAAGCATATATATAAAATACAGGATGACAATTTAATAGTTAATGTAAGATATTGACAAAACTACTTATGTACCTAAAAATTATGCACTCTTTAAATATCATATTCCTTCAGTGTTTCTAGTGAATATGTTTTGTAAAAGCAGTTTGTGGTGGGAGCAGTGGGGTAGCAGAAACAGTTACAAGAGTTCATAAGTTATTTCATATCTTTTGTTGATGAAGTAAAATTATATTAAGTATAGAGAACTTAAAGTTGCTGTGTAGCAGTAAACAGAAGCTTGAGTTGATCCATTAAACATAAGCTGATATTTTTCAATGTCTTCTAAGTTTGTAAAGGTAAACTTCTGCAAGTTTTATATTAGTGTTTGATTAGATTAGGCAGTGCTTCTGAGAGCTTTCGTAGTGTGTTGAAGATCCATTGACAAGTTCAGTAGTTATTCCTGTTGCCTCTTGATGCATAATAAAATCTTCCTACAAATATTTCGTTACCAGCGAAATCTTAACTTGAGAACTGCTGTCAGGTTTTATGGGTTAAATAATAAATTATCAGTGTTCTTTTTCAGCTTGAAATTTTCTGGAACAGAGATCACAGTCAGGGGAAAATCTTTAAATAAATCTAATCTTTAAATAAATTAGAGTGTTTTTCTTCTGATAAGCTAAGTGAGATAAACTGTGTACAAAGTAGTCTTCTATCAGTGTTTTCAATATCTTTTTTTTAAAATAGTTTGAGTTACCACGTTGAAGATAAGTGTATCAGGAAAAATGTTTTATGCCATAATTGCTGTTTAAAATTAGTTTTTGTTAATAGCTAATTCAACTGCAGACTGATTACACCTGAATATTTTAATGGTTTTCTCATTATTCTTGAGTATATAACTGCTGTTCTATGAAGTGCAGACTAAGTTGTTGACTGTATTTGAACTGTGGTATCTTCATTTAATTTAAACAATTTCACACAAAATAAATTGCACTTGTCAGTGAGAGGAGTTGATGGCATGTAACAAGCAACACTTGTCTTTCAATGCATAGTGAGAAAAGTACTGCCTGGTAATATATGTTAATTGTGCTATGTGTGAAGCTTGTGGTACTGCTTTAGCAAGATGTTCTTTGGGCTGATGAATACGTAACAAAGGCTGAACGTAGATGATGGAATTAGAGTTTCAATGCATGTGATGTTCTTTAGCAAAAGAATCAAGACTTTATATCCTCTAATGAATAGTCAAAAGAAGATGGAGCTTTCACTGTTTATGTTAATAGCCTAATGAGCAGCTTGTGGGGTGCCTGGCTACTTTACATCTCACAAAGCACACTGACATCTTAGTGTGGATTCTTGTATGAGATAGCTGAGAGAAGCTCCAGAAAATTGCTTTTCGAACTGTGTGGATGGAGTTACTGGAAGAAACAAAATAACTTCTCTTAAATTACAAAGTTGTAATTCACTAAGGCTAAATGTCCAGGTAGCCTTCTTTCTTTCTTTCTTCCGGATGCCGTAGTGAGAAGGTGAAGTCATTGTTTTACTTGTGCTTGTCCCTCAGTTTAGAAAGAAACACTTTGAAAAGAGACATGTATTTTTCTTCCTTCTGTGGAGGGCACGACTGTGACTTTCACTTTTTGCGCATTCAAGTCTTTAAGATTCTTTGATATGGATAATATTAATACCAGTGTTTTAAATATGGCATTTCCTTAATACGACAGCATTTTGTAAATAAGGCAAGTAAGCTGGCACATCACGGGGGAAAGAGCTTGTCCAGCTGTGCTGCTTGTAGAAGGAAATCTCAGATGGTTGTGGTCAGCTTCCCATGTGCAGGAAGAAAAAGCCGAAGAAAATTAGAATAGATGAGAGACGGGGAAGGAGATTCTCTGTAAGATCTCCCTCTTTTTCTTAGATATCTAAATTGAAAGCAATATACTTCTGTTTCCTCTTTGTGCTTTTCACAACTTTAGAATGTTTTTGTTGCTTGTTTTGCATAGGAGACTGAACAGTTGAGAGTAAACCGGGTAGGTGGTTCTGTGGAAAAAACAGGAAACAAGCATGTTCTGTAGCATGATTTATTAAGCTTCCTTTGAGCAAGAAGCGTGATTAAAAGAGTAAGGCCACGGGAGAGAACTGTGATGACACAAGGAATGCATTATTGACACTGCTTGATCAAAGTCTAAAAGTTTCACCATGAAGAAAGAATCATTCCTTAGTGGAAAAGGTAGTAATACAGGCTGCAGACCTCCATTTCTTCAGTTTGAAAAGCTGCCATGTATTAAAGCCATATTAGTTACTTGCTTGAAGCAGCATTCCAACAAAGTGGAACTTGTGTGTCATGGTTTCATGATTTTTTGTTATTGGTATTCCACATCATAACATCATGTAGTGCATTGGGAGTTAAAGAGTTAATGTTAATGTTAAGTTCTGTGGATTGTTGATAGTTCCGGGTATACCTGTCTCAGAAGAGAAGAACTACATACCCCAGAGGACTTTTCACTGTTCTGTTTCTGTTTTCCATTCAGAGGGAAAGATAAAACTGTTGGCAGGTCGTTAGACATGCCGTTTTCCCTTGCTGCTTGTCTCATCTGCAGTCTGTGCTCCCTAGCCGTCTCACCTTCAGCATTAGAGTAAGGCCTTTGGTTTTGGACACTCTCTCTCTCATTCTACTTGATTTATTAGCCTCAATTCCAATTGTATTGTATTATATTGTGTTGTCTTGCAGCCTGGTATCATATTTAGTAGATCAGTTTTCCTCCTCAGATTGTTGTCCCTGTTTTGTTTTAGGCCTATCTCCTTATCTTTTCCCTCTTCTCCCTTTCCTGGGGTGTGGGTCCCTGGGTCCCCTCACCCCATTAGTTATGGAACCGGGCCGAACCAGCCTGTGAACTATTGACATTGAGTCTGCTATTGATGCATTTAAAAAAAAAAAAAAAAAGTGGTTTTTTGTCTTAGTTGACTTTCCTTATATTGGAGGAAGACTTTGAATTCAAGTTTATCAGACCAGTTGAAACTGTTGGAAGAGGTACCAAAACCTGTAGGGATCTTCAGAGTTTGGACCAGCTTGTTTGTTTTCAGGTTCATGCTTGAAAATGATTGATTGAACGATTGAGGTTTACTTCTGATGTGTTGATGCTTTCGCCTGTATAAATCCTAAGGGGGCACACATTTGAATGAAGTGTGGTTGTCTTTTGGAGCGTGTGTACGTAGATGTGTGAACATTGGCATTGGCAGTGTTAGCAAGGTGTGTGCTTGAAATGCTTTTGGACTTAGCCATACCAGGCCTCTGAAGCCTTGCTGGTGCATTCAGCATAACTGGGCTTGCAAAACAACCATTCTGTGATCTGGGGTGTGACTGTGACTGCTTTGCATTTGTGTGCCTTCCAGAAAGCTAACTGTGCAGTAATTTCCTGTACTTGAAATTTGTGCTACGTAAAGACCCCAACTTAGTAAACTAAAGCATATGTTTTTCAACATGGAAATAGTGGAGTTAGTAGAATAAAAACAGAAATATTTTAAAAGATGCTTGTGAAAACCTCATTCTGTAGGGCTAATGGTCCTTCTGTATAGGAGGTCTGTGGGTTGTGAATAGAACAAGGGTAAGGAGGCCATGCTGCTGAGGTGTGGTGACTGGTGCTCCTGTGTGCACTGGTTGCCTCTAGTGCTTGCAGCTTTCTTTGGCAATGGTCTCCAAACCTGGGTCTTAATTCTCAGTGTGAGAAGGGAGTTGATTGGGAAGCCTAGTCAAAAACTATGGCTTCCCAACACTGAGCTTCGTTCCAAAGATGACCAGGTTATCTTGCTTGCATTACCAGCACTGTGAAATCTGCTGTTGATAGTCATAGCTGATGGGTGCTGTGCAGAATTGTGGTTTTCTTGCACATATTCTTATTTGAAAAAGAGTAACATTGCTTCAGATAGTGCTCTGTATGAAGAATACACTCCATGGTGTTGTGTACTTCCATCTGTGGTATAGACAGATGGTGTGCTTTAGCCCCTGCTCTGTCAGCACCCAAAATAGAGGTGCTTGATTGTAATTGTTAACCAGAACGCTTGTGCTGAGAGTGTTAGGAATACTGGCATTACTATTACAGAAAGCAGCAAAGCTGCTTTTAGAAAATGTATCAAAGTAAATGGTAAACACAGTTACAAACTTGGGTGGTGTGTGGCAGGACTGACTGGCAGGGGCTACTGTCAGATATTGTTGATGATCTGCTTTTCTGTAGTGTGGTTGTTGCCTTTTCCTCTTTGCTACCGGTGTTTTGGTTTTGCTGTTTCTATATGGAATTTCTCTAAAGAAAACACAGTATCTAGGAGCCTGTCATTCATTCAGATCATGCTACTGGTGGTAATGGCAAGGTAACAGGATATGTGTGGGTGGTAACATATAAGTGTTGTGCAAGTAAGGAGAGCATGGCGGGTGATTCCCATGTGAGACTTTCCGGGGTTCCTCTTTGAAAGCCTTGTATCTCATTGAATTGCACAAAGTAAATAACTTTGGCCTCATGTTAGTGTACCTCATGCAATGAGAAAAGGTAATGGGTACTAATATGACTGTACCAGTTTAGATCCTGCATCGTTTGAAAAACGTCTTGTCAAATTGTTGGTTATTTTTATTCCTTATCCTGTTCTCTTAGACCTTTTGATGAGTGAAGTCTTCCAGGACACTGACATCTGTGCTTATTCTCCAAATTACTGTTAGAGAGGACATTGCTATGTAATTGAATGAGAAGTTATATTAGTAGAACAGAAAGACAGCTTAAGTTGTTTGTCACTTACTTTGGCTGTTAATCTACCAGGGATACTCTGCTGGAAGCAGAGTATGCAGCAAGTGTGCAGCCACACTGTTTGTGTAAGCAAAGGGAGGACATTTGCAGGAGAAATGGAAATGGTATATTGAGTGATAAACTTCAGTTTAGTAACAACATCGTCCTTTATTTTGGCTTTTAATAAGAAGTCTGAAATACTGCACTGTATCTTAAACATATAAGGGGGTTCATATTTATTTTTCTCCTTTGGTTATTGCCTTTCTGTGGGAAGGCTAACAGAAACAAACATACGAAAAAAAGCCCACAAGCAATAGTTTAATGAAAATCTTTAATATTTGCTGTACTGAATCTTGGTTTTATATGTACATGCTTTAAAAAAATTAAGAAAATCTACTTGTGCATACTAACAAAACAGAGGACAGTAACCAACTTGGTGTGGCTCTGACATGTGCAAAAGAAAGCAAATATTGTCAAGAATATTTCAGCTCTTGTATGTAGTTTACATGTACTGTTGGTACCAAGCGATGTGTGTACTTCTTAGATTCAGAAGAGCTTCTATTTCCATGTATTATCTCTTGTTTGAATAAAATGATTGGTTTACCTGAGTGCTGAAAATGAGTAGTGACTTAGTGTTGTTGTCTTGCAGGTGGTTTTGCTTTTGTCTATGAAGCTCAAGATCTTGGAAGCGGCAAAGATTATGCTTTAAAGGTAAAATGAATTTACTTCACTACAGGTTTGCAAAGTCTGCTTTTGCTTAATGCTTTACCATGACAGTTGATTCTTGATATAGTCCATTGAACTAGTCATTTGAAGAAATCCAGGGTGATACAGTGGTGTTCGCACTGCAGCGTACCCATATTTAGAAACATCATTGCTTTTAGGACTCTGTATTTTATACTGAAGTACCAATGACAAGGGTTAATTTGTTAAGCAGTAGCGCCGCTTGTCAATTTATTCTAGATGTTCATGGCTCTGCTCTGAGGATTCAGTTGCATGGTTAGAAAGGATCTTGCCTAGTTACCTGAGTGGGGGATACTATAATATTTTTAAAACATAATAACTTAAAAACAAGTATTATGGAGAGGACAATAAAGTGAAGTCATTTACTTTATCATCATACATTTTTAAAAAACAGTCCGTTGTCATTTGTGTTTACTACAAGATGACTTCTCTTTTGGCGTAGGGTGTGACTATATGAGAAAGATGATATTTTGGGGAGGAGAGGGAAAATGGTAGTATAAGAGGTGGAAGTAGTAAGTTGGCATTACATCACTAAAAAGAATTTGCTCTTTTTTTGTACCACATCCTAGAATAACACAATTTGTAACTATAAGCATGCTATTTGGCTTTAGTTACATGTTTTGTTGCTGCAGTATGTGTGCAGTTTGTGTGTTCAAAATGTCATGTGGAAATAGTCTCCTTTTAATATCATGAAATCGGTCGAATGGCTTTGGTTGGAAGGGACCTGAAGGATCATAAAGTTCCAACCTGCTTGCTGTAGGCAGGGATGCCAACCACTAGATAAGGCTGCCTGAAGACCTATCCGATCTGGCCTTGAATGCCTCCAGGGATGGGGCATCCACAACTTATGTGGGCAGCCTGTTTCATTTCCTTGGGACCCTCTTAGTAAAGAAGTTTTCCTAACATCTAAATTTCCCCTCTTTTATTTCAAAGCCATTCCCCTTTGTCCTATTGTTATCACTATGCTCACGTAAAAAGTTGATCTGCCTCCTGCTTATAAGCTGCGTTTGAGTATTGGAAGGCTGTAATGGCGTCTCCCTAGAGCTTTCACATCTCCAAGCTAGACAAATCCATCTCCCATAGTCTTTCTTCAATAAGAGAGGTGCTCCAGCCCTCTCATAATCTTTGTGGCCTGCCTCTGGACCTGCTCCAACAACTCTATATCTTTTTGTGTTTGGGGCCCTGGTCTTTGATGCAGTACTCCAGGTGGGGTCTTGTGAGGACAGACTAGAGAGATATAGTCATTTCCCTTGTCTTGCTGGCCAATCCTCTTTTGATGCAACCTGAAAAACATCTGACTGCCAGAACCACAGGCTCACATCCAGCTTTTTGTCCACCAGAACCCCCAGGTTCTTCTCCACAGGGCTGCTCTCAGTCAGTTCTTCTCCCAGACTATACTCATGTCTGGGACTGCCCCCACCAAGGTGCAACACCTTGTACTTGGCCTTTTGAACTTCACTAGGTTCATGTAGACCTGCTTCTTAAGCCTGTTCAGATCTCTCTGGATGACATCCCTTCCTTCTGTTTATTAACTGCATCACTCATCTGGGTGTCATCAGCAAACTTACTGAGGATACACTCAGTCCTATCATCTATGTCATTGATAAAGATGTTAAAGAGCATCAGCCTGAAGATGGATGCCTGAGGGACACCATTTGTCACTGACCTGCACCTGCCCATGGAGCCTTTGACCCCAGCCCTCTGGCTGTGACCATCCAACTGACTGCTTATCCACTGAATAGTCCAGCTTTCAAATCTATATCCTCCCAATTTAGAGATAAGGTTGTGATGTGGAACCATGTCAAAAGCCATGCAGAAGTCCATGGGTTGCTCTTCCTTTGTCCACTGATACTGTCACTCTTGTAGAAGGCCACCAGATTGCTCAGACACAATCTGTCCACAGCGAAGCCACACCATCTGTCACAGATCACTTCATAATCTTCCATATGCCTTAATATCTGTTCTAGTTCATTCAAAGCCCTGGGATGCACGTCATCTGGCCCCGTAGACTTATACATGTTCAGTCTCATCAGCCAGCCTCAAATTTACTCTTTCTTACGGTGGGAGGGATTGTGTTCCCCCAGTCCCTGCTTAGAGGTTCAGGGACATGAGAGGCATGGGAAGCCTGAGCATCAGTGAAGACTGAGGCAAAGAACTGGTTGAGAACCTCAGCCTTCTCTATGTCTGTTGCTGCCAATTCTCCCTTTTCATTTATCAGAGGGGATATGCTGCCCTTGGTCTTTCTCTTCTGACTAGTGTACCAGTAGAATCCCTTTTTGTTATTTTTCATGTTCATTACTAAGTTCAGTTCCACCTGCACCTTGGCTTTCATTATCCCATCTCTGCATGTCTGCACGACAGCACTATATTTTTCCCAGACCACCCATCCCTGCTTTCACTGCCTGTACATTTCCCTCTTTTTGCCTCAGTTTGACCAGCGGTCCTTGCTCAGGTGGTTTCCTGCTTCCTCTGACTGATTTCTTCTTCTGAGAGATGGTTAGCTCTTGTGCTCTCAGAAAGGTGTCCTTAAGGAGCTGCCAGCTCTGTTCCATTCCTGTGTCCATAAGGAGGTTTTCCCAGGAGTAATCCCATCTAGTAATTCCTTAAACAGCCTGAAGTTTGCTCTCCTGAAGTTCAGGGTCCTGACCCTGTTCTTTGCCAGGTCTGCATTCCTTGAGATTGTGAACTTGACCAGGGCACGGTCACTGCAGCCCAAACTGCCTCCAATCTTAACCTCTTTCATGTTCTCCTTTACACTGGTGAGCACAAGAACTAGTATCGCTTCATCTCTGGTGAGTCTGCCCAATACCTGAACCAGGAAGTTATTCCCAGTGGACTCCAGGAGTCTCCTGGATTGCTTGTAGCTCAGAACGTTGTTTTCCCAGCAGATGTCTGGGTGATTGAAATCCCCCATCAGGATGAGAACCTGCAAGCTCAATGCCTCTTGCAGCTGAAGAAAGAAGGCCTTGTCAACAGACTCCCCTTGATCAAGCAGCCTGTAGTAGACCTTGATCACTATATGTCCATTATCGGTCTGGTTCCTAATTTTGACTCACAAGCTCTCAACCTGGTCATGGCTGTTTCTCAGGGACAGCTATTTGCAATCTGTCCACTTCACATAGAGGGCAACTGTACTTCCTCTGTTTTGTGGAGCTAGTAACAAATGCTCGGATTCATTTTGTTTAAATGTTGATTCCAAATTGAAATAATATTAAAAGTAGTAATGTTTGATTTTGTTGCTCATTACTCAGATACCTAGAAGCTGGGCTACATGTTTAGTGAAGTTTTGATGGAGTTGGGTAAAGGTTGTTTTTCAAGATTTGATACAGAAGATAAATCTTTACTTGTATGTGCATAATGATGGAACCAGGAGATTTGAATGCTTTATACAACAGTAAACTCAGAGCAGTTTCTTTGTAAGTTTCTTTGGCAGAGGTTAGCACTGCTCAATTGTCCCTAAGCATGAACAGCACAGATAGTTGGAAAACTGACCATGACATGTGTAGCAGTGTGTCCCAGTGCAGTACTACTATTTTGCTTACTGTCCCATTGCAGTTCTGTAAGGTTTTTTGATTGTATCTGATCCTTTGTGTTCTAAAAAGAAGTACATAAAATCAGTGTGTGTTGCTTTTCTGTAAGCTTTAATACATAAATATTCTAAAATATTCTGTTTTCTGACAGCGGTTGTTGTCCAATGAGGAAGAAAAGAACAAAGCTGTCATTCAGGAAGTTTGTTTTATGGTATCCTTTTGAATGTATTTAAATGTTTTGATTTAATTGCCTGGTATCAAACATTTCTAAGAGGCTGTCTACAGATTTCTTTCATGCCTTGCACTGTTTAAGAGTACTGACACTTAAGGAAAGTGTGAGTTTATGGTTCGTAATGAACCTGATGGTGATGTTCCAGCAAGCTCAGGTCCTTGAACTGCAGGAATTTAATGCGTGCAGGTGACTTTAGTAGCTACTGTAGACCTTGTCATGCACTTTATCTACCATAATATTTTAATTTGGGCTTTCTTGTGGTCCTCTGACCTTTAAGATGATATTTAAATCTTAATGAGTCTTCTCTCATGTGCACTGGATTTACTGATTGGTTTTTTTTGACAACTCAAAATGTTGCTTTTACTATCAATGTATCGTAATTTCTGCCTCAGAAACACTTGGCTTTGAAAAGTAGAACTGAGTATCTGGGAAGGAATTTCAGTAAAGTGTATGCAGCAGAAACCAGAAGCTGTACTGTCAGTGTGTTTGATGCAGTTTTTACTTTCAATGATGTCAAGCAGTAGTGTGTGATGTTGTCTCTCATGTTTTATTTCTCAGTCAAAATAATGTTTTCAGTGTTTGGCTGTAAGTAAACTCAATACTTACACTCCAGCATCTACTCTAAGGCCTTTTGTTTGTTTCAAGAGTTATTGACTAGCTGTGTTAAAGCTGCTGCTTTTTGGCTACCACTGAGTATTCAGTTGCATTTTGAGTTAGCGAGCAAAACTACTGATCTTAAGCTGCTCACGTTTTTGTGTGATTGTCATTGTTTATCAAAATCTTAAACAGGACACAGTTCACTGAAAAAATATACACTCAAGAACTGAATATCCTGGTGCTGTGTATTTTCTAGCTACTCTGATTACATCTTTCCAGGAATAACTGATAATGCTTTGAATATCTTTTCAAGCTTACTTGTTCATGTTGTATGTATATTTTCATAGGGCTAACTGTTGCTAGCTTTGAGGTGCAACTGAAATAAAAGTGTTTCCTGCAGCTCTGAGCAGAAGGATCTAAAAAGATGCATATGATTAAAAAAAAAAATTAAAAAATTAAAATAGCACTTTGAGTTCATTCTAAATGGTAGATTTATCTTGCCCTTTGCTTTACATCTTTGTTGTTCTTAGGCCATCTTTGTTGTTTTTCTTCTTTCTAGATCCAGTGAATGCAACTTGTAAATAATGTGTTTATCTTGTAGTTGTAATTCTCAGTGTTTGGCAAGGGTGGTGCACATCAGGACCAACGCAAATAGGCATAATGTGATGTAAACCTCTACTGAGCTCACTTATATGTTCTTTCCTTTCACATAGATCAAAAATGATAGTTTAAATTTTTGAACTGTTAGCGAAAAACAGCAAAGGTTGTCGTTTGAATTAAGGTCCCTTTTTTTTTTTTGTAGAGCTTTTTGTTTATTCTGAAGTTTATTGTGCTGACTTTGCATTAAGCATTGTGAAATTACAAGGGCTGCTCTGGAAGTAATGTCTCCTATTACATGCTGTGGGTCCATGACGTCAGGAGTGGTTTGGTGTGGCAATAGAGTTTCAACCTTCCCACCCATATTCCATTGCGTATTGTTACAATGTGACTAATGGCAGCAGAAGGGCAGTCTGACACAATGGCATCTGACGTGGTAGTGCATAAGAAACAAATGGATGTCTTTGAATTTCTTTGTGAGGAAAAAATGGTACCAGCTGACACCCATCAATGGTTGCTGAACATTTATGGAGACCAAACATTGGATGTCGCACAGTGAAGCTGTGGTGGTGGTGCGTTTTGGCAGTGTGTCACCTACACTGGTGCAGATTTTTACAAGCATGGCATGCAGGAATGAACATCTTGTTCATTGCTGGTGAAAATGCACAGCTAATGGTGATGACTGCTGAAAAATAGCATTTTGTAGCTGCGAATTTGCTCTGTGAAATAGTGTTTTTGTGCTCTTTGTTGTTTCCACTGAAATAAATAGGAGGCATAACTTTTGGAACAACTTTCTTTGGAGCATACTTTCTTTGAGAAGGCAGGGGTTGATACAATAGGCCCCTCTTGATCAGCTAGCTAGAACAGCAGTCTTTCTGACCCTTCTGTTAATGTCTTGTGGTCACTGTCAAAGAGAAAAAGGAATACCTAGATCTTGTACAGAAGTCTAGTTTCCTTGGAGCCTTAATCAAAGGTATTTTTGAAATGTTTTATTTTGACTTTTTACGTGTTACCATTAGTGACTTGCCTTGAAGTCTGTTTCTGCAGCTGGACATAAGTTTACTTGTTCTGCTGAGTACTGTAAGTGCAGCTGTAATATCTGGGATGAGCTAACATTTCAGTTGAGATGTCTGAGAACTGCTGTATACAGAATTATCAATGGACTTGACAGTTTTCTTCCTTGAACACATTGTCTCCAGAAAAAACTTTCAGGTCACCCCAACATTGTCCAGTTCTGCTCTGCTGCGTCCATAGGGAAAGAAGAATCAGACACAGGACAAGGAGAGTTCCTTTTGCTTACAGAATTGTGTAAAGGTAAACTTTATTTGTTTTCTTAGTGCTGCACATTGCTTCTTAAAGCTGCTTTGCACAGTTTATTTCAGGGCATAGAAGTTCTGAAAACCTCTTAATGTTAATTGAGTGGGACTAGTGTTCACCTTCATAGGAGGAGAATTACATTCTTTCAGACAGTTCAACTTTATTATATATATGGAATAATTGTGAAGTTCTTCGCATTTGAGACGAGTCAGGGAAGGAACAGCAGGAGTTTTTCCTTAGAGTGCCATTTTCTTCAGCACTGCAGCCTTCATGGATTTGCCATTTTCAGAATATCTATCTACAACTCAGTACTGTAGGTCTTCCTTGTTGAGGAGAGTTTCTCCATACATGACAAGCTTTCAGAATTTATGGTGTTTTGCATGTGCTTATGTGAATCTATTTGACTTTCTACAGGACAACTGGTGGAATTCTTAAAGAAAGTGGAACCCAAAGGACCAATCTCCTGTGACACAGTTCTGAAGATCTTTTATCAGACCTGCCGAGCAGTCCAGCATATGCATAAACAGAAGCCTCCTATTATTCACAGAGATTTAAAGGTAGGTATATAAATATCTTTAAAGATAGAGGTTTTCAAATAGCAAACGGAGCCTGTAAGGCATATTTGATGTTTAGGCTGTTGATCAGCCACAGTGGATGGTCTTGACAATATGTATGTGTGTGTGTATATAATGTTTAAATGGATTGCGTTGCTAGCATTACTGTATAATGAAGATCCCCACTGAAATGCTCGTATCTTTGCAAGTAGCATTTTTTCTTGTGTATGTGGTGTGAATACTTACTGTACTCAATCTAAACAAGTTGAAGGATGTTGTACTGCATGGTTTGCTGATGAAGTTAAGGTGTTTTTTTGATAAAATAAATAGAGTTATGGCATGAACTGTAGTTTTCCTGAGGAAAATTTTACAGTGCTGACAAGCAGCCTAAGTTATCTCAAATAAGAGATTTTAACCAAGTCTGCATTAAACTTCTTTGGTGATACTTTGTAGAATAAAATTTGTATACTTTGCTGATATCTTTTGTCCCTACCAATAGAAAAGCTGCCTCTCTTCTATGTAAAAGGATCTTGAGTATTTACAAATAAATATGAATTTTTTACTTACAGTTTTTTAAGTTTTGGTCTCGAATGTTTTATAGCTGAGCCAATGCTCTGTTTGACCTGTTGTTTTATCAAGAGAAGGTCTTGTCAGAGGTGAGGTGTGGAAGGAGGCAACAGTTTTGTTTCCTATTGGCTTTGTGTTAGAGACTATAGAGCAAGAGGAAGTAATAGTTGGGGGGACCTTAATTAGACCCAACTTAATTGATAGTTGGGCAGGGTTCTTACTATAATGAAGTATCAAATAGGGTTCACTTGACTGTGCTATACTTCCTGGAAAGCAGGTCAGCAGCACAAAAAAATTGTAAATCAAAGTTTTGACCTTACCTTCAAATGAGATCTGTGATGGCAATGTGGTGTTTAGGGGAGAAGCTGGAATCTAAGAAGATTATCTAAATTATTTTGACTGAAAGTGTTAGGATTCGTGAAGTTTCTGCAGTACAGCTTGAAGTTCAACTTCATATAGAAATGTCTGTTTCTGTGTTAATGGGGTGTTCTTCTCTTGTTTGTCCATTTTTTCCTGAACACCTTTGCACTTACTATGAGTGTGCACAGCATTGTAAAAATCCAGCTAGTTACTGGTTTGGAGAAATTCCAGGCTAGTGTGATGGGTAAACAGTCAGTCTTTATCTGATATTTTAATTATCAGAACTTGAACTTTACAGCTGTAGGTTACAGCTAGTCTGTGTAGCAGAGATCATAGAGCCTGTTAGAGCCAATTTCAATAACCAGCTGAAATATTCTATATTACTAGCAACCTTCAAAACACACAACAGGACATAAGCTCACAAAAGCCTGACCTTTTCTCTGGTGTTACTGTAACCATTTTTAGTGTTTAAGTTTCATTTGATACTGAATCACAGAATCAAAGAATGGTTTGGATTGGAAAAGACCTTAAAGATCTTCTAGTTCCAGCTCCCCTGTCATGGGCAGGCATACCTTCCACTAGATCACATTCTTCAAAGTCCCATCCAACCTGCCCTTGAATACCTCTGGGCATGGGGCATTCACAGCTTCTCTGGGCAGCCCCTGCCAGTGCTTCGCCACCCTCTGAGTAAAGAATTTCTTTGTAACACTTCATGTAAATATTCATCTTTTAGTTAAAGCCATTACCCCTCGTCATTGCCTGCCCTTCTCTTTGTACACGGAAGTAAGCAAATGTTTTCCGACAGTAGAATTCAGTTTATTCACTGAGATAGATACGACCAGCTCAGTGTCATCCTGTGGGGTAGTCAAAAATGATTTTATGGTGGAAGAAGGGGCACATCTAAGGGAGGCTAGAAGGACATGCTGAAAGCTGAGGTATTGAGGAAGGACATTTGGAAGTGTAGTAGTGTCCGTGGGAAAGGGAAGCGAGATCTGGCTATCTTAAGTGGTGTTCTAATCTTGGAAAAGTTAAAAGGCACAGTACTTCCCTTTCCTGACTTCATGCAGAAATGCAAATTTTTTTCCAGCTCTTTTGTGGTTGTGACCCTGTGATACACCTACTCCGTACCCACTCTTCTATTTCCTTTTAATTTTCATCCCAGTTTCACTTAGCCTTCCAAGAAAGCTGGATTTTTTAAGGAGTAAGAAAAGGAAGGGTTGAAGATGAAATGTTCAGGCAGCACATAGTTCTCAAATAGCTGGTTTCCATTTCCTCACGAAGTCATGGCTGCATTTTTCTAGGTGTCCCCTATCAGCCTGCTTCTCTTCTGTTACCCTGTGTTTTACCTGCAGTGGTCCTAACCTCTGTTCCACTACAACTGTGTTAACGGTGTTCAGTTTTATAGATGAAAACATGTGGATTTCAAGATGCTGCTTATACAAGTGATCACTTCGAAAAACTGATCTATTCATGGACACTAATAGGTGTTTTTTCCCCTCGGGTTTATTTCCTATTCTCTTGGATGTCTGCTTGTTGTTCATAACATTTTCTTCACGATACCTCTTAAAGACTGTCTGTATTGCTACCATATACGTTTAACTTAGTGTTATATGAAATCTGAAATTTCTTGTGAGCAAAAATATTATAGACTATAGTGATAAATTTTTGTACGTGTATATACACACAAACGATTTGATGTTTAAAGTATGTATTTTACCCTTCAGAAAGATGTTTTCAGTTTATTCTACCTCTTTTTTTTTTTTTAAGGTAGAGAACTTGCTTATTAGTAACCAAGGGACAATTAAACTTTGTGACTTTGGTAGTGCTACTACAGTAGCGTACTATCCTGACTACAGCTGGTCTGCACAAAAGAGAGCTCTGGTTGAAGAAGAGGTGAGAATATCTTACCATTGTTAATGTTTACAATAGAATCCGTTTTCTGTTAGTAAACTGCTATTAGTTTGTGTAATTTCTAAGACAAGTGAGGATTCTTGTAGGGCTATTCATAAATGTCTGTTTTCCCATTCATGTTGCCAGAGTTCAAAGATGGCTTGCAGTTAAAATCACTGCTTGTTTTATGTAGCTGCCTCTAACCACTGCTTCAGCTTGAGTAGTGTCCACTCTGTGATTGATAGGGAAATATTAGATTAGAAGAACATCTTCTAACTGCAGTCAAAATAGGGAGTTGAAAATTGATTGTCCCTTAAAAATAGGCAATATTGCTGTGCTCCTAGAACTACAGTGATGATGTTAAACATGCATTTGATTTTTCCGAAGTGCACTTGGTCTTTGTTTTGAGGTGAGAATAATGCTGATAAATCTAATGTAATCCATCTACCGGTCTTAGACTGTAAGTATGAAGAAATACACTGGCATTTAAAATTCATGAATGCAACCTCTGATATCATGCATCTTTTAACATTCCACTGTTTTGGAAACCATTGCCATTGTAAAGTAATCCATTGGTTTCCAGAGAAGGGAAGATAATTAAGTTCCATTGCTTTACACAGTGTACGCAAAAAAAGTGTTTTCTAAGTGGATCCTTGTGAACACATGTAAGTATTTGGGTCTGTCTATGCTGTCAGTAAGTGTGATGAGGAAATGAGGTATATATGCACTGGAGGATGAATTCACTTTCTGTTTTGTTGCTGTGTTTCTTGATTTCTGTTCATCTCCATTTTTGCCTAATATGGAACAGTGGTTTTTATTTTAAATCTTTTGTGTTTTGGAAAGATTCTTGAAGACTAGTGTTATTCTGAGTCCTTCAACCTTTATCCATTCTATCAAAGCCCTTGTGACTAGTCCATGACTCAGTTGATGGCTTCTTCATTGACAAGTGCATCTGAAATTTCAAAGTTAGCTGTCCATGCAGAATAGATAGTATTTTGTTTCCTCTGTTGAATGTCATTAGAGCTTGTGCAAATTTCTGCTTCAAGAGGTTCTGTCTTCTGCAGATCACCAGGAATACAACACCAATGTACAGGACACCAGAGATGATAGATTTATATTCAAATTTTCCAATCAGTGAAAAGCAGGACATCTGGGTAAGAAATTCTTTTGTATCATAGCTGCTTACCTCAAAATTAAACTGATTTTGCAGTTTGTATTTTGCTTTTTATAAAAAAAAAAGCAAAAATAAATGTGGGTTAAACTGTTCGTCAAATCCAACTTAAGTAGTGTGAACTGTGTATTGAAACATTCTAGCAATGAGATATAGAATTCATGTGGCTTTTTCCCACAGTTCTAGCTTGTCTTCTGCTGTGAAAGGCAGTAATGAACTTTCTTCTATATTACATAGAACTGTTGCTTTGGTGGAGCTTACCACCACAGAGCCTTTAAAGTTCTTTAAATTTGAATTTTCCTTTTATGCTGTGCATATAATCCTTGGACAACCTATCACTAAGCTGGTTTAAAACTGATTACATCTAGGTTTTGCATCTGTGTAGCAAAGATGTCAATGAAATTGAATCATTAGTGTCTTGTATAGCAAAGAATATAAACTGTTAATGTTCAGTGAAAAAGCTGTTGTAGGTATTAAACTTTCGCATTCTAGTTATGCAATACTGTCACAGTACAGAGATACTACCCAGTAACTTTGTGTTTAGGAAATCTTTAGTTTACTGGATGTCTATTCAAAGGGGTAGTGTCAAGTTCTTCAACTGTATCTGTATTGGCCATGTGTCAAAAGTCAAACTGAGAAATTCTAATAACAGGTTCTCTAAATTTCAGGTGAGATTTCAGAACTTCATTCAGTTTGTTAGATAAGTTCTAACATCTGTGCTGTCAGTGATTTCTTTATGTGCCAGGTTAAACAACAACACTTTTCTGATTACTTGGTCACTTCACATTCCTTAAATGCTTGCAGTCTGAACTAAGATTACATCCAGTTAAACACAGCAAGAACATCAATTAACAAAAGCCTTGCTGAAAAGGGCAGATGCATTTCTTTTGTTTAAGTAACTGTATCTGTTGGTATTAACATGCTGGTTGTCTTCTGCTGTGTCTTTGGAAGGTCTGTTGCATTTACCATGCCCTTTGGAACTTGTTCTATGTGTTGTTTTCTTATTTTTACTTTACACTCTGGTTTCAGTGAAAACATGCACAGTATTTGGCAGAATAATATAGCTGTCTCAGAAAGCATTTGTAGTTTGTGGTTAGCGAACACGATGGTAGTTTCTCCTAGAAAAGCGTGTAGATCAAGTGACGTTCATGGTGATTTGTAGTGTGAGCTTAAAGCATAAAAGCGGAAGAAATGCTATGCTTAAAACAACAGCATAGAAGAAATATTAGTTATCAACTGCTCAGAATCCTCAACAGGAATGTGATTAGATACTTAGTAGATTAGAGGTTTTTAGGCTAAGTCAGGAGTTGTTTTTTTGTGTATTTCCTACTGAAATCTGGAGATTTTCTGAAAATAAGCACATTAACTGGAAAGGAATTAAAACTCAAGGCAGGTATTTATTGTGCTTGTTTAATGTCGTTTCTTCAACTGAAATTAAACTTGATTCTACTGAAATCAGTGTTGTCATAGAAAAATATTTATGTTGAAAATATCCTTTGGCCTGCAAGCTGCTTCATATGTTTCCATTATGTAATGCTTTTGGAAGTGTAAATTAGTGGGCTTCTCACTAAGGAGTAGAGTTTCAAACTTGGGATCTGCTAAGAAAGTTTTCTAGGCTGCATAAGGTGTCTTCCAGGTCTTATATTTTGTAATATCTGTAGTTTTCATATGGCTTATTTTTTCAGAATTTGTTTTGGATTATTTTCTCTGTGTAACTATACTGTAAAACCTTTAACCATTTTAAAGCATCTCTTATTGCCTGAAGTTGGTCTGAAGGATGAATAACAGTATCTTGATTTGTTTCAAAAAATTTGCTCTCCCCCAAAAATGACCAAACAAAAACCAACCAAATAAAACAACTTCACTGAAGGAAATCATTTTCCTTTACCATTTCCTCTTTTCAGTTTGTGGCAGTCCTTTCTGCTTAGAGTCAGTATTAGTTAATGGCAGTATCCCCAGGTTCAGTGAGCTTTCTTCCATTCAAGTGAGTTTGAATACCTTCACTGTGAGATTTAAGACTCACTATGGTGATGCAATTAAAAGGTTTTTTTTCTGTCACTTAGTTTTTTCATTTCTTTTTTGCCTGCCAGACTACTTTGAATTTGTTAGGGGGAAAAAAAGGGAAGTTTAGTAAAACAGTTATTAAATTCAGGAGCTTTCAGTGAACTGTTAATGAGGTATTAATCCTCATTTATTTCATAGCACTCTGACATCTCAGAATGTATTTGCCACACTGATTCCAAACGTAGAATGTGGATGTTAAGGAAAATCCATAATGGATGGCTGGTCATAACCCTCTTCACTTAATTTTTTTAAAATTGTGTTTGGTGTGTCAAATGTTAACTCTTTCTGAGAATGACTCTTGTAACAAAAATCCTGTCTTCAAAGAAGTTTTCTAAATTTAAGTTTAATCTATGGTAGATGTTTTCACTGAAATAGTGATGGTAAGAAACTCAAACTAGAGTAAACTCTGAATAAATATGTATTTCTGGATTTCCAGGAATAATCTAGACTATAAGAGTTCCTGATGCTTAAACAGGTGTTGTGTTTCTCCTTTAATTCTCCTCAGGAAGCTGAGATATCCTGTGGATTGTGCTGAATGCTTATTTTCAATGCCAAGCAAAATACTGGAAGGTAGAGGGACAAAACATCAGTATTTTAGTGTTAAGTAACTGTGGTTTTGGTTATTGATTCTGCCACTGACTTCTGAATATATTAGGAATGTATTTGTTTTGATAAACTGAATAAACGTCCTGTTTTTTTATGTACATCTACTGTCAATCTGGAAATCTAGTTAAACATTGGACAACCTGCTATATTGCTGCAGTTTTACTTTTGGGAAAACTATCTAAATACAAAAGATTGTGTTTGTAGTGGGGAAAAAAATCATACTGAGCTTTGTTGGGAAGGCTTGATGAAATGGGGTAGTAATATCCTAGCAAAATGATGTGAAAATAACATACTGTGAATTTTAAAAGCATTTGGATCTTAATATACTTCAGATAGCTGCTTAGGAGGCTGATGTTTAAACAAGCCCTTCAGAAATACTGCCTAATTATATATGATCACTTTTTCTAAACTATTGAGAATTTTAATATATTTCAGATGTCACTGAAGGGTAAGTTATGAAGATTTACTGCTCAGCACATGAATTCAAGAACGTTGTTATAAACTTAATTATGGCATTGTATCCTGAGACACCAGCAGTATGCACTGCAGTTATTTCAACTCCAGAATGCGGAAGGGAAGATAAATGGTTCTTTGAGTGTAACAAATGTTGTCTGAAAGAAGCACTGGTTGGAAATATAGTTGGAATTACTAGTAGTAAATTCTGAATAAGCTTGTTGCATAAGGCAGGAAAGAGGCATGGCTGAGCAAGAGGGACCTGCTGGTCAGACTAAGGAATAGAAAAGAAATGCATACACTGTGGAAGCAGGATCATATGGCCTGGGAACAATACAGAGATGCTGTCCAGATATGAAGAGATGGGATCAGACCAAACTGAACTAGACAAGGGATGCAATGAATAACAAGGAAGGCTTTCGTAGGTACATTTGTTGGAGAAGAAAGACTAAGAGTGTATCCCCTCTGATAAAGGAGTGGGGAGAACTGGCAACAACAGACATGGAAGAGGCTGAAGTACTCGACAGGTTCTTTGCCTCAGTCTTCAGTGGAAATTGGGCTGCTTATGTCCCTGAACCCTGTACAGGGTCTGAGAAAACAAAATAGCTTTCGCTGTAAGAGAAGAGGAAGTTTGAGACCACCTGATGAGACTGAAAGTGTGCAAGTCTCATGGCAGCGCGCGTGCCTCATGGCATGCATCCCAGGGTCCTGAAGGAACTGACTGATAGCCAAGCCATTCTCCATCATACCAGAATAGTCATGGCTGTCAGGTGAAATCCTCAGTGACTTAAAATAGGGAAACATCACTTCCATTTTTAGGAAGGGTAGAAAGGATGACTACAGGCTGGTAAACCTCACTTTCCTGCTTGGGGAAGATCATGAAGCAGATCCTCCTGGAATAGATGCTAAGGCACATTCATGTTGAGGAGGTTATCTGAGACAGACAGCATGACTTCTCTGAGGGCAGATTGTGTCTGACCAGTCTGGTGACCTTCTACAATGGAGTGACAGCATCAGTGAACAGTATAAGAGCAATTTATGTCATTTACCTGGACCTTTACGCTTTTGACATGATCCTCCGTCACATTCTTACCTCTGAATTGGAAGGATATGGATTTAAAAGCTGGACTATTCAGTGAATAAGGGATTGGTTGGATGGCCACAGCCAGAGCATCATGATCAATGACTGTGTGCAGGTGGAAACTATTGATGAGTGATGTTCTGTGGGGTCCATCTTCAGACTGGTGTTCTTCAACATCTTTATCAGTGACATAGACAGTGAGATGGAGTGCATGCTCAGCAAGTTTGCTCATGACACCAAGTTGGGGGGAAGTTTTCATCTGCCTGAGGAAATGAAGGCCCTACAGAGTTCTGAGTAAGCTGTATTGATTAGCTGAGGCCAGTGGGGTGAAATTCAACAAGCCCAAGTGCTGGGTCCTGTGCTTTGGTCACAACAGCCCCATGCAACACTACAGGCTTGGACTGGAAGACTGTGCAGAGGAAAGATGTCGGGGGTTGTTGGTCAACACTTCGCTGAACGTGAGCCAGCAACGTGCCCAGGTGGCCAGTGGCATCCTGGCTTGTATCAGAAACAGCATAGCCAGCAGGAGCAGGGAGGTGATCGTCCCCCTGTACTCAGTTCTGGTGAGGCCATACTTCAGAATTCATAAAATGGACATATGATTTTTAAAAATATGTGAATAGGAGAATTCTTGTATCTGAAAACACTATTGAAGGGGAAAAAAACCACAAACCACAATCCTATTTAGAGGCAGCTTTGCTAGTAGGAGTGCTCTAACTGCAAGTTAAGCGAACGTTTCACTGTTACTGTCTTCAGAGAAACATCAAGACTATTTCAGAAGGAGTGTGAAGCTGATCTTGAAAATACTGTAAATATATAACGGGTTCCATGAGTCAGCAGTTGATGATTGAAACTTGTGATTTGCCAGCACTATTAGGAAGCCTAATCACAATCTAAAATTCTGCTTTAATTATCACTGCCTTTATCTCTTTCTAGGCTTTAGGCTGTATCCTGTACCTGCTGTGCTTTAGGCAACATCCTTTTGAAGATGGAGCTAAACTTCGCATAGTCAATGGAAAATATGCCATTCCACAGAATGACACCCGTTACTCTGTATTTCATGAACTCATCCGTAAGTTTATGATGTTATTTAGTTTAGTGTTTTTGTGGATGCACCTTAGTGTTTATGTTATATTACTAGGAATTAAATCTTGTTGACTTCTACTTAATTACGCTATATTGAAAAGAATAACTGTTACGACTTATTATTTTATTCAAAATTTTAATCTATAATTAAAAGAAAACCTTTAAATGAAACTTTTGTTCTTTAGTGCTGTCACTCATCATGGTTAGGGTTTGAGTCATTCTGTAGGAATGACTAGTGTTTTGACTCATTTCTTTGAATTTGTTTTAGAAATGTCTTTTTCCTTAAGTTTTAAATAGATTACCAAAACTTTCAATTGCAGTGTTGGAAGTATGGTTCCAGCTCCAACAACATTAAATGCAGCGCTACTTCTGAGGTTGTTCATGAATGCACCTGTGAAGTATGTTCTGTGATGTATTCTTAACTCTAAAGGAATTTCTTGAAGGTTACTTCTTACAAGTGATACTTCTGTGTGGGTTTAGCATTTGCTCTACGGTGTTCCATATATTTGAGGGCTCTGTGTTTAGGACTGCAGTGAAGAAGTTATTGATCTTTGCTGGGAGAAGGCCTTAGAAGGATATGCATTACACTGTCTGAACAATATTTTTTAGGCTCCACTTTGAAGGTGAACCCAGAGGAGAGATTGTCAATCACTGAACTTGTGAATCAACTGCAGGAGATTGCAGCAGCTAGGAATGTGAATCCTAAATCCCCCATCACAGAGGTAAAGGAATCTTATAAAAGAGTATTATTGATTAGGTTTCGTTTCTTATCTGATGTGAGTTTGGAAACAAATGTCAGAGCAGGTCCTCCATTTCTCAGTCTTTTGAAAACTTCACACTACCTTCTTTTGAAATGGAATCAATCTATATGACTTATATGTAGGGTCTTTAGAAAATACTTTTTTTTAAACACAGAGCTTGCATGACATTAAAAGAAGCTGGTTGTAGTTCTTACTGCTTATTGACAAAAATGTCTTGATCCTGAATCATTCTTTAGTAGGAAGGTGCTCTGTTCAACATGCTGCATTTAATTGTAATTAACTTGCACAAGAAACTCTAATAAATGAAGACTGTGCCTTCATTAACTTGAAACCTTCTTGAGGGGAAACTCTCTGAAGTGTCTTTTGTTTGATGCTTTATTTAGATTACAGTGAAACTGAGTAAGAGTAGTGTGTTTGAACTGCCTGGCTTTCTTCTGAGCCTCAGAAATTGATTACATGCTTGTTCTCACAAAGTTATACTTTGTTAGTTGCTTTTATGAGTAGGCTAAATGAGGAAGAAAATCTTCAGCAATTATTAATCTCCACAGCTCTTGGAACAGAATGGAGGCTACGGAAACAATGCTCAGCCTCGAATATCTGTGACCTCTGTTTCACAGAGCTCCAAGCCTGCAGGACAGCTCAATAATATATACAATGCAGGTACGTGCAAGAACAGACATCTCAGTGAAAGACCAATTGCATATTTTGCATTTGGGGAAAAAAAGAGTTTAGGTATTTGAAACATTTTGCAGAAATACATGCTACCTTGAAGTTATATTGGTATTTCTAACCTTTGTTTTCTTTTTCCTTAGAGTTTGGTTGTATGTTGATAACACAAATAGTTTGTTGCTGGGAAAATAAAATTTAGTTTCCTCTGTTAAATAATTGAAGCCAAAATGTGTTATTAACTGGTAGATGAGGAGGAATTTGGATAAACCTGAAGTTTTCTGAGAGCAGATGACGGAATGAGCTATAGTCTTAAGAGGTATAGCAAAAAAAAAAGGTTATGACAAAAGTGAAAAAAGTTCGCTATAAACCAAACTTTCCAATTCAGTGAGACATACGATATTTGTGTTTACTGAAAAGCGGGAACTTAAGATTTAACTGCTGAAAGTCTTTTGAGAAGTGCTGTATATTAATATAAACTTAGGTACATCTGGCAGAAGTCACTGAACAGTTTACTGGCGCTATAGTCAGTATATTCAGAAACTGCCATTGCTGGTGCTGGCTTGAGCCCAGCTAATTAAGGAACAATTATGCTGGGTTTTGCCAAGAAACTTTAATGGTGAGGAGAAGCTTTGGTAACATCTGAAGAAAAACAGTAGTTAGACTAACAGTACTTAATTGACTCAACCAAAACATGTCTTGAAGATGATTTAAAAGCTGGCATATTCTTTCCAGAAATGAAAGTATTCTAGGGTTCATTCAATTGGAAATACTTGCACTTGGTATAGTAAATAAAATAAATGTTAGATAGGCTTGCTTTCATTTGGTTTTGTAATAAAAAACAGTCTCTGCAACCACCTTTTCATAGATTACATGTGAATTTGGAGCTTAACATGACTAAGACAAAACATATCAATGGAATATTGCATACTATATTCACTTTTTCTTGTTTTATTACATATACTGCATTGACAGTAAGTAGGTATTAAAGCTCCCGAGGAGAGTTGGGTGATATTTATTGCAGTAATTTTGTCTGTATATGAATTGCTGTGGAAGAATCTATCTTCCTAGTAGGAATGCCCTTTTCAGCTGTGCCCAGTGACAGAACAAGGGGCAATGGTCCCAAACTGGAACATGGGAAGTTCCATATGGGCATAAGGAAAGTTGTCTTTACTGTGAAGGTGACAGAGCACTGAAACAGGCTGCCTGAGGACGCTGTGAAGTCTTCTCTGGAGCTGTTCAAAAGCTGCTCTCTATGTAACCTTCTGTAGGGAACCTACTTTAGCAGGGGGTTGGACTTGATGACCTCCAGAGGTCCCTTCAAATGCATACGATTCTGTGATTATAGTCAGAATCCTCTCTGGCTATCTGTTTTGTGCAGGAAGCAGTACTGTTTGCTTTTAATGGGGGGATGTTGCTAGCTGGGACTCCATGATTAAAGCATAACTTAATTATGCCAACTTGCTTTTGAAGCCCTGTGTTAAAATGTCTTTTTACTGGAGACGCTCAAGTTGACTTGCTAATGAAATATTGCATTTTGAGACTGATACTAAACAAAAGATAATATTTTCTTGCAAAGATAATATGAAAGAAATGCTTTACCTGTACAAATCTTGTGATCTTCTTTCTCTTAAATACAAACAGTCAATTAAACAATCTGTTAAGTAATTTACTAGTAGCTCTTTACCACACAGGTGTCACTCTTTGCATAGTTTGTGGTTAAGGAGATTTTCAAAACTGTGAGCCTTACAGCAAAGCTTTGCCTGTATATGCTTTCACCTTACAGCTTAGTAGGTAATTTACTTTTGTTTGGAGCCCATTCTAGGATGTGATTTAAAGTACAATTATTTTTATTCAATGACTCTAGGCCTGACCGTTGCGGAATGTGACCAGACTTATGGAGGATTCTTTGATATTCTGAGGGGAGGAACAGAGCGATTTTTCACTAATATTAAGGATACCTCTTCTAAAGTTATCCAGTCTGTGGCCAAGTGAGTAAAAAAAAAAAAAAAATGTTGGTAAGAATTGCACTATGAAAGTAAGGAGTTTATTCCAGAAATAGTCCAACTCAGCCCAGTCATTTTCCAAATATGAGCTCTAGCAGCTGATAATTAGTGCAAGACATTATGATTCTGATACGAAAGCTAATGAAACAGTAGTATGGAAGTGAGACTGCTGGGAGGGAAAAGCCTACCTGTAAGTACTGCCTGCCTTGATGTTGTCTGCTGTATTCTACACATACTGAAAACTTGGGAGAGGTGAGTTAGAGGGGACTGGAACTAGGAGGAGTGGTATGAAAATGGGACTATTATAGATCAAAATAAACAAATACAGCTACAAGATAGGGCTTCAGTAAATAACAAAGGAATAAGATGGAGTGGTGAAAGTTGAAAGGAATGGTGGTGAGAGAAAAAACTACGGAGACGAGGTCTATGAGCTTTTCTGTGCAGTTTAGTTTTCAGATGGAATCCTGTGTCTGGTATAGGTGATGGAAAGCAGAGATTTGAGGTGAAGTGAGAGGTTCTGCACTGTCTTCCTCCTTTGCCCTGAATTACATGAAAGAATACTGTCCTGTTTTGATGTATATATTCTCAGATTCTTAATATATTTCAATGAGTTTTCCAATCCCACACCAAATGCTTTTCATTGCCTCTATATGATCAGTGATCAGAATATGGATTTGTACTTTCCAATTTTTTATGAAGTTTTATGCAGTATAAAAAGCTTTTTCTTAATTTTAGGAAGAGAAGTAAGGCAATATTGTAATAGAACTAGAGCCCCCTTAGGAGTACTGTAATTTGTCCCTTGTAGATTTTTGGCCCTGTAATTGGGAATACTGTGAAGTCTTTTCTTTGTGACATGCTTTTCTATCATGGAGTGTAGTATTTATCATGCTGCTTTAAACTTCCCATGTACTGCTCATAAAGGCCAGGTCTTCTATTTCTTAAAGGTCACAGAAACAGTGCAGCTTTGGTCTGTCCTTAGAAGCTTTCTACAGATAAAAGCAATTGACGCAGCATCAAACTTTTTGCTGTGACGGAACCACACAGACTCAAGTGAAGAGAGAGGGAATTATATGAAGGGATTGAATGGTTACATGATGGAAAGCAGTGAGGAACCCAACAGAACTGTAGAAATTCTGTGTGTGAAGTATTCTGATAAGCAGCTCTTAGCTTTAAGCAAGTCTTCTCTATTTTATTTCTTTGGCATGTGCTGTCATGCAGACCTTTGTTCTTTACTTCTTTGCTACCTTCTGTGGAAGTGATCTTTCTTAGCCCTTCTATTCAGTGTCATTTCTGTTCCTTTTGTGGTATCTTTTTAAAGAAGATTTACTGTGTGATAATACATAGATATATTCTGCAGATCCCTTGCCTTTGACAGCTGTATTACATATAATCTGAAGGTACTTAATTCTTTGTCTTAAATTCTGCTAGGTTTGCTTAGATTTCAAGTTTTACAGCAGTTACTTTTTTTCCCCTTAGTGACAGGCAGTAGTTGAATTCTTCTTTTCCTTTGACAAAGTTGTAAGCTCTGATTCATATATTTTTGTTCCTGCATTAGGTCTTACTCTTCCACTCTACTATTTGATGATTCCTACTGCTTCTGCAGTACTCTTGCACTCCACTCATGCTCTTTTCCACATGATGTTCTGTATTGTTGTACCTCTGGTTGTATTTGAAGAAGTTTCTCTTCCTGCTCTTGCAAGCAGTTTTTCCTTAATGGCCACTGGAATTTTGATTACTACTTAGAATTTCATCTTGTGCCATCTTCCCATTTTCCAGTGGTAAGGGATAAGAACAATCTACAAGTATGGAATGCCTTGTGCTGCATCCTCACTATATTTTTGTTTCTCTTACTTAACAAGTTTGTGGGGCTTTGTGCTTTGTATATTTTCATTTGGTTCCATACCAACTGTAGTATGGACAGAGTGAAATATTAACGGTATATCCAAAGCTTGTATGAGAAGCTGCCAGATAGAGGACGGTGAGTACTTGCTGTCTTAAAATATGCTGTTCAGTTCACGTGCTTGTATCTGAAATCGTTTGATAGAGATTGCCCGGAATAAGTTTTCATCTGTTTTAGAGTCACTGTTCTCATTTGTAATCTCCAGTTACTGTTCTGTGGCTGAACTTTATACTTGCACTTTAGTTAGAATTACTTATTGATTTACGTTATGATAGTATCTGAGCCTCTGTCAGGAATCTTCATGCTCCTGGAGGTGTGTTAGTGCATATGCATTATGGAATTTGCTAAAGATTCTTAACGAGGAAATAGCTCTTCACTTTTTCATCTTATGTGTTAATTGCAAAATAATAGATGTGAGTATTGATTACAATAGATTATCTTGAGTGTGGTTCTTCAGCATGGTTTGGCTTTTTAAGACTTAATAGCTGTAAGTGTTATGATAATCAAATTAGATAACTAAACATGGGTGTTTCCCATCTAGAAGAAGATACAACGCTTCCAAGGGCTATAATAAAATGACAGAGGATTAGCAGACAGTGTTGTGCCATGACTTAATGTCAGGTTTCTTTCTACAAGCTGTTGCTTTCACTATAAATTGTCTGACCATTAAATCCCAGGTTTTCTCATGAGGAGATGAGTCCCTTTCACATATTTTGGACAAGGATGATGAACTGGGGGGGTTGTGTCTAATGTGACTGTACGCTATTCCTTCTGTTGACAGGGAAGACAAAGTTGTCAAATTTGTTTAAGATGTGCAATAGCAAAAACAAATCTTGGTCTTGTGGAGTGCCATCTGTTTTGGCACAACTTCCAGGTCTCCAGTTACCCATGTAAATTTGGTCAGTGGTTTGGGAAGTGAAGGAAAAGGAGACATTGCACCAAGTATTTAAGTATGCTACCAGTTACTTCAGTACTTGTTTTCCAGATAATATTGAATGAATACACAGACTTGTAATTTGTCAGTGTTCGTTAGTGGCTCTTAGGGCTGCAAGTTTCATTTTCTGAGACTGCATGCTTTTGGAACCTTGACTGTATTTACCAATTCACTGGCACAGCAGCATGTAAATTAATGTAGGCAGCAGTTGATGTTATACAGGACCAGAAATAGTCTGAGGTTCTTCAGCATTCACACATTTCTCTATACTTGTGAGAGTCCCACCATGAGGCTTGTGCATCCCTGCACTGCTTATGCTTTAACTCAGCTGAGCTGCTTCTCTTTCTTTCTGTTTGCCGTAGGGTGTTTGTTTTCTGCTGTGGCTGTTCTCTGCCTTCACTAACTTGTGGCTACAGCTGATAGTAGTTGAAAAGGTATTCTTAAATTCCTTACGCTAATGGCATTGTCGACTACCTTTCTAAAACTCAGTGAACATGAGAAGCAGACATTCTGGACAAACAGAGATGTTTCTTCCTTGCCATGATTTTTCCTTAGTGCTCCTAAGAACTTTTTGTGTTGGGAGTCTGTTGTCTCTCTAGGCAGGCTGTCTCCTTCCTGCTCACTGCTGCTTTTCTGAGTTATTTCCTTTATCTGCGGGCAGACTCTTCCTCATTGAATCCACACCACAGCTGAAGAGTTGGTGTTTAGTCCTTGCTACAGAAAGATGCTTTTCTCCCACAGCTGCCTTTATTCAAATTTTGTGTATCACGTTTTTTGCAATAAGTGATAAAAGCCTAAACACTAACATACATGTCATGGTCTACTAGGAACATGAATGAATCACTACCATCTTGATTGTCCTCATGCCACCTCATTTACAGCTGTTTTAGAATAAACATACATTCTTTAGGTTAAAATCAGGCTGAAGCAGTTTCTTAATTGTTCTGCCTTCTCTTCTTAGCTATGGACGTTCAGCCTTTCTGTTGTCCCAAACTGACTTAATGTACGCTACTGCAGGGCAGTGTCTGCACTGAAAGGAGCTTTGTTCTAGCACATGTACCCATGTGTGTCTGCTAACTCAGGATCAGCCGTACAACCTTGGCATAATTTCTCTGTCCGTCTTTCCTAACCCTCAGTTGTGATGCTGCTGTTCACTTCAGCTTTTTGCTTACTGAGACTCATTTCCGCGCAAGATACAGATGCCCTGTCAAAAAAAAAAGATAACCTCACAAGATAACCAATAAATGTTATATGTAAAAGTTATACGTACATAAATCTTATAAGCATACAGCATGTGCTGGCGTTGAAAGCTTCTGCAAAACTTTTGACCAGTCTTCTTGCTTTGCCAAACCAATCTCTTCTGATGAAGAGATTGATCTAAGATTTTAGGTGCCTTTCATTGCTAGCTTTCTTTGCTTCTAGGGTAATTTTGTTTCTTGGTGCAGCGTTAATGCTTCATTTCATAGACCTTTGTGTTACACTGCATAGTTGAGTGATTAATTCAGTCTTATAAAGCAAAACGAAGTGGGAGCAGATTGAGATGAATTTCAGTGCTACACTTCCTGTTTTTTTAAAAAAATATACTTCAAGAGCAATATTACTTAGCTAGTTAAGAGATTTTTGTCCTAATTTTGTGTCGACATCTCTAAAGGAAGACTGCTTAGCGTTAGAGCATTGTTTGACTGAAGGCCATTCTTTGCTTGCTTACAATCTAGCTAAATTGACTAGTGTGTCTTCTTATTCTTTCTTTCCCATTTCAGCTGTCAGCAACACAAGGTAACTGTGTGCTGTTCTAGAACTTTGTGCTGTATGTTGTCTAGCTTTTTTGAATTTGTTAATTTTATTTTTTTAACCTTTCAGCAAACTGTCATTATTAAGTGCAGCTATTCTCTGACATGACCAATAATGCCAACCCCTTACACTGTGTAAAGTTTTAAAAATTTAATTAGAACTTCTGATTTTACTCAGCTACTTATACTGGAAAGTGAGAGTTTATTTCTTATTTGCTACATTTCCATCTAGATATTTCAGGGTAAAAGTATAAAAGTATCTTGCTATTATCTGGAAAGGGACAAGGTATTGATATGATGACATACTTTCCTGTCTGCTTTAACTGAAGCTTTATGAAGCATGCTTCTTATGGAATTTTTCCATACTGATCACAAGGTAGAAACCCTACATGCAGTGTCTTGACTTCTTGCATGTCATTGCGTACATCACTTGCCAGCAATACTGCAATGTATGTCCAGCTGTTAGCAGCATGCAAAGACAGACCTCAGACCTGGTATCTTGTTGCAGAGTTGACTTGAAATGTGTATCACTGTATGTGAAGAGTATACTCCACAATTGCGTGCGTATTTTTGCCTTCATTTAAAGAAATTTTTGTTACCAGTCTGACATGAAACACTAGTAAAAAAGGGCACTTGGTGTTTCAGTCTTAATACTGGAGTAGCTCTGAAATCCTTGGGAATAAGTTCAAGGAAAACATGGAATAGGAAGTCAAAGGGTAGTCATACATTTTAAGAGGCCTGGGTTGATTCTGCAGTTTGTGTACCAGCTACACTCTAATTCAGACAGCACAACCATTCTGAAACTTTGGTTATAACAGGCATGTGGACTTTTCCCTGCAAAACAGCAAACTTACCTTGGCCATGCTGCTATTAACATACCAAACTACTCTTTTTCAGCAAGTTTTTTAGTTCTAATGAGCATGGAACTTTTCTGCAAGTGTGTGTGGTGTGATCCACTCTCCTAATAATTTTGCACTTCAATTTAGACAAATGTAAAAATAAAAAAATGTGTAGGATGGTGTTGCTTCTAAAGGGTCAGTATCTGAAGATATTCCTGAAGGAATGAATGTAAAGTCTTTTGGTTTTTTGCTCTTTGTAGTGGTATGCATTCAATTCCTGTTGCTTTTTAACTTACTAATAGTGTTGAAGACATAATAGTTCTTTGTTTTGAGTCTGTTGTATTAGGAGTTTTTTCATCTTGGTACTGAAAAAGTTGAAATCATTAGAATGATCTGCATGTTTTTTTACTTGAAGTTAGTGGGTGTGACAAGTAGTTTAACACTTCACAATCAGAAATGACTGTGCTCATCACTAGTTTTCGTTGACATTTATAATTGGTTCTGAATGTAAATTTCTGCCTTAATCTACTTGTCTGCAGCAGTATGTTTTATATTATCACCTCAGCTACCTGATGAAGTTAATGGCCTTCCAGAAATGCAGATATTTTTGAAACAGTATTTATTTGGCTATTTTGTGTATCTCTTCATGCAAGGTTTTTCAAGGTCAAGTTTCTGGTGCTTTGGCTGGTGAGGTTCTTAACTTTTCTTGTGGTGGCTTCCATTTCTCTTAAGACCGTGGGTCATTATCGTTGTTAACTCAGTCCATATAAGTACTCATCATTGCCTTCAGAGCCATCATTCTCACTTCATCCAAAGTTCTCCTCCCAATCCCTGTAAATACAGTAATCTTTTAATCAGTCCCTCTAGGTTTCCTCTTGCTGTTTCAAAAATCTGAATGCAGTATTCTAATTGTCTTGAAACTTTATAATGATTTAAAAAAAAAAAGCCTCTCTTTGATAAACATGATATTGTTGTGATGGTCTTTTGATATTCTGGAGATATGCTACCAACATAAGCTGAGACAGCTAAAGCAGATTCTGTAGGTGAGGTATTTTTTCCTGCTTTGACACTGAGAAGTGTAGACCTGTGGGATCCAACTCAACTGATTTATGCTGGGACTTCTCAGTCTTTCCCAGATTTTCTCCTTGCTACATAGCAAGTGCCGTGCAAACAAAAATATTAACAATCTTGAAATAGTAAATTATTAGCGTAAGATGGAAGATAAGGCAGAGATGGAAGGAATTAATATAAATACAAAAATCACTGGGAGGCTATTTTACAGAAAAAACTGCACAGGTAATTAGGAAACCAATGAGTAATGATTAATGCCTTGCTCACTTTGGGCATTTTGGAATCTTTAATCTGTTTCAAGCATTAGGATGTTCTCCAGTTGAGGTGTTAACGAATCTTCATTAGGCTTTAAAACTGATACTGCGTAAGAAATCAGGGTTCTTCAGGTTCTTCTAGAAGCCTCTTAGGTGTTTACAGTGAATATTTATCAGTAACAGTAGCAGCTGTAGAATGAGTTAAACATTGAGAGTATCTGTTTAAAACTCCCTGGGATGCTAGTGCAGATACACAATCTATTCTAAAAACCTTGATAGTGTGAGGAAATGCTTCAGATGAAAAGAGTAGAAAGTTGTTAGTGGTAGTGAATGGAGCTTATGACAAGATTTTAGATTTATGAATTGAATGGTTCTATTTATCAACTCCAGTGTGTTCTGTTTCAGTTATGCAAAAGGAGACTTGGATATATCATACATCACTTCCAGAATTGCAGGTATGATTGCTATATGTCACAAATAACTTCTGATAGTGCGTAGTACGTGGAAAAAAAGTAAACACCTCACCTGCTGGTATTCTGTTTTCAGTGATGCCCTTTCCAGCTGAAGGTGTAGAATCTGCCATCAAAAATAACATAGAAGATGTGCGGTTATGTCTGGACTCCAAACATCCTGGGCACTATGCTGTGTATAATCTTTCTCCAAGAACGTACAGACCTTCACGATTCCATAACAGAGTGTGTATTGTTTTTGTGTATTTTTGTAAGAGGTATTTCAATGCAATATATTGATTTCTACCTTCAGCTTCCTGTCATTAGATATTTTAAAGCATGGTGCTTAATCAAAACGGTGACAACAGAATGATTATAAACATCAGGTCAAAGAGTAGCCTCTCCTCTGCTTGTTTTTACTTCCAGTTTAAACTTAATAATTAAAGGCTAATCTTCAGTCTTTCTGACTAAAGGCTCTTGGTTAGGCTAGTGGTATCTTTTGAAGAATTGTACCAGTACTCTTATATGTTTCAGATTTATATGGAGAATATTTAACATAATTAAAAATCTTAATAACATTTCAGTTCCTCTCTGTTCAGAGGTTTTTACTTTGAGGTAGTACTGCCTTGGAGACTCAGTTAAATAACCTGCAGATGGGACTACTTCCTTGTCCTGTTACAAACTGTTTGACTTCCATGTGGCCTAGCCCCAGGGTGCTGCTTTTTTTCCTGAGAGGTGTAGCTGACTGGTTGTTGCTACTGCCTGAAATATTATTATAACAGTTAAATCTTCAGTAGGATTCCTGGCTGTTTTTGCGGTACTACAGTGAAGATGTATCCCCAGTGTAGTGAGGCCAGTAGTGAACCCAGCCTGGTAGATACTGAAATACTGGACTTCTTTCTCTGTTCCTGGATACACTTCAACTGTCCTATAACTAGCTCAACTGTGTAGATTATTACTCTAAGTTTTCTAGCAGTGACCGTGTTAGACTATTTCTAAACTGTCCTTAGCAATAATGACCATCCCCTGCTACTGACTGTCCAGTGGAGAGTGTAAAAGCATTATTTGTTATGCAAAACCCCTTTTTAGACCTTATCCTGCAGAGTCATTCTTAGCATTGCTTCAGTTATCTAAGTTCACTTAAACTTCATCAAGCTGGGAAATGGATAATGTGTTGTTATCCAGTGCTTGTCTCTTCCCTTTTTGCATCCTCATAAACCTGTAGACAAGACAAAGTATGTCCAACCTGAAAAACAGTTACTGCCTCTTTGGGTAGAGGATCCTATTCAAGATCAGTGTTTTTCTGACTTTAGTTGAGTTTGAGGTTTAGCCAAAGGCTGTTCAACGTGAAAGGTACACAGGGAGCTTCCCACTTATTTGTATTTAGTCAGGTATCTCAAAGCAAAAGCCTCAGGAATCCTTTTTAGCACTGAAGTCCACTGAGGCTGACGTGTTTAAGTGAACAGTTTAATCTCCTATTCTGAGAAAGCTATCAGACATCATTTGTGAAATGATACGTTCTGTGTTTAGGAAGCTGTCTGTTCTGGAGATGGCTCTTTTTGGCTATGCTTTGTTATCCAAGTCTGAGGCACCTGTACACTGATATTCTTGACATAATAGTACTGTAAATGGTAATATAAACACAGTTAAGTCTGCCAGTAATCTGAACATTTTCTGGTCTACATTTACCTTAGCGACACTAATTTTGTTGTATGCTCTTTGTTTTGCTTTGTTGTATCTGGAAAGAAATATTATCTCGTCAAAAAAAAAAAGAAGTCCTTATGATAGGGAAATTCTTGCTGTCCATGTTTGCTCATTGATCATCTGGATTTCAGTGCTTCCTAACTTTTTAAATTCATTATCCAGTAGTGGGTTAGAGCAGCTATGCAGTAAGCTAAAGAAGTCTAGTTTATTTTTGTCTATTGCTGCAGAAGATGATTCTGACAAGCCTTAAACTTGATCAAACAGCTTGTAAAATACTTAAGAAATTATATTTTCATGGTTTCCTGTGGTATACAAACTATCAGTAAATTCTAAAGGACTTCATTAACCTAGATTAAAAGTCAGTAATCTGAGTTGTTGGTACTTCAGTGCAATAGACTAGAGGTCTACTGTTTTGACCCTTTAGTGAGCTTCTTATACTTGTGAGATTACTCTTTATCTTGCTTAATTTCTACCTGAAGGTGGCATTAAACTGCAGTATTTCCTTTTATGCAAATGTGTGCAACTGTAATGTTGTTTCTCACCTCTGTTTCATCTCTCCTTGTAGGTTTCTGAATGTGGCTGGCCAGCAAGACGAGCACCAAGTCTGCAGAATCTTTATAGTATATGCAAGAACATGCATTTGTGGCTGAAACAAGACCAGAAAAATGTTTGCATCGTGCACTGCTTAGTAAGTAGTTAGATATTATCCCAAGTGTTTTGCTCTTGCCAGCTTTGGATTGTGTAGTATTTAGTATTAATGTATCAGTGGTTTTCTTCACTGTAGGGCCTGGAGGTAATTCCATCCTGCAAAGTATTTAGAAAAATAACTCCCGTGTACTTTTGCCATAGACAGTAGGATAATATAGCCCTTGCTTGCATGTAGTGTAAAAAGTATATGTAGAGAGTAAGGCAAAATGACCTTCGGGATAAAAGAATATTTAGTTATTTTAGTTTGTTCTCCTTTTCATTCTGCTGTTTTGATGAAGCACTTTGGATAAGAATAGATGGAGAAACTGACTATGGAGCTTTAGTGGAACTTGATTTTGCTGGCATCAGTTTGCCTTGTAACTTCCAGTATTCTTTAATGTATCACTAGCTTTGATGTAGCCCCAAAAATGCAAAATAACTATGCATAAAAAGCAACTGCTCATGTTAAGCATGAGAAGAACAGTTTTAAAGAATAGTTCATGTTTGCAAATTTTGAGCACATGAGGTTACTGTCATGTTTCCTTATGAAAATTCAGTGTAAGATACACATATGCCAGAGTCTTGTGTAGCTTCTGAACATCTTCAGTAGCATTTTGTTCTGCATAATAGTTTGGGGTCATGCAGTGTTAGTCATCCTTGAAAATTCATAGTTTTAGGAACATGTTAGTACAAGATCATCTTGATGGAACTTAATGGCAAGCAGACCAGAAACTTGATATGCCTCAGCTTCTTAAACATAGAATCATAGAATGGCTTGGGCTGGAAGGGACCTTAAAGATCATCCAGTTCCAAAAGTCCTCTGCTTCCGACAGAGTTAGTGTAGTTATCACCCACTAGATCAGGCTGCCCAGAGCTGCATCCAGCTTGGGCTTGAGTGCCTCCAGAGGTTGCAAAGGTGCTTAAGTGTTCTCATGGATAGCTGTATTTGACCCATGTTTAAATAAACCCAGTCAAGATAATTGCACACTCTAGGAAAAGCTAAAATATATTTATTTAAAAAATGTTTCAGTCAAGAATCGGATCCCTTTCACCAAGAGTTTGGGACAAATACTAACTTTTAAAATCTTAGTATTTTCTGATAACAATTTTTTGTTGCTGCCTTAACAATCTCTTAGGCCCAAGGATAGTTTCTTCGTAACCAAGACCACCTTCTTGTAAAAACATGGAAGGAAAACTTGAAATTCTTAATGTCTCATCTCTGCATGAAGAGTTCCTTTTGTTTCTGTTATGCAAATTATCAAGTTTCTTTCTGAAGATCTGTCATCAGATTAGTTTGCTAATGAATAAAATATTCTTTATTTTGAATGCTATCATTCTGTTTATGACATAATCTTTAGAATCTTGTCTGTTTGCTCTAGCTTCATGACATGATTGCAAAGAGTTAGCTGTTATTGTTTGTCAGCCTGTTTGTACAATGATTTTTTTCCACTCAGTGTGATACTTCTTTTTGGAAATGGCTTTGTAGTGCTAGTGTTCATAACTTACTGCTTGTCATGCTGGTTGTTGGTGTTTTTCTTTCCTTGTACTCATTAATGTTTTGTCCTAAATGTAGGCTTCTCAGTGTGGGGACAATGGTTTTATTAACCCATGAAACTTCACTGAAAGTGCCTGGTCCAGCCCATAGAATCATAGGCTAACATTGGTTAGAAGTGACTTCTGGAGATCATGGGGCTCTGTCTTCTGCTCACAGCTGAGCTAATTTCCATGTTAGTGCAAGGTGCCCTCAAGTAGGGCATGCTAGTTAGACGAGCACTAATGGTTAGGATGATTAGTAATGGCCTGGATTTGAAGGAAAAGAGTGTTACAACAACTTGAAGAGAAAAATTTTTCTTCGCCGTTCCTACACATACATGCTAAATGACTTCAAAAAATCTATTTCATGCTTGCTGGCCAAAACAAAACAGATGCACCAATTCCTGTCAACCGTTACCTCTTAACTTCAAAATATTCAGTATTTTATTTTAGGGAGGAATGTAGCATGTATGTTCCAGCAGTTTCTGCAGATAGATTCAGTGTTTTGCTTCCCTTCTGTTAGTGTCCTGGCAAATATTAATCTTAGGCAATAAAAGGTTAAAGAATATAGTGTGGCTCTGTTCTTAAGACTTCTCTGGTAGTAGAAGTCCGTAGTTATCAAACAAAACTTTGTTAAGACCACAGCCAGGAAACAGACTATAAAATGGTTGTTAGTGATAGTAAGATGATAAACAGCAGACTGAAAACTTTAAACAACACTAAGCTGAGCCACAATTTATTCATATCTGAGTAAGCAGGTAATCTGCAGTATCATTTGTGTCATCTGGAAGAAGAATAAAAACACCGTTCAGATGCAGTCTTCAAATCCAGTGACCGCACTAGAACTTGAGCTTCATTACATATAACGGATAGGAGTTACATTCTTCAGTATCTTCTGTAATGCTTTTTCCACTAGGTTTAATAATAAAATTACGATTCTTTTGTAGGATGGAAGAGCAGCATCTGCTGTTGTAGTTTGTTCTTTTCTGTGTTTCTGTCGTCTCTTCACTACTGCTGAGGCTGCAGTTTATATGTTCAGTATGAAACGCTGTCCTCCTGGCATATGGCCTTCTCATAAAAGGTATGGTATCGGTCTGTTTGTAGGGTACTACTGAAGCAAGTACCTATACATTTGTGAATAAGTTACTATTCTTACAGGATGGTTTTTAGGATGATAAATTGTTTCAATTGCGTCTGTGCTGGGACAGCAAAACGCTTGGAAAAACAAGTGTATTGTAAGTCAAATAGTTCGTGAGACCTTAATTGCCCATGGTGGTCTTAGCACAACTGAATTAAATATGATCTGTAGTGAAGCAGTGTTAAGAACAAAAATAAGAGTATGCTGTACTTGCTGTCTTAAGTAAAAAATCTTCTTCCGCATAAGGAAGGCATCATATTCCATGTTTACTGCCCTACTGCAGTAGATGTTACTGTGTCAGAAACCACAAGTTTGGCGAAAAGTGTCATGATTTTTTTTCTTATTCCGATAAAAATGCCTTCCTTTTTTTTTAAAGGTGTGAAAGCAGAGATTACTTAAAAACATTTGTTAAAATGTATGAAACATTTCATGTAATAGATCTTGTAACAATGAAATCAATAGTAAGTAACAGTGGTTGTAAAGGTGTTTCCTACAAAAAGGATTAGATCTAGAAATGTGAGAAGTATGTGGGAAGAGTAGTGAAGAGCAGATGACACGTTATGCTGTTGTACAGTTTTACTGAGTATATTTAAGGGGTCCTATGCAGAGTAACTTATTTTGATGAATCATAGAATCACAGAATGGCTTGGGTTTGAAGGGACCTTAGAGCCCACTCAGTTACAAGCCCCTGTCATGAGCGGGGTTGCCACCCACCAGATCGGTCTGCCCAGGGACCCATCCAACCTGACCTTGAAAGCCTTCAGCAAGGGGGTGTCCACAGCCTTGCTGGTCAACCTGTTCCAGTGTCTCACCACCCTCACAGTAAAGAGTTTCTTCCTAATACCTAGTTCAAATCCGCCTTCTTCTAGTTTAAAACCATTTCTTCTTGTACTGTTGCTACATGCCCTTATAGAAAGTCCCTCCCCAGCTTTCCTGTAGGCCCCCTTCAGGTACTGGAAGGCCACTATATAAGGTCTCTCCAGAGCCTTCTCTTCTCGACGCTGAAGGTCCTCAACTCTCTCAGCCTGTCCTTGTGGATGAGGTGCTCCCGCCCTCTGATCATCTTCATGGCCCTCTTCTGGACCCACTCCAACAGCTCCATATCCTTCTTGTGTTGGAGGTCCCAGAACTGGATGCAGTATTCCAGGTTGGGTCTCGTGAGAGCAGAAGGGCAGAATCACCTCTCTCAACCTGCTGGTCATGTTTCTTGTGATACAACCCAGGATATGGTTGGCCTTCTGGGCTGCAAGTGCACACTGCCAGCTCATGCTGAGTCTTTCATCAACAAACACCCCCAAATCCTTCTCCTCAGGGCTTTTATCATTTTGGACGATGTAAAAAGATGATCTCTGCCATGTCTGTTAGCTCCATTAAATATTGGAAGGCCTCAGTGATGTAGTGACGTCTTCCCAAAGCCGCTTCTTCTCCAGGCTGAAAACAAGCCCATCTGCCTTTGCAGGAGAAATGCTGGAGGATGGAGAGCTCTTGTCCTTAAAGAGCTGCTAGCTCTGTTCTGTTCCTGTGCCCCTAAGGACAGCTTCCCAGAGGATCTCATCCAACAATTCCTTGAACAGCTGGAAGTTCGCTTTCCTGAACCTCAGGGTTCTGACAGGTTTTTGCCAGGACAGTATTCCTCAAGACCAAAAACTCAGCTAGGATATGGTTGCTACAGCCCAGACTGTATAAGATAAACTTTGACTTAGCCCAGTGTGTAAAGTGCTGTTAGGAAGCTTTGAGTAACTAGCTTCAGAGTTACTGTAACTTTTGTTTCACACAAAATGAATCAATAGTTCTCCTACTGGGATATTGTAATTGAGGCTTTTGGAAAGAGTGGCTAGCTTGTTTTACAAATGAGTAATCGTTTAAGGTATGGACCTAAGGCAGAGACTAGAGTTGTCTGTAAGGTGGAACACAGGTGCAGATATTTCTTGTACAGAACTTTATTGAATTTTCTGTACTGTTTATTTTTGTGGTGGAGCCATTGGACTTTTGTGCAGAAATCCTGTTGCTGTCCTTAAATAGAAAGACCAGTTAAGGATGATAAATATTTATCCATGTTTCTATTTCATTCTCCTTCTGTGATACTGTATCAGACTTAAAAACTGTGTTTCCCGGAAGTGCTGTTAAATGTTCCCGCTGTTTTATTGTTATCATGTGTTACTGCTTAGTGGCTGAGTATTAACAAAAGTAATGTGTGCACCCAGTTCTAGGATTTGGTTCTTTGGCTTCATAAGTACTTATTGCTTTTGACAGATACATTGAATACATGTGTGACATGATGGCTGAAGAACCCATTATTCCACACAGCAAGCCAATCCTGGTCAGATCCATCATCATGACTCCAGTTCCTCTGTTCAGTAAGCAGCGTAATGGCTGCAGGCCTTTTTGTGAAGTTTATGTAGGGGATGAGAGAGTAACCACTACCTCCCAGGAATATGACAAAATGAAGTAAGTTATGGGTAGTGAAAACTGCATGTTATGTTTTTCTATAGTAAGTAGGTCTTTAGTATGAGGAGAAATACAAGTTTGAATGTGCCAGTTGACCAGAAAGCTTCTGGAAAAGCTCCTGTATCCCATTTTAGTTGATCTTGAAAGGTAAATCATGTGGTTATAGAAGTGGTTATAATAGGAGCAGGGAGATATCTCTGCAGAATATGTGCATCACAATGAGGTGGCATGTTGGACTATGGGCTTTAGGAGGCAGAGTGGAACAAGACCCTTCATGTGTTGTACAACAGGAATCAGTCTTCCTATTTTGCATGTAGTTGTTGGGGCGTTGTACCAGCACCACTGAAACTGAGCTTCATGGTGCAGTCATGAAAAATAGGAAGCATCCATCAGCCATGGTAGCTCTAAGGAAAGTGCTTAACTCCACTACCTGTAGTATAGCTCTAGTGTCTTCTGTTATGGTGCATCACTGCAAGTGCAAATGATGTTAAGGCGTTCTAGGTGATAATCACAGACGGAGGAAAGATGGGAGAATAGCAGAATCCTTCTAACTTTTCTGTAATTCTAAGCCCAGTAAAGAGTTGTCATGAATTTGAAAAGAGTGAGAATGAAACAGCTGTGGGGTATTTTCACCTTTTTCTACCACTGTTCCTCAGTGGGAATACTTAATAGTAGCAGTATCATGTAGCAGGGCAGCTGCAGGTTCTTTGCACGTTTCCTTGGAACTGTCGTATTCATAATACCCTGTTTGTCTTGTCCTTTGCCCTAGTTGTGCTCTTGCATTTTCCAGCATCTTCTTAGAAATACATCCCTCTTGCTGCGGGCAGCTGCTGTTTGTTAGCTGCTGGCTTTTAGAGCAGTTTTTTTAGTTACTTAGAGTGAATCCCTTTGTCGGTAGTAAGAATTTAGAGTGGAATTTTGTGGGTTGGTATTAAAGGGCTTGGAGAAAGCAAACTAAGCGTGAGGAAATACACAATTTCTCTGAATCTAAACTAACAGAGGACGTGTTTTATCCTCAGGGAGTTTAAAATTGAAGACGGGAAAGCAGTAATTCCATTGGGTATAACAGTTCAAGGAGATGTTCTCATTGTTATCTATCATGCCAGGTCAACACTAGGAGGCCGACTACAAGCCAAGGTAATGACAAATTTAACAGCCTATGTCAAGGGCTTGCTTTTTCTTAGTACAGTTAGTGTTGTAGCTGTATTTGGAATCTCAGTAAGTACATAGCTTTATTTACTCTTTTATTTGTTGTTGAAAAAAATGTTTGATATATTATTGTACTTAGAATTTCAGTTTAACAGGCCTGATATATATGTCCATTTTCTTCATAGCACTCTCTGAGATACTTCGGTAAGCATTTCTAGAAATTATATTTACAGTGGTAGTTAGTTACTCTATTTGTGTGGAAAGCCTGTAGCCATTTTTTAAAATTCATCTGATGTTATCCAGTAAGATGCACAGTAGGACAGAACTTCTTAATACTATATAAATAAACTTCAACACAACCAAAGGAAAAATGCCACTCAGTACTAAATGGGATTCCAGGGACTGTTTGTACAGAACAGTTTTAAAAATATATATATATATAAAATCCATGTAGTGTTGTACCCTATTTCTAGAGCCAGGTTGAGTTTCATAGCCAGTTATCTTACTGGTCTTTGCTCTTCCACGGAGAATGCATGTTCCATTTTTAATTCAAAAAAGAAAAAAGCTAATATATTAGAAGATGACAAAAAAATCTTGACAACAAAGTCTGTCTTCATGATTCTAAAAGTGAATCATAGGGTTCTCTCCCAAATTAAATCTGAAGGCCTGTGTAAAAGATGGAAGGGCATAGTGGGGAGTTTAAGATAACCTGGAACATTGTGGAGATTGATCCAGAGGATTTTCAGACAGTACTGCGGTCTGAAGACACATGGGGCAAGCAAACAACTTATTACTGAAATAGATGTTTTTCTCTACATTTTCTTTTATCTTTGTGTGTAGGAGTACAAAACGTTGTCGTTTGCAGAGATTCTAGGTAGGAGAAAAATTCAACAGAGGTTAACTTGTTTTTGTTCATTCTCAGTGTCAGTTTCACGGATAATAACATTAACACCTATTTGTTGTTTGTTTTTCTGGAAATTATTCACTAATTGGAAAATGTAAAAATTCTCTTATAACACAAGATACATCAGCAGTGTTTGTGATGAGCTTGGTTTGGAGCTTTGATGTGACAATATCCAATGTGTTCTTTGTTTTTTGTGTGGTAGTTTTTTCCCTGCAGCTCTCTGCATCTGATCATCTATCTGGTCCTGCCCCCTACTCAAGCAGGGACACCAGAGCAGGCTGCCCAGGACTCTGTTCAGGTGGCTTCTGAGTATCTCCAACGGGAGATTACACAGTCTCTTTGGGCAACTTGTGCCAGTTCTCTCGCACCTGCTCAGCAAATAAGTGCTCACTGATGCACAGGAAAAGGGCACTCTTACTCAGTGCTCTTCTAAATCTGTTACTTCAAAAACTGCACTGAGCAGAGTTGTATCTTTGACATGTATTTCTTGGTTAGTGTATTGCATGTTGAGTTTCTTTAAGTATGTTATTCTGAAAAGTGTAAAAAAGGCTATAACATTTCAATCTCTATGATGATGTCTGGAAATATTTGATGAACTGTAACAGTCTGAGGTTAGTGCAGAATTGCTCCAAGTAGAGTATACAAGGTGGAAAAATGAATGCTAAAATAATTTTTATTGAAAATCCTTGGCTTTAGGTTAAGTACAGAACACAGTGTGTATTCTTCATGTGTATTTATGTAGTTTCCGTGCTTTTTGTTTCCAACAGATGGCTTCTATGAAGATGTTTCAGATTCAGTTCCACACAGGCTTTGTGCCCCGAAATGCCACCACAGTGAAATTTGCGAAGTAAGTTGACACCTTCTTGTCAGGAATTTGGAAGAAGTCTTCTTCCAAACTTAACCTTCCAGACCGACATATGGGGTGGGGGAGAGGGAACAGATTACTTCTTTTGCAATACGACGAGTTCTTCTGCTTTCTCACCTCAAGGAAGCTGAATGTTTTCTTCATTATACAATAAGAATTTTCTAAATGCTACCTGTTCAAGACTTACAAAGATTTACAGAAACATGTAAACAAGTACGGCGTACTTCTTAGCCTACTGAGTGCTTTAAATTTCTGTCATCTGTTCATTAGCCTCATAAATTAACCTGTATATGTTTTTACAGGTATGATCTGGATGCCTGTGACATTCAAGAAAAATATCCTGATTTATTTCAAGTCAATCTGGAAGTGGAGGTGGAGCCCAGAGATAGGCCTAGCTGTGAACAGCTGCCGTGGGATAACATGAATATAAAGGGACTGAATCCCAAGATTCTTTTCTCCACTCGAGAGGAACAACAAGAAATTTTATCAAAATTTGGTAATGGATCTTTTAAATATTTAGAGAAACTGATAAAGTTGCTAATAACTTAGTGGTTGAGGATGTATTCTGGTTAGTTCCTGACATTCCTTTAAATACAATTTCAAAAAGCTTGCACTGTAGAAAGGATTATAAGTTATCCTCCAATAATAATTATCTTACATCCACTGTCATTGTACTTGCTTGTTTTGAAGTTATGAATATGCTATTTGCGAGAATTTTAACAAATAGAATTGTGACAGCCAGGATGTGTAGACAAAGTGCCTTGAAAGAACTCTTCGACTAAACTGTCATTATTATCATTTCACTTAGTTGTCTGAGTATTCCTTGTGAATGTTAACTAAAAACGTTTTTGGTCTTTCTTACATATAGCCAACTAACATAGCAGCTCAGTGTCTTATCTTTTCCTATGGTGGTCAAGCAGATGTTTAATTTTTCAATATGACATGTGCTTCATCTGTAGATGTCTGTATAAGTTCAATTTAATGCTTTTCAGTACCTTTCTTCTTTTCCTGCCGTCAATAATTACAGCTTTCAGTAGTGCTCCTAGTCCTTGTCTGTGCTTCCTGTATAAAAGGAATGATAGAGGTTATCATGTAAGTTGTAGCAGATAATGATATTGCAAGAATTCATAGCTCTTGCTTGTTTTAAGGGGTAGGTGGTACAAGTGAGCTGTTAATTGCTTAGAAAATATGATTCTATTTTATTACAAATTTAAATAGAATGCTTGTGTTTTGCTGTAAGTTTGATCTCTTAATGTTGTAGTTTAAAACAGGGACTTAATAGTTTTTGCAATTGAAGTAAGGTTAGTAGTGCTATATTCAAGACTGGAATATTTGGTCTTTGTTGTCCTGCTACAGCAATTGGGGCCTACATGTCCGATATCAGCTACTACAACGACTGAGTTTTAGAAGTTTCTCTCTAAGAATCCTGGTTTAAAATCTGTTTTAGGGAAACCAGAGCTACCAAGACAGCCAGGTTCAACTGCGCAATATGAAGCAGAAGCATCCCAGCTGGAACTGTCCTCGGAAAGTGCACCTACTGAGACAGAATCCCCACACAGCAGTGGTACTGATGCAAATAACTTCTTTCATTCTCTGGATTGGAAAGGTATATGTTTATCTCTGAAGTTAGCATCTCTGTTTTCTTGTATGCTTTCTGTTGAGCACTGCAGATGTTCCTTAAGCCCTCTTTTCCGGTGAAATTCGCTATTTTGTCAGACCATGACAAAAAAGCAATTTGAAGAGTGAAATCTGCATGTTAACACATGAAAAGTCAACTTCTTTTGGGTAAACACTAAGTATGTTTTTTTATGTTGTACATAACTTAAGTACTGAACTATGTTTTTCTTTCTCTGTGAGAATTTTAACCTTAAAGGTCTACAAGGAAATGTTTATATTCCCACAGCCCCAGTTGAGGCTGTCTGAGAAGCACAAGAAATAAAGACTAGCCAGTGGTGTTCAGATAAGTGTGTATAGACTAAGGAAATGTAACTCTATAGTGCATATATAAGTCCATTTTCTGGGCTCTCCTCTGTTGGCACACGTAACAATGACTGCTTGTGTTGCCATCAAATGCTGTCATAGAGTGGAGCAGCAGTTACTGAGCAAGGTTCTAAGCTGTAGGTGGTATGATGTCCTGAAGTGATTGTCCAAATCACTGCTGTTTTGAAAGCATGAATAATGACTTACCTTGCGTAGTGGCAAGTATGGTAGAGTTTTTTCTTTTTTTTTTTCTGAGAATGCATCACACTTTTCTAATTCTTTGTAGCTAGAGAACGTGTCTCTTAACTTGGATAATCTGAACTAGAAGAATGTGAGGTGCTCCTTTCCCTGTCCTGTGCAAAGAGGTGGTACCTGGCAGTTCTTTTTCCTCCCCTTTTTGTGAGCTTTGTTTACATAAGGATTGATTTCATACGTTCTTGCTGTGTAAATCTGACATACCTTTGTTGGCAGAAGAATTCTAGTAATCTGGTGCTGTTATTTCATTTTATTCAAGAAGGAAGAAGTCCGGAAAGTGGAGTAGATGATAACTCGTCTAAAAATGATCATGTTCAACTATCTGATGAGAGAGAAGAGAGCGATCCCTCAGATGAGGAGTTCCCTACATTTCCAGCTGAAGAAAGGGCAGTAATTGTTGATGAGGGAGACTCTGTTACCCAGGAAGGAGAGATGCTTTTTGAAGCTGGTTTTGAAACTCCACCCGCGCTATTACAAAAATCTCTCACTGAAGAGAATGTAGATTTGCTGGGGCTGAACTCTGACACTTCACCAGAACAGAAACAACCTATCTTGGAAATAAATTCATCATCAAGTAATGCTGCCTTGTTGAACAATCTTTTTGTGAGTGGTGCATCGCAGGTTTCAGAAGAGCCCACTGGAGATCTTCTTGGACAAGGAACAGATTTCTTTTTCAGCAGTCAGTCTCAGCATCTAGCTGCTACTCAGAAGACTTCAGCAGCAGCTGTGTCTTCAGGTATGTGAATTTAATGTTAGTATTCTACTGGTCACCTGGTGAAAACTGCTGCCTCCATTGTGCTTAGGAAATGACTACCGTGTTTGATATGTACAGTGAAGACGTGTTGATCTGTAGCAAAAATCTGACTAAAACTGGCATTTTTAATGCTTGAAGCAGACAAATGCTGTACATCTTCCATGTATGTTGCACTGCCAATATCTTATCAGCTTTAATGTAAACAGAAGAGTATCATTTTTTTGAGTTTAAAGCAGTTTCACCAATCTTAAAGATCAGTAACCTTCCAGTACAAGTGTTATGTGTTGTATCCTTTTCTAGATCCATATGTAAGTAGCTTTTCTTGCTAAGGTGTAAATTATAGAAACCAGCAACTTTCTTGCTCTCTCTCTGGAGTGGTAACATTGGATGTGATAGAGCTGTGCTGCATAGGTCAAAAGGCTGTGTGGTATTTTTGAGTGTTAATCAGATAAGACTGCCAGGCAACTGGAAATCCTGTAGCTTACTGCTCAAACCAGTATGATAATGCTACTGCTAAAAGCTGCTTTCTTGTTGCTTTTCCTGATATTGTTAGCAGGTTTGGGTCAGGAAGGAGAATGTAACTCTTACCTAACCTGTATCTAGAACAGTGTTTGTCTTACAAAAGCGTTATTATGACTTTGGCACTTGATTGAATTTTTGAGAGTTGCAACTTGCAGCCTGAATTTGCTGTAAGACTTCTAGGAGTATTAGTCATTCGGAGTAACTATTACAAGACTTAGTTGTGCAAAGATGTATACAGAGAGAGGGCATTTAGGAGATTTCAAATATTTTTTCTGGAGTAATCTGTTCTTGAACTGTGTTACTGTGATCAAAGAGGAATCAAAAAAAACCTTTCTACTATAGGCAGAAGTCTGAGGAAGAAGCTTTCATTATATCTGCTCATGTTTTCAGAGTTAATATGAGAAGTAATAATGTATATTTCTCATTCTACCTTTGAATTGGTTAAGAAGTAGCCTTACAGAAGTGAGAATGTTTGACCGCCTGTTTCAGTTAGTGCATCAGACTCCTATGTGAAACTTTGTTGCATGTGTGTTGCTGTGCTTCAGTAAGATTGGTTGTACACGGAAGAAGTCGAGATTTGTTTTCTGAAGCATTACTGAGTCCTGAACCATGGTCATCGCTTCAGGATGCGCTAGGACACTGTGGTGGGATTATTCTTCCTCACTGGCCACTGAGTAAACCTGGCAGGAGTCCCTGGGCTCCTGAGGATTTTGACCCTACAGGGCAGCAGTAACAGCAAGATCTTAAGCTGTGATTCCAGCTGTCACATGTTATCCCATGCTGACTATAAATACTCTTCTCATTAGTTTTTTCTTCACTGTGATTGCTAAAGACCTGTTGAAAGTGTTGCTTCTTGTTGGCTTTCATTCTTGCGTTGATGTACTTTCTGCCCTAAAGCTACCAATGCCTTCAAGTCAAAATGGTAGTATGAATGCTTTAAATGACTTTTTTCAGTAGTTTAATAGTCTGTTATATTTAACTTCTTTAGAGACTTTGCATTATATGTAACTGTTTAACAAGTGTAACTTTTTGTTTATATGCAGCTGATTACTCATATTTAAGTATGTCTTGCATGGAGGAAACTAACAAGATGATTGAGTATATAGCTGCTATACTAAGGATTTGTTTGAGGACGTAGCTTCTCAGCTGAATACAGTAAAAACAGCTTTAACGTTGTTATAGAAAGCATCAGTGTCTAGAGGCAAAGACAGAATGGTGACTGACACAAAAATTCAGTAGGGGCTCCTTTAGCTGCCAGTATAGGTCTGCTTTCTGTCTTTGCCCCTGAAGGAGTAAAGTACTTTTTCTGTTTTGTTTTTCCTAAATTTTGTCTTAATTTCATTTTCTGCTTCTTTCTTAGCTGATCCTTTTGACCCATTTACAATGTCATCGAGTTCTGAGAATTCAGCGCTGTCTGGCCCAGACCTTTTTGGGGATTTACTTAATCCAAACGCAACATCTACAGCAAATACGTTTCCTTCTACACATAGTTCACTTCCACCTTCGTCCAGTTCAGATTTCTTAAATTTAGGTAAGTGTACTTCTGGTATTTTGTTTTACAGCAATTTCTGCTGCTCTGTGCATTTGTCTTTTACTGTAGTCAAGGTGGATTAGTGTTTTAATAGATCTGCTTGTTGTGACTACTAGCTGCAGGTTCTTGTAACAGATGTACATGTACCAAGCAGCAAGGTCTTCCTGTATTATATGACTGTAGTACGTATGATGCAAGGGGATTTCTAGAATTGCTGACCTTTTATTAGGAGCTGGATTTTCCTCCAAGAGCTGTTAAAAATAAGGGTTTAAAACACTTGTGAATTATAGCATTCTATCATCTAGATAGCCTTTTGAGTGTATTCAGATTTCAGTCTTTCTGAAAGCCTTTGAAAAGAACTGAGTGGTTCAAGCAAGCTAGAGTATAGCCAGGTCTTAAAATATAAGCTGAAGCTACCTGGACCTTCTTGACCTGCCTGTATCCTAATAGTACTTACAGAATACATTATGTAATGCTCTAATCTTATTTGCTTCATTTGATTTCTGATGTATTCTTGACAAAGCCTTTTCTTCATGTACTTATTCTGAAATCTATTTATACTTAAACAAAAAGCTTTGTAATATGTTGCCTCTTCCCCTATTTCCATCCTAAGCACATATTTCTGAACTCTTATTAAATAGAGCATCTAAGCATGCTCATTCTTTAAAAAAAAAAAAAAAGCCATTATAAAAGTGATGGAGTCACCGAGCCAGAGATGTTACTTTTTTCATCTGATTTTAAAAGAAAAGGAGCATGTACATGGTTACACTGTGACCTGTTAGCCAGTATTTATCCATATTAACAAAAATAGAATTTGTAAAGCTATTTTTATTCATTGCTATTAGAAACAGGAGGATAGGAATACAATGAAAATAAAGGGCTGCAGATTTGGACAGGTGTTTTCAGAAGGTTGACAGTATATGTAAGGGGGTCATAAGTGGTTAGGATTTGACATGAAACCTGATATTTCAAATAAGAATAGAAAAGTTGGCCTCTACAACTCTAGTATATGTCCTTCCCATGCACTGCAGTTCTTTACAGACCGCTCCACCATGAGACCTTTCCTCACAGTACTGTCTGTCACGAGCACGCTGTTCCAGTACTGTCCCCTCAGGCGGCAGCTCCCCCAGCCCTCCTGTTCCACTGCGGGTTCCTTTCCACAGGCGGCAGTTCTGGCCCAGGGCTGCTCCTGTGGGGGCTCTCCCTGGGCTGTACCTCCTCCAGGCCTCATCCACTGCTGCACAGTGGGCTCCATCACAAGCTGCATGTGGAGATCTGCTCTAAAGTAGTCCTCTGTGGGCTTCAGGGGGACAACTTGCGTCACCATGTTGTCTGGACACAATTGCATCCTACAGCGAGTCTGTCCAGCACAAGGAAACCTCCAGCCTCTTTTCACAGAGGCAAGCCCTTGTGCCAAAACCTCACCGTGCAAACACAATACAGACATTAGATAAAGTGTGTGCTGTCAGGAATGACAGGATAGTATTGTTCTTCAGAACTGCATTTCTGTACTCTTAATTAAGGTGTATTTAGGAACAGTGGTATTGCATTCCTCAATCTTCATAGAGCTTGTATGCAGTTTTGAGTTGCCCTTCCTAGTAGAATAGTTGGCTCTGCCTCTTTTTGATGTAATCTTGAGTGTTAGCTGCAGAGAAACTGGATAAAAAGATGCAGTATTTGCTTGGCTAAAGTGAAGGCTCTCTCTTTCAGATAAAAGACTAGTAAAGTAATTACCGTCTCTATCATAAATCTAGGAGTTATGCTGCTCTTGTGATTGATTCTGCCAAGAGGATCCCACTTACTGTTTCATTTGCAAAGTGTTCATTCCTATAGAGAAAGCAATAGGTGTATGTTCTAGTTATTGTTGTCACTTACGACACTATTATGGTCACAGTTGCATGTAGCTACCAAACATGGTAATTTTTTTAACTGTTAAAAGATTTGATCAACACTGATCTGTGAAACATAGTCCCTACTACAATCTGTCTCACTTCAGAAGCAGTCTCTTCTGGAGATTTTCTTGACTTGCTTGAAACACAGTCAAGTAGAGCAAGCTGCCCAGAACAGTGTCCTTTCTGGTTTATATTTTTTAATCTCCATGGTTGCTGACTCCACAGTCTTTCTGGGCATCTTATGCCTGTATGTGACTACTTTTACAGGAAAAAAAAAAAAAACCTGTTTAAATTGAGGGTTTTTTTGTGTTTCAGTCTGTGCCCATTTGCCTCCTGGCCTTCCAGTTGGGCAGTGCTAAGATGAGTTTGCCCTTTTCTTCCGAGATCCCTCACCTCTAATCTTCTTCTGCATAAGCGATGCCAGTACACTAAGCCATTTGTCAAAGACAGGTCCTCAAAACCCTAACTGGCAGAACCCTCTTTCATACAGAATTTAAGGTGGAAAAAAATACACAAATGGTAATTTCTGCACTCTGAATATTTGCCTGTGGACCAAAGGAGACCATCAATGTGTTTTGCTGTCTGTAACATTTGAGCAAGTATGGAAGAAAGAAAATATTTTTATGTATTCAGCTTCTATGCGTAATGTTTTATGCTTTGTTTCCCTGACTTTGTTGATAACTTCTACCCTGGTAAATGCATTAGCCTCTCCACTATTTCAATGCAGTTCCTAGATGTTCCTGTCAACATATGCAAAATATGCTAAAAATGCTCTCATCTTCAGTTTACTGTTATACATTTCCAAATATTTTTTGGTTACTGAAACTGTTGCTGTGCAGGCTTTCAAAATTCATGTGGGAGTTGAGAAATTGGGGTAGCATTTCATTTTTCTTTAAGTTTACCTTTTAAATGACAACCCTGCTGTGCTTTAAGCTGAAATTGAGTATGTATTTGAGCCCTTAATGCTCTACCCAGTCACAGGTATTAATTTAACAAGAAAATGAGGAAAGCTAATAGTTATTAATTTTAATATGAATGACTGAAGAGGTAATTGCTACTTAGCATTGGAAAAGAAACTGCAAAGGAGAGTGTTCTCTTAAATGACAGGTTTGGAAAAATTGTGTGGAGAGAGTAGAGGAAAGTGCAAACACTGGTTGGTAAAGTGAGGAAAAAAACTAAACTCAAAAATAAATTAGTAACGTCACTGTTCATTTAAAATAAGCTGCAACGACAAGATACAGTGAATCTGTTGGAGTAGTTGTAATTGTCTAGAATTATAGATCAATGGATAAGCTCTCTTTGGTAGTAAACAATTACTAAATTTATGTAGTCATCAAGAGAAAAGCTGATCAGTTAACAGTAATTCAAGAACTAAAATTTTGACTTACATTTCTCAATGTGGCACGAAATTTTAAAGAGCTTTAAAGTGTAATTTTAATTTATAGGAGATATACTTAGAATCATAGAATCACCAAGGTTGGAATAAGCTTCCAGGATCATCCAGTCCAACTGTCCACACCTTTCAACAATATTTCCCACTAAACCATGCCCCTCAGTGCCACATCTAAAGACTTCTTGAACATCTCCAGGGATGAGGGCTCCGCCACCTCACTGGGCAGCCTGTTCCAGAGCCTTCACTTTCGGAGAAATTTTTCCTAATGTCCAACCTGAATCTCCTCTGGTGCAACTTGAGGCCATTCGCACTCATCCTATCACTAACTAAGTGGGAGAAGAGGCCAACCCCCCACTGCCACAATCTCCTTTCAGGCAATTGTGGAGAGCAGTAATGTCTCCTTGGATCCTCCTCTTCTCCAGACTGAACAACCGCAGCTCCCTCAGCAGCACCCCATAAGACCAGTGCTCCAGACCCCTTAGAGCTTCGTTGCCCTTCTGTGGATACACTTCAGGGCCTCCATGTCTTTCTTGTAGTGAGGGGCCCAAAACTGAACACAGTACTCAAGCTGTGGCCTCACCTGTTCTGAGTACAGAGGGATGATCTTTTCCTTGCTCCTGCTGGCAACATTATTTCTGATACTTTCTAAAGAATGGATGGTCAGTTAAGGTGCTCTGTCCTGTAATATAAAAAAAAAAAAAAAATCAATCAGTTGCTACTAAAAACGTCAGTGTGTCAAAAGGAAATGGAATTTTCTGTGACAGAGAAGCTAGGGTACAAGATGGCTGTTCACTTAAATTTAAGAGCAGGTTATCGATTCTCAAGTGGCCACACTTATGAAACGGAACTATTTTCAGTAGAAGGATGAGTGTCCATTTTTCATTTCTAGGTATTTGTTCAGTGAGCATTTCTGAGAACAGAATTGGTTTGTTTTGATACAGAAGTAGGTCATCTTAATGGAAATCTGACTCCTTCTGTGGGAATGAGCTGGTCTTGTAAAAATAGCAGGAGACATGGAAAGTGATCAAAAGAAACCTGAGTGACCACTGTGGTTTTCTCCTGTGGTTTCTGTGGTGATTGTGCTCTTGGTCAGCCTCTAAACAGCTTAAATGTGCATCATAGTAAGCAAGGCCCTTGGTTCATACAAAATTCTGTTGTCGTCAGTGATTAAAGGATTTCCTGTGTAGACAAGTTACATAAAGAAAATATTTAGTTGAGTAGTTTATAATAGAAGATAGATGTCTTATTTTGGGAAACTGGAAAGCATGATCTGATTACTACCAAGTTATGTCTCAGCATGGTTTGAGCTGTGTAAGTAGCTAACCACGCTCTGGCCTCCAGTGGTTACTGCTGTATCACAAAGGATTACAAAGACATCCATTAGAGAAGAACTTACGAGACCAAGTAGCTGTAGATCTGCTTGCTCTGCTCCGAATTACTTAAGCTTCTGTAGTACTTAACTTCACAGCATATTCTACTCTTTCTTTGTGCTGATCCTTTATATTGATGGATCTGTACAAATTCTAGTGTGTTAGGCTACAAAAATAAGGGATTCAGTATGTGTGGTCTGATCATACCCCTTCAGAACAGTTTTATCACAGGACATCATTCAGTAAGTGGCTGAAAGCTTTCTCATCTCCATGTGAAAAACATCTAAATATAGAGGTCATAAGCCAAAACTGTCTCTAGCTTAAAAATCAGTACTAATTATTAATTTCAGGCCTGTTTAGTGTCTGGGAATGGCATATAAAACATAAACTGTCTGGACTGATGAATAGACAATGAGATAGATACTTGGATTTTTTTTAGCCTGTAGTGTTGCTGTATAGCAAATAGCTGGCATTCTGAGTACTGAGAGGCAAATACCTTGTTTTTCTGTTGGTTTTAGAGGCAGATGACTTAAGTCTGGAGAGAGCAGAAAATTTTGTATCCCTTCAGCAGACCTTCCAGCTGTGCGACGTCTTTTGTTCTAATGTCTTTTACATGCAGCTGCGAACTGCTGTAATGGAGGCTGTCAACAGATATTTTTTTGTGAAGCATCTGGTGTGCTCTTGGAAGGTCAAAGTCTTACATTCTAATTGAATTAGACAATGAAGTGTTGAAAGTGCTATTTAACTAGCTTCCAATTTTTTCCCTCAAATAAGGTCAGGTAGCTTGTGTGATTTGTTATCGATATTCAGAATGTAATGTTGAGAAGCCATAAAATAGTAGTCCAAACATCCAAAATATCAAAATGTCCCTATTCAGGTAAGCATGTCCAGGTTCATGTTCTAAATTGTAGGTATATGAAATGTTTTACTGAAATACCACCTCTTGCTGTAGCGCTGACTGTTGACATAGAAGTAAAGGAAGCATTTCATTCAAAATCTGAGCTACCTTACTATGGGTAACTACAAGGTGTGCTTCAAAAGGGAGTGCTCAGCTTCAAATACTTCTTATGGTTCATTTCACGTACTATGTGTGACAAAGGAAATGATCACTTGCAAGGTGCAGGGTGACACTTAGAAACCTGTGTTGAAAGGTTAACTTTTTACAAATCAATGATGGCACCGTTGCATACAACACAAGTGTTTTGTGGTCTGTTTTCAGCTGGTGTGGTGGTTTAGCTTTGCACATAGGAAAGTGCATTTTATTCATGAAGCTAATGACTCTCCTAATCTTCCTTTGGAAGAGGTCACTCTTGCTGTATTCTGATGATTAATTCAATGCATTCATGAAGATACTGACCCTAAGAGGGCTCTTAGTTTGTCCACAGCTTGCTTTGTCTTGTGAGGCCTGGTATAAGCAGACGTACAGATTGCAGTGGCCTGACTCCACCTACATAACATGCTCAGTAAACAGAGCATCAGACTCCCCTGTGAAGACAGGCTGAGGGAGCTGAGCTTTAGCCTGGAGAAGAGAAGAGTCCGGGGAGACCTCATAGTGGAATTTAGACCAGGTTGGATGGGGCTTTGAGCAGTCTGGCAGGGATACCTCCCTCTACACCTATGGCAGGAGGGCTGGAACTAGATGGTCCCTTGCAACCCAAACCATTCTATGATTTCACAAAGTATTGCTGCTTTGTTGTTACTCGCTGTGTTGGCAGGAGCCGGAGTGTGCTCTGAAGCCATTTTGCATACCTGTGCTGTTAAACTCATAGCCTTGCCTCAAATTAAATTCTCTATGAAGTTGGTGGGATGTCTGAAATTCAAGTAAAGTAATTCAGTTGCAAAACACTATTTAGTCCTGTTGAAGAACAGATGATTCGTTACAGAGAAATTTAAGCTAGCCTTATTGTTGGCCAGCTGAAAATGTGGTAAGCTCTATTGGTATTGGCAAAAATATTCATTTTTGTGGCTGTTTTCTTAAAAGAATAAACATGGATTTTTTTTTCTGTAGGAAATTTGACACCAGAGCCACCTAAAATATCATCTTCTACGAGTCATCCGGATCTTTTAGGTGGATGGGATTCTTGGGCTGATTCTTCTACAGCTAGCAGTGTAGCATCTCCACAGTTGAAGTCTCTTTTTGAAGGTATAATGAATTAAATTATTACACTGGAGGGAATAAGGAACACTCCAAACTTCATCACTTTAGCAAGCTGAAACTGCTAAACATGTCTGCACACATTTTGGTTTGTTTCTTAGCGTGTGCTCTTGTGCTTGAAGCCTCTCTTTAAGTAGGGGCTTCTTTAGATTTTCAGAGTTCAAAGGCATAGGATCCAGATATCTTCAGCTGCCTGTAGCAGTGATCATTCCTGTCATGAGAAGAGATGTCATATATTGAATTGCTGAGGTGTACATGAGGAGTTGATGAAATAGTACTTCTATTTATTTTCTATTTACTTTCCAAATACTCTTAAGTATATTATGTGTTTTCATACTATACAGGTCAAGTTTTTACCACAGGGAGCCAGTCCAGTGTGTCTTCAGGTTTGTCTTTCAGCCAGGCTAAATCTCAGAACTTTGATCCTTTTGCTGATCTTGCCAATCTTGGATCTAGTCTTCCAGGTAATATCTTGCTTTTATAAGTCTGAACTTAATGGTTCCTCTGGTTCCTGATTTGCTTCTTGTTCCAGTAAGTGTGACTGATAGCTTGTGTAAAGATAGCTTATATAAAGTTTCTTTTTGAGTGGTAACAACAAGCTTCAGGTAGTTGTTGAGAGCAGACAGGTAATAGAAAAAGATGGAACTTTTACAGAGGTAGTGTGAAACTTGCAGAATTATATTTCAGAAGGTACCTACAGCTGTGATTTTGGAACATTATGTAGCCTGCTTGAGAAATCTAGTTGAGAAGGTAACACACTAGGTGTCCCTGATTGAGTAACTGATCAGGAGGTTTCTTATCTAACATTGTGGTTAATGTGCTGTGAAAGATATAAAATGGAAAGCTGAACTAAATTCTTAGTTAGGACCAAAATAAAAGGGAAAAAGAATGGCTAGTTAAGTACTTCTGTTTGAATTCAGTAGGCTTTCATAGCTCTGCTGCTCAATTCTGTCATGTTTGGGCCTGATTTGTGCTCATCATAAATACTTCTACGCAATTCCATCAGCATTACAAACATTTACCAATTTGCAGTTGTGTACAAGATGGAACACATCCCAGACTAATACTTGTGAAAAAACTCATGAATTAGCCCAGGGACACTCACAAACAGCAGACAAAGTAAGGGCAGTAAAAAAGAACTGAGGTCTTTGATTTTCCATGTGACGCTGCCTTAGCTACTGGCCAGTTGACAGCTGTTAAGTGTGACTAGCTGCCAAGAATCCAAGAGATGGTTTGGAGCAGACTGTAATTGCTGAATTGCAGAAATGTGCTTTTCCCTTAGGTCGAAGGTGACAGACTTTTGTTGCTGTGGCAGTTAGTGTACACTGAGTAAGATCTTGGTGGAATTACCTTATGTAATGCTGATGCATTGCAATAATAGGTTTTACCGGGTGAGGTATTCAGAGGTATAGGATGGTATGTCTTATTTGGTTCTGGGGAAACATCATCATTGTGAGCTGTTTCTTGTAGCTGCTAGTCATACTAGTTTATTATCAGAGAGAAGAGAGATGTGGGGAATCACTGGGAAGATAAGTTTACATTGCTGTGTCCAGCCAGAGAAGCTTGGGTGACTTTTCTGAATTTTTAGGGTAGATAAAAGGGGAGAAGGATAGAAACAAAAACAAGTCAATTTAAACTGGCCTGGAATTGGTTTGAGCTGAAACTTAAGTTCTAATCAGCCGTAGCTGGGTAAGAAGACAATTAGAGATGGAAATACAAATTCACCTCCTTCCAGAAAATGAGACTGGATCATCAGTTTGTCATTCAATACTGAGTGATCAAAGAAGGCTTTCCATCTTTGAAGTGTTAGTTTTTTATTCATATTAAACTTCATAGGTGGTTTTCTGCTGTGTAAGCATATTTGGCCACTGGTCTTGAATTTGTTTTGTTATTTTTAGGAAATTCTTCAGAGATAGAAGTTGCATTCTGCTTTGGGGTACCATAAGTGTGAATGTGGAATGTTTCCCTTACAGAAAAATCTAAATGCATCTACATTCAGCCATCATACTATCTTTTTTTCCTTCTTATGGGTGTATGCCAGGAAGTTTTATGCTGCACCTTGTCAAAGGAACTGAATGTCTTGAAGTCTTTCCAAAGTCAGTCAAGAGCAGTTTAATAGTGGCTTGGTTGAGAATGAATCTTGAATTAATTCTCATCAGTTAGACAAAAAGCTAAATCATGAATTTAAAAAGTTGGAGCTTTTTATTCAACTTATTTTTTTATAGTGAATATTGTAGAGTGGAAAAGAGGTCCTGGGTGTTCTTCCCAACGTGTGTAGCTGATGATGCTGCTAAATAGCTGGATCTATACCAGCTACAAGAAGGAAAATGGAATCCTAAAAACTCAGGGCAATATCATGTTGATAAGATGCAGGCGTATAGATTACACCTGGGTCATTACATGGTCTTGTACAGGATTCAGTGTTTTTTCCTGTTGTGTGTAACCTTTGTTGATAATGCTACTGTAACATTAACTTGTCTTTCTCAAGCAGTTGTGCAAGACATCACTAAGGAGACTTTGAAAGAGTTCATTTGAAAATATCCTCAATATATTACATCTTCTTGATAATACTAGTTTTCAATGTCTATTAACAGGCACTGAAGTGCAATAAAGTTGCAGGCAAAACTGCTGTCACTACTGAACTGTTTGCTGGCAAGTATGCATTCAAATGAGTGAATCCTTCTGGTATAAACTAACACTTGGGAACTTAATGTTAGACTGGAAGAGTTTTAATAATGGCTCTGGCTCCTGCTATCCAAGTTGTTAATGAGAAGAAAATCTTTTAATGCTTTCTCAAGTGTATCGGTGTCACTATAAACTGTATGGTTAGATGCCAAAGTGTCCTATTTACATTAAGCAAGTGACAGATACCAAGCTGAACAACTAATTTAGTTTTTACCGTTAGGTTCCTCCACAGGTGGATTCTCCACTAGTGGGTTTGCTCAGAAAACTGTTCCATCTCAGAAGTCAGGAAGTCAGTGGCAGAAACCCACAAAACCACAAAGTACTTCATGGCAGTCCCAGACTAAATCTAGCACACAAGCTAAACCTAATTACACAGTGAACTTCAGTGTTATTGGAGGACGAGAAGAAAGAGGAGTCAGAACCCCAAGCTTTGGTAAGTTTTCTGAGAGCATTACTTAAAATGGTCTGTTAGATTCACTGTTAGTCTGAAACGTTTGTACGTTGTCTTTTTCTTTGTTTACATTTAGGTCATATCTAGTATAAGTCAGAAGAGAGCTTGGCAAATCCTGGTGCAAAGCTACATTAGAATATCACAGACAAGCTGACCATGGGCCAAATATTTGCAAGTTAGGGCATAAGCTAATAAATCATTTATCCAGATGGGTACTAGTTTTGTGTCCACGGGTTGAGAATGTTTGGATGAATGTAGTGAGGAGAAATGGTCGATAGCATTGCTTAATAGACAAAAGGATGCACCTCTTTTCCTAGCTAAAGAATAGTGGCTCATCTTAAAGATTAAGCTTAAACTTACTGGAAATCCCTGTGTTTCAAACATACGGGAAGGGGAGCAAAAAAAATTGTTTTTGGAACCAGTTTCTCAGAATGGGTGTGTGCTTTTTCTGTATTACCCTTTGTGAGGGGTGGGAATAAATCCCTGATATATTGGTAGTGGAATTATGCTGTCCTTTCACTGGCACATAGTCGAACAAGTACTTCCGTCAGTTAAAACAGTGTTGATCTATGTCTGGTAGGAGGTGACGGAGAGATGGTGGGCACAATTTGTGACACAAGAAAGTGCAATTAGAGAACAGGGGAAAAAGGTGTAATTAGCAAGGTCAAAAGATGAAACAGGCACAGGAATGTTGCAATTACTCGTAGAATCATAGAATATCCCAAGTTGGGAGGTACTCATATGGATAATTGTGTCCAACTCCTGGCAATTGGGCTTTGAGTTCTCAGAACGGGGCCATGATCCCTCAAAATAGGGTCATAGGCCCTCAAAATGCTCCAATATACCACAACATATCCTGATACATGCTGTGCCCCAGTATACGACACCATGCCTTCCAACCTCGCTAGTGCTCCACAGGCTGCCCACACACCTGTCCCAGCACCTTCAGTGAGCCCAGCACCAGGGCCAGTCTAAATGCTCCTGCAGCACTTGGTACTTGCCCCATCTTGACTACAGGGGTCTGCAGGAGTAGCTGATTTGCCCCAGTCATGTTAATTGATTTAGCAGGTGATTAAGACCTCAAAAACAGGTGAACCTCAGCCTGATAAAGCTCTCAGCAATTCATTCAGTTGTCCCTGTTCTGAATGAGGATCGTACTAGGTGATGTGCAGAGATCTCATCCAGCTTTAATCCTACAATTATCTAAAATGTGCATTCTATAACAGCTGTAATTGTTCTAGTTGATAGTTTGTTATTCTGCTTAAGTTTCAATGTACTTAAATGTACAATGCATTTCTGACTAAACCGTTAAGTATTCAGTCATCTGAAAAACTGCAGCACAACACTTAAAATTACTTCGTAGAGGAAAAACAAAACAGTTTCCAAATTCATGAATGGATAGATGTGTTCTCCCTCAGATCTACTCAGCTTTTGAGAAAAGAAGGCACGCAAGCATTTAGTCACAAATATACATTTGAGATTACCTGTCCTACTGGACTGAAAACTTGTCAATGACTCTTTCTATTTCTGTCCTTCTGTTACTCTTGTGGAGTTTACTAAGCTACTGAGGAGTATTTAAGGTATTGATAAATGTCATGCAGGTGTATCTGAGTGCAGTGTGTTTCCCAGCTAATGTGTTCTCCCATGTAATTTTATGTAACGTTTTTCTCCTCTCATAGGTCAAAAGCCAAAAGTTTCAGCCAATGACTTTGAGGATCTCTTATCTAATCAAGGGTTTTCAGCAAAATCTGATAAAAAGGGACCAAAAACTATTGCTGAGATGAGGAAACAAGAAATGTCTAAGGATATGGACCCCTTGAAACTGAAGGTTTGTTAAACAGAGATTAATTATAGATATACATTTGAATCATACTTTGAACAACTGAAAATGAAGTAGAAGGATACATTGAAAGACAAAAAATTGGTAAAGCAGAGGTGGGAAGTTTTGTTTGTATTTAAAAAGCTGTATTTTACTACTGTGTAAATTAATCTGCATGAACAAATGTCAGCTTGTTATGAAGCAGTAGGAGCAAGAAAATGAAGTGTGTGAAAGGAATGCAAGTTCCTCTTTCTTTCAATTGAGCTTGGAAAATTTAAGGATGTACCTTGTATGTTTTCTGATGCCAAAACTTCTTCATCTTCAGAGTTCCCAAACGTTCCCTTAGCAAAGATGGACTTAGCTCGTAACACAAAACTACCTTCTAAAGAACAGGCAAGTGAGAATAGCTATCTTGAGGGTGACCACCTGCACTTACCAGTTAGCTAGTGCTGCTGCTGGTGGTAGAAATAGGTTACAGAATGAGGGGTGATCACCTGTTTGGATTTTTTTGTTGATAATATATAATACATTTTGTAGTGTTGTGAATTCCGTGAAGTGAATAGTTATTCTAAGTTCCATGGGGAAATCTGAAAGAAGTAATCTGCAGGGGTGCAAAGTGTTAAGTAAATGTTAACTATTAGCATACATGAATTGAAAGTTCTGTACAAATCAGGTGGGACTTTTAGGAAATGAGTATTGTGCCATGACAGGGAGGTAATGTAATTAACAGATGTTTTTATTTACTCCTTTCAATTATCTTGTCATTAATTGTACAGGATTTTGTAGTGTGTAACTATTTCAGTTTCTTTTCCAGTGACAATTTCTGTACTAAGCTAATAACCATGAGTTACTCTAGTAGCAGATGTATCTGCTGTGTCTTCTGGTTGCTAATGATCTGGATTCAAGAATGAATGTAGTAAGAGAACTGGACTTTGGTCTTAGTCTTGTGCAGCGTGAGAGCTACATGTCTAAACAGGCAGAGAATGCTTGCACTGTTGCATTCAGTTTTTATGCATTCTGTTTTTCCCAGATTCTTGAGTGGATTGAAGGAAAGGAGAGAAATATCAGAGCATTAATATCTACTCTTCATACAGTGCTTTGGGAAGGGGAAAATAAGTGGAAACCAGTTAGCATGGCAGATCTAGTAACTCCTGAACAAGTGAAGAAGTACTACAGGAAAGCAGTGCTTGTAGTTCATCCAGATAAGGTAAGTGTTTTTTCTCTGGTGTTTTGTCTGTAGAAAGAAGGAATAGAAACTCTTTTTACTGCGTTGTCCAAGTCCCTGATGGATGATGCAGTGCTAGTTCTTGATTGGGATCCTAAATGCTCTTTGCTTCTATTCCTTTGTCTTCTGAATTTGGTGCCTTACTGCATCCGTGTTGTGCATGATTTTTCATGTCTTCCTGATATAGCACAGAATTCAACAGGTAACATTTTATCAAATAAAATATCCCCTGAAGGTCATTAGTTACTAAAATCAGTTGAGCTGACTGGCTTCTGGCAGATCTAATGATAACTAATAGATTCTACTTTATTTCTGCCGACTGTGTCTTTAGGTTTTCTAGGGCTATTCTCCACAAGGTCTTACATCCTACAGTAAAACTGATGGGGAAAACCTATGAAACATCATTACTAGAAATCACTCAGCAACTGAAACAAAAAATGCAATAAACATAACATTTCACTTGTTGGGTTTTTTTTTTAAGTATTTAGTACATTCTCTTGCTGTATCCCAGTACATGAAGGTAGCTTCTTGCTCTGAGTTGTTGCTCTAGGCTGTGTTTCAGGTATAAGGGTAAGTGTTAAATATACCTAGCTTGAATTTTCAAGATTACCTCTGGTGGTTCTGTGAGTAGTTGTCAAAGTCCTGTGTCTGTTGCATCCATAATAAAGAAACAAGACATCATTCTTTCTTTCCTTCCCTCTTTTCTTTCCTGTTCCTGACTGTGTGGTTTCCTACAACTTAGCACTATTCTTGGTGCTTTCTGTGAGGCCTTTCTGAAGCATTCTTTGTTTGGCCTTATCTTCTTTTCAGACACCCTGAGCTACAGTAGCACACAAAAGAGTCAGTGTGCTACGGCTGGCAAAAGCCAAGCAACAGAAGGAGAGAGACATGGAGAGGTGCCTTTGAGGCTTTACCTTAATGTTATAGAGAATCTGTTACTCTTTGCATTGTGTGGAACTGCATCTTTAATTACCATGGGGTTCGGCTGGCCCAGAGGCAGGCAATCAGGAACATATTGTCTCTTTTCCTTTGAGCGTGGAGACAGACAGACAGTCATGTGCAGTTAACGCTGACTGCAAACAATTTTAAGTTCAAACATTATTGTATGATACTACTAGGACTGACAGGAAGCAATTCCTAAAATGACTGGATTTTTTTTTTTTGAGCTGTTAGCTGAAACATTTTCTAAGCTGTTCTTATAAATAATTTTTAAGTCTTAATTACTTATGAAGTGCACTGAAGTGTGAAGTAATGTTAGGAAAAAGAGGCTTTGTTTAAAATACTTGTGGCAGAATTTGGGTAAAAGGAGGCAGTGCTGTGTGCAATGATAATTGAAAAGGATACACTGCAGTCTAATGTTCACTATGATAACACGTAAAAAAGGTTGAGATGCTTCACAAACCACCTAATTCCTAGTATTTTTATGCTTTTAATGTTCTGTTTGTTTTCAGGCGACAGGACAACCTTACGAGCAGTATGCCAAAATGATCTTCATGGAATTGAGTGATGCGTGGTCAGAATTCGAAAACCAGGGGTTGAAGTCCCTCTTCTAAAGTTCGTCTTTTTTGAACTACTTCCGAAAACTGGAGCTGAGCGTGGTGGTGGCCTGTTCACCTATGATTTATGAAGTGCTTTTCCATGATTTCAGCACAGTTTGCAGTACACACTTAAATGTGATGATGTATTTTGTAAGACGTAAAGTACAAAGCATTACGTAGAGGTATTAAGAAAACAGCTGCTCAGTTCTTGAAGAAATCATGGTCTGGGGATAAAGATTTTCTTTCAGATTTTATATATTGCATAATGGAATTTTCCCACGGTCTCTGGTACACTCGTATCAGTTCTAATTCATTCCGATTCTATTGATCTTTGCTTTCCTTTTCCCTTCCACACTTTTGTTTATTTTTTCAGTAGTTTTGTGATTCAATTTTGATGTTTTGTGCCTGGCACCTTATTTGAAGTGCTTTAGTTATCAACAGTGAATTTCTTTGGCTTGTTTCAAATCTGAAGGTGTAAATTTTCATCTGTGTTTTCTGTAATCAATCTGATAATCATTCTGTAAATATTTTTCTGACAATACCTGTGTTCTTTACAATAAATTAATAGTTTAGCCAAAAAGACCTCAATTGTGGGGAAAGTCAACCAGGGTTGTTCTTGTTTTTTTTTAATTTTTTTTATTATTCTTTACATTATGAATCTAGAAACAAATCTTGGCTTTAAGGTCTGCATGTTCTTGCTATTTTGTTATTTATTATGAACCTTTGGAAGGTATTACTCTTACCAGTGCTCATTTTACTAATTCTTCAAATGATATCCTTTTCTTCTGATTTCAGTGGAACATGCCTTCCATTGGACTTAAGATACTCCGAGAGAAATGTTCTTTTGAGACTTGATGTGTAAGCACAAAACATTTTGCTCTGTTTTGATTTCTTACGAGAAAGCTACATTACTTGTTACCATGTAGAGAGTATTTAGTGTTTGAACACATTTTGCTGCATGTCTGAATTTCTGTGTTTTGAGATATGCATGACATCAGTGTATGTGTAAACAGGGATATATTGGTAGTGTTGTATTTCTGCTCATCTCCCTTCCATGCAGAAGCTAGTACAAGATGAGCTAGTACAACTTGAGAACAGAACTTGAGAACTTGCCATGTTTTTCATCCGTATTCAGATAGCAGCTATTCACTTGATCTGGGGTAGATGAATACAACTGACCAATGACTGTTATGCTCTGTACAATAGCAAAATGCAATCCTCAAATCAAGTTTGAAAATGTCAAAAATCAGTAATGTTGTATTAAAGCTTGGTAGCAGTCTCTTGAAACAGTGTAGTTTGGCATTCAGATGGTGAAAGTATTTCAATCTTGAAATCTTACCTGTTTTTCATGCTTAACTGAGAGGGAAGCTGTAACAACCAAAGGTAAAATCAGCTGAGCGGCATCTGAACAGGAAAAAAATATTCTAATGCCACCTGGATAGTGTGTTGGATGCAGTTTTCCACTGCCAAGCCAGTGACATAGAGACTTGTGAGTACAAGGTACAAGTCAGTCTCTAAGCTCTGACACGTTTAACTACTTACATGCAGGCTTTCATCAACAGAGTATGTGTATTCGCATATATATTTCAGCTACTGTGATTTTTCTTGAAGTTGGAAGTCAGTAACAGCTATGGATCAGGAAGGTTATATGTTATTCAGAGTAACAGTTGTTGTTCAGTTGTGGTTTTGAAGCAGTCAGAAAGCAAGAAATCCAATGAGACTTAAGAATTTTTTCCCCTTGGGACTGCTCTATTGTCTGCATCAGTGGTCTGCATCGTTAGAAAACAAAGGCTTGTGGCAGGATACATGTTGGAGACCTGCACGTTTTTTTACAGTTCTAAAGTAAACTATATATAGTAATAAGTTAAAAAACATAGACATGTAATGACTGCACTCCCGTATACAGCTGAGAGAAAATCTTTCTAAAGGAGCTGCTTTCTCGTAAGGAAAAAATATAAAGTCTGCTTTAAAAGTCCATATCACTTTCAACACTTACAAGAAACTAAACTGAGACATATTTTTGTGCTCTTCTTGAACTGTATACAATTGAAAAAAAAAAACAGAAAACACAGAAGTTTTGGAGGAAAATATCTTCCTCTGTGCTTTGCTTGCTTGGTAGTATTTCTTGTATAATTACATTTCTCTTGTTTTCTTGGTCCACTCTTGCTCAAGAAAGCTTTTGGAAACATCAGAGAAGAACCTTAGGATTTCAAGTGAGCAGGGAAAAATGAGTGTGTTTTATATGGAACTGAAAACTTCTGCAAATTGATTCCCCCTTTTAAATACCATGGAAACTCATGAAATTTGGCTCATGGAATAATCCTCAGCCATTTGTACAGGAGCCCTTAAATTACAGCTTACTCAGCTCTGGTCTTCAGCAAAGGAGCTGTCTGGTCCATCTACCCTGATCCTTTCTGCTTGCTTGAGTTCTGGTGTGAGGAATCTGGGAGAGGCTCAGAGTTCAGTAAAATTCTGAAGTTTGCTTAAAAGGATTTACTGAAATCTGTCTCTTTCACATCCTTGTGTTCGACTAAGTTAAATGACACAGTTAAAAAGTAAATCAGAATGTTTAAATTGTCAAGATTGAAGTGATGGACTCAGTATAGCTGTGTTTTCAGCGTAGAATAAAGGAGGAAGAAGACTGCTAAAGGAGCTTCATAGTTGAAGGCTAAACTAAATTTTCTAAATTATGTGAATGTGGGAAGAGGGAAGTTAAATTGTATATACGCTTACACTGGCTCCCAATAGTAGTATTAAATTAGAAGACAATTTGGAAGAAGAAAGTCTAAGAATTCTATTTGAATTCATCTTAAAACAGTAATAAGAAAATGATGAAAGAAAAAGAAAAAGCTCAGACTGTAATAGGGGCTTTTCCCTTCCTCATTCTCATTGTTAATTGAGAGCTATATGGGATAAGGCTGCATCCAGTCCATTACGCAAACATTCCACTATAGCTGTGTTCCTAATGTCTGTGAGCTGGAAAGCTTTTCAGAGTAGGTTGCAGGAAAATTGATTTAAGCTAATATTTGTAAGTGTGAATCTTTTCTGGCTGTGAAAATGCACAGTTTCCATTCATGCTTATTGTTCATTGCACAGATCTTGAAATGTTGAAATGGGTCTTGAAAGCTAGGCTTTTTGTCTGCTACTGCTGATTGCAAAGTTTGAGGTAAATCCTAGTATTGAGGGTATGCTGGAGTTATAACACTTGTATTGTGAAGCATTTCTTCAATTCTTGCAACAGGTCATGATGCCTTCTGGCCTATGTTTATTGTTACTCCATAATGACAAACTGTTGATACTGTTCCTTCGTTGCAGTCTTCCAAGATCCAGTTCTTAAAATTGAGTAGGTTGACATGGTAATATTTAGAGCAAAGAAAAACGTGCAACAGAGATTAAGGGAAGAGTAGAGAAGGACATCCGGATTATAACTGTACTATATCACAAATGTTGTTTTCTAATTCTCCCTTTACTGACCTGTCCCTACTTATCCCTAATAAAGACAGGTCTAGAGTGGTAGGTCTGTTGTCTGCAGTTCCAACCCTTTTAGAAGTGCTCCTGCCTGGTTATAGACAAGTGGCAGTAACCAGGTGCTTGGTGTTTTTTGCAGAAGTTTCTATAAAGTAGGGCCTATGAAATGGTAGGGTAGATTTCCACTAGTTAATTCTGAATTAAGTTGCTTATATTACATTGTTGTTAGGTGTGGAGAGTCTGGCAACTTCTCTTACAGAATAGAAATCTGCAAAGAAGAGAATTGGTGTTAAGAGTGCACGTGGCTAGGACCTACCAAATGGAGAAGACTGATGTTTGTCCATGTTGGGGAAAATCACTTGGTGTCTTTAACGTTGTGCATGCATGTCCTGTGCTTCCTAGTGCTGTCAGATTTCCTTGAACTTAGCAGCAGGGAAGAGAAATAAAAGCAAGCGGTTAAGCATTTACATTCCTATTAAATCACAGAGTTGAGCTCTGTGTTGTGAGTGGATACAGGTTTCCAGGCATCGAGTCTGGGAGGAGAAGTTCCTCTTCATTATTGTCACTTAAGTAAAGTTCAGATAGTTTGCTAATTAGTCATAGCTTCCTTCAGCACTGTTGTAGCCTTTCCATTCTGTATATGTTGATTAAGAACATTTCCTTGGAACAGTGGCAAATTCTTTGGCATTACACCTGTGAAGGTAATCAGTATGCATGGAAAAATGCCTTGTTTTACCTCCATTTTCAAGTTGATTGTAGAAAGTCCTTCTAAAGCCGTTTGCCAAGCACAGAGTAGCAGCTCCTTTCTGAATGCAGACCATCTCAAAGCTGCATGCAAGGGATTAACATTTTGCACGAACCAAAGCAGAAGCTGAGGGTAACTGCCATCTCAGCTGCCCTTTGGGATCGCTGGACTGCACGGAGCACTCAGCTCCCCTGGCCAGCCTGCAGTTTCTCAGCAGTGTCAGTACACTTGAGAGGTTATTGGCCATTGCTTTCTTTGCTGCTCACAGGAAAATTTCAGGGGATACATAACTGTGGAACTTTGTTGCTCCTTAGCTCTGTCTTTGTCTTAACAGTTGCAATGAATGCTTTGTAAATAGATTCAGAATAGTTCTGTACAGTTGCTCGTGCTCTGAATCTGACGTTTTCTGTCAAGAACTTGCGGGTGGCTGACCTGCAGAAGCTGTGGAAGGAATGTATGATTTCCCATCACCTGAGTCTGTTTCTGGTGCAGAGCAGCTCTAGCTACCAGCATGCAGTGACTGAGAGCAGAGGCGGACTCAGCTGAGCTGTGGTTCTCAGCTTGGTGAATCTCAGTGTTTGCTTGCTCTGTTTGGGTGAGCTCATTGTTAGCTGCAGTTTAGACTGCATTGAACTTCAGACATACACTCCAGAAATTTACATTCAGTCATTTTTATGAAGGATACATTGTGACATAAATGCTTTTATTACCAAAAGAGGATTAAGAGGCATTGTGAGAACTCCTGAAACTCTTTAGTGGAATGTACTGTATTTTTGCAATGTAGACTTCTAGAAGCATTCGTCACCTCTTTGTGAGGACTTAGCTTGCTCCGAGGTCCTTGCTGTAGTTATGTACTTGTGATTGTACTTTCTATACCTGTGATTTTTTTCAGTTGTGTGGAAGGACAGAACGTATACTGAAGTCCTATTTTTTGCCATCTTTCTGGAAATGCAATGTACTGAGTAATTTTGCTACTAGTAAAATGGAAATCTATATACCTGTATGTATATAAAGGCAATATAATCAAATTAAACATTGTTTAAAAATAGATTTAATGTTTGGCACAATGTCCTTGAACAGAATATTTTGCTTTGAAATGTATTATGACTTAATCAGTGATCAATTAAAACAAAGAGTGACTTGACTTGTTTCATTCTTCAGCAAAAGAGAAACGTCCCCTTCAGAAGGTTTTCTGTTTCCTGATAGAGAGGAGTCCCTGCTGCATCTCCTGCAGTTTGGCTGCTGAATTTCAGGCGGTCTGAGCTGGGCTGTGGCAGAGATTCCTTGCAGTACTGCTGAAGGGAGCTCTTGTATAGGCACAGCAGTAATTGGAAGTGAACCAGGAACAAAGAGACAAGACTCAGGCTAGAGAGAGGAATGGAGCAGCTTGTGGGGGGGGAGGTGGGTGGGTGGGATGTGGTGAAGCACTGCAGATCACAGGAATACTGGAGAAGGGAGAACTGGGCCGGCACAGCGCTAGCAGGGTCTAGCATCAAGACAAAAATGTGGGGTCTTTCATGACTGGGGACAAATCATTTGGTTGCATTGAGAAAGTTTGTATTAAAAAACAAAAAACAACATTGAGGTATTGTTGGATTATCATAGGATTTCTTCAAGGAGAAGGATGGAAAACAGGGAGGGTATTGGAGGGTATAGGACATGACTGAAGGAGGATGGATGGGTGGAAATAAGTTCCAGACATCTGAAGTGGAGGAGACTGCTGAATAATGCATTAGGGATGAAGAGGAAAGGAGAGAATTGCAGAGAACAGGGGAGGAAAAAGAAGTGTTGAAAAGCAAGCGGAGCAGCATTTGGGGAGGGCCACTGCTGGTGATATTGTTCATATTCTTCTCACTGCTTTGAACAGTCTCTGGCTTTGTAGGAATTTAAACGGGGCCTTCTTGTGGTTTTTCACTGAACAATCTTTCCCTGCTTTCCACACAGAACATGCTGTTACTTTTCAATTTTTTCAGCAGCTTTGCAAGTTGAGAACATTGATATGTATTTCCAGTCCTTTATCAGTGTAGCACTGAAGGTTAAGTTAGTCAATTGCTTCTTACTCTACATATAAAAATGCCCTACCTCCACTAACCTGTATTTAGGAAAGCTGAATTGGGAAAGCGATCCACACCAGACAGAAATCCTATACTGTTAGGCTAAGGGTGGGTTATAGAGCAACAGAATGTCCATACACTTGATACCAAACAGAAAATGAAAGGGCAGGAGCAAATAACATTAAAAAAAGGTACACTGCTATAGTATGGTGGTATGCAGTATAGCCTGCAGCAGTCTGAGCCGAAGCACTCCAGATCTACACCATGGACCCCTTTCTGACTCGGGCTGCATTGCTGAAGAGAATACAATATGCCCAGGCTCAGCCCCTCATTGAAGGCCAGAGGAAGGCTTCTGGCAGATGTTTAGCCTCTTTTTGGCAGAATGAAAATGAACTGAATGAAAAGCTCAGTGGGAAATGGACTGTGTAAGAACGTGCAGACTTCTGGAAGGATTGCTTTGAATATAAACTGCAAGAGATTCTTCCTCTGTCAGGCTCACCTCAGTCTCTGGTAAGGTGTTGGAACAGCTAATCTTGAGGGCATTTCGAGGCATGTGAAGGACAAGAAAATCATCAGGAGTAGTCAGCATGGATTCACAAAGGGAAAGTCGTGCCTGACCTGCATGATAAACTTCTGTAAAGTGCCCAGCCTGGTGGATGGGGGGGAGCAGTGACTGTTGTCAAGGTCTTACCGGAGTCCAGGTAGACACTCTTCCCCGTAAGATGCTCACAGAGAAGCTGCTGAAGCACGGGCTGAATGAGCAGACAGCAAGGAGGGTCAAAATCCAGCTGCACTGCCAGGCTCAAAGGGTAGTGGTAAGTAGCGCAAAGCTCAGTAGGAGGACAATGAAGGGACATGCTGGAACAGACCCAACTGTATGGGCATGAAAATGACGAAGGGGCTGGAGCACCTTCCCAGTGAAGAAAGGCTGAGAGAGCTGGGGCTGTTCAGCCTGATGGAGGCTGGTAATCCCCTCAAAGGAGTCTTACCAATCTGTGTGAGTGCCTGAAGAGAGAATGCAAAGAGGACAGAGGCAGGTTCTGCTCAGTGGTACGTGCCCAGTGCCAGAACAAGAGGTAGTGGGCACAAGCTGGAACACAGGAGGTTCCCTATGAACATCCTTCTCTGCTGTGTGGGTGGCAAAGCACTGGCACAGGTTGCCCAGAGAGGTGACGGAGTCTCTTCCTTGGATGTGGTTCCTGGGCAACCTGCTCTGGGCGTCCCTGCTGGAAGCAGGGGGAGGTTGACCAGATGACCTCCAGAGGTCCCTCCCAAGCTCAACCTGATGACTCTTGTAATCTCTAAGACAGGGCTGACTGTCTTCCTGGAGTGGCCTCTGCTCCTAGACAAAGTTTTGGATGTAAACAAAATAATGGCTGGGACATTCTCTGGTCTGTAATGCTTATGGCAGTCCAGAAAATCAGTGATTCTGGGGCTCACACATAGTAAGGCTATCAGTGAATTTCTGCTTGCTTTTGGTGAGCAACAAGGCAGCAAAAACACTCTGCAAGCCGCACTCTCAGGTTTGGATTTGTCAGTGTGCTGTCTTGCTCTCAAACTGTGTGCAAAGTATTCAACAGCATATTTCTAATGTGCATGATGAAACACAAAGTGACAGCTCATTCAGTTTGTGCAGGAAGCTAATTTAAATGACAGGCCCCTTGCAAGGTTTAAGATTGCAGCTGTTAATCCTGCTTTTTATTTCTACTGTATGAAATTAACTGAAGGGCATATATGTGGATTTTGAGTATGGGCCTAAACCTTGCTGGCTTTAGAAAGAGCAATGATGTGTTTGTGGATTAATTTAGAAAGTAGAGTGGAAGCACTTCAAGAAATAAGGAGCTATCAGGAGACTTGATGCTGGCTAGTGAAAGCAAGTTGTGGATGGTGAAATGCTCAGTGTTCTCTAGCTTAATATTTGAGCTCAGTGCTTCCATGGGGCTAGCTCTTAACAGTTTCCTTTTCTTTCCTCATTCCTGCTAGTGAGCTCTTGTCAAACAATGCTCAAAAATCTTGAGTGATGTTGCAGTCTTCCCTAGTATGGTTAATGGGGTGTTTGACCCTGAGCCTTTCTTGTCACCTTTGGTTCCTACTCCAAGATATCATCTTCCTCTGGGCTTCTGGAGTTTCTAAAGCAATGGATTCACGAGGCCTCACAGGAAAACTGTTCTTCAGCAAAGCAGAACCCAAAACCACCAATCTGCAGCAGGTAGCAGCTGTGATGTCACATGGCTTCTCTCCTTTTCTGCTGCCCACCTGCTCTGCCTGGATCCTGGCCACACCTCACATTTGAGGCGATGGTTTTATTATTACGTATGCGATGAGGAGGTGATCTGAGACAGCCAGCACAGCTTTACCAGGTACACATTGTGTCTGACCAGTCTGGTGGCCTTCCACGTTGGAGTGATGCCATTGGTAGACAAATGAATAGGCAAAAGGTGGCATCTACCTGGACTTGTGCAAGGCCTTTGATCTCACCCCCCACCACATCCTTACCTCTAAATTGGAGAGATACAGATTTGAAGAGAGGACTATTGAATGGATAAGCAATTGGTTGGATGGTCACAGCCAGAGGGTTGGGGTCAGTGTCTCCATGTGCAGTTGGAAGCTGGTCACAAGTGGTGTCCCCCAGGGGTCTGTCTTGGAACCGGGGTCTTCAACATCTTTATCCATGACGTAGACAGTGGAATTGAGTCCCAGTGCAAGTTTGCTGATGACACCAAGCTGAGTGGTGCAGCTGACACAATAGAAAGGAGAGAGAAAATCCAGAAGGCCTGGACAGGCTCAAAAAGTGGGCACAAGAGAATCTAATGAGGTTTAACAAGACCAAGTGCAAAGTGTTGCACTTGGGTCGAGGCAATCCCAGATATGTGTTCAGACTGCAAGAAGAACTCCTTGAGAGTAGCCCTGTAGAGAAGGACTTGGGGATCTTGGTGGATGAAAAGCTGGACATGAGCCACCAGTGTGCGCTTGCCTGGAAGACCAACAATATCCTGGGCTGCATCAACACAGGGATAGCAGCAGGGAGAGGGAGGGGATTGTCTCCCTCTGCTCTGCCCTTGTGAGGCCCCATCTGGAGTACTGCGTCCACGTCTGGTGCCCCCAGCACAAGAAGGATGTGGAGCTGTTGGAGTGGGTCCAGAGAAGGCCACCAAGATGATCAGAGGGCTGGAGCACCTCTCCTGTGAAGACAGGTTGATGGATTTGGTCTTGTTCAGTCTGGAGAAGAGAAGGTTCCAGGGAGACCTCACTGAGGCCTTCCAGTGCTTGAAGGGAGCTTATAAGCAGGAGAGAGACTGACTTTTTACATGGTCTGATAGTGATAAGACAAGGGGTGGTGGCTTTAAAATAAAAGAGGGGAGATCTAGGTTAGATGTCAGGAGGAAATTCTTTACTCAGAGGGCAGTGTGGCCCTGGCACAGGCTGCCCAGAGAAGTTGTGGTGCCCCATCCCTGGAGGAGTTCAAGGCCAGGTGGGATGAGGCCCTGTGAATCCTCATCTGGTGGGTGGCAGCCCTGCCCATGGCAGAGGGGTGGAACAGGATGATTTTTACGGTCCTCTCCAACATAAGCCATTCTATGATTCTTCAACAGGATGTTAAAAGCAGTGTGCAAGGCTGAGGGGCTACTTTCAGACTGCTGTTTCTTCTCCTCCTGTGCAAGGGGGCACATCTTCACCCAGGGAGGGAAGAAGCTGTACTTGAAGGCTGCAACTGGACACATGCATTTCAGGAGGACTTTTTTGAGCAGGATCACTCGCTCTGCTGGTCCCAAGCAACAGCCACTCACTGCCCAAGTGCTGTGATGTGCATGGCCAGCTGCATGGGCAGGGTGGGGCTGATGCTTTTGCTTCAAGTTGGAGCGGTGAAATGGGAACAAATGCTGTGTGTGCTTCTCCAGAAGGCTTGTGTCCTCAGCTCATCCTCTCAGCTTGCAGCTCAGAGACATGACTGTAATGGGCCAGGGTGGTGAGACACGACCAAGTTGCCCAGAGAAGTTGTGGATGCCATCTCCCATGAGGCATTCACGGCCAGGTTGGAGGCGCTTTGAGTAATGTGGTCTAAGGGGAGGTGTCCCTGCATATAGCAGGGGGATTAGAGGAACCTCACTTTGCTTTCCTGGTGCAGGCCTCTCTCCTCTGCCTGTCCTTGTCACCGCAGGCTCCACAGCTGACCGAGAGGAGATGGCAGGTCAGGGGCTGTCCCGGGCTGGCCTTATCAAGCGCGAGCCGCCGGAGTTAATTCTCAAAAGGAATCATGCTTTTTGATTGCCATCTGCTGGTAGAAGGACTTGCGTGACCATTTCGAGTAGTGCTGCACGGCGCTTTGCCAAAGAGATGTCACGCTAAACAAGATCCAGCAGTGTGCCCAAGTGGCCAAGAAGGCCAATGGCATCCTGGCTTGTATCAGAAATAGTGTTGCCAGCAGGAGCAGGGAGGCGACTGTCTCCCTATACTCAGCTCTGGTGAGGCCCCACCTCGAGTACTGTGTCCAGTTTTGGGCCCCTCACTGCAAGAAAGACATTGAGGCCCTGGAGAGCAAGGTTCTCCCAGGTAGCAGTGATTGAACGGGAAGGAATGGCCTCAAGTTGCACCAGGGGAGATTCACGTTGGATGTTAGGAAAAACTTTTTCTTAGAAAAGTGGTAATGCACTGGCACAATCTCCACAGATGGTGCAGTCACCATTTCTGAAGGTGTTCAAGAACCGCGTGGATGTGGCACTGAGGGATGTGGTCAGTGGGCATGGTGGGGTGGGCTGGTGGTTGGACTTGGTGATCTGAGAGGTCTTTCCAGCCTTAATGATTTTTGTGTTTCTATGAATGCTGCAGCAGAGGGGCCTCTCCAGGGCTTCAGTGTCTTTCTTGCAGAGAGGGGCCCAAAACTGGACACAGTACTCGAGATGGGGCCTCACCAGAGCTGAGTATAGGGAGACAGTCGCCTCCCTGCGCCTGCTGGCAACACTATTTCTGATACAACCCAGGATGCCATTGGCCTTCTTGGCCACTTGGACACACTGCTGGATCTTGTTTAGCGTGACATCTCTTTGGCAAAGTGGCGTGCAGCACTACTCGAAATGGTCATACAAGTACTTAATTGCTGAATTAAGTTCTGCCTGGGAAACCTTCCTGCCTGAAGGAGGACACCTGTTATAAAACACTTTTTTTTCCATGTTTGCCCTGATGCAAGAAGGTGTATAAGTGACAGCAGTTCATGCTGAGCTGTTATCAGCAAGAACTTAAAAGCTAAATTTGAGATTTACCTGCAGGAATGGCTGGAAAATGCATAATTAATATGATCAAAAATCTTGTGTATGGTAAATAAAATTAGAGGAGCTTCAACTTCTAATTCTGTTGCTGTCAAGTGTAATGTAGCTACTTCTACTGAGAAATGATAAATGCTCTTCCTTAATTTCAGCACTATGCAAATAGTATTAGAAGATTACTCCTGATGCTGGAAGATCATCATCTTCTGGAAGATGAGCCTTGGCTGTAAATATCTGCTACTGTGATCCATAATGATATTTAATACTTACTCTTCACTGGAGAGAGAGTGACATGCAAATGTATATCCCAAAGGCTTTTTTTCCTAGCACAAGTGTTTGTTATTTGTTCAGAAGCATACAAGGGAGGATTTGGTAAAAGACTGCATCTCATCTGAGAATCTGAAGCTTCTCCACAGAGAACTGGGGGAGGGATCTTTATATCCTTTACTGGGCAAAGTAGCATCGCTGGACCATGAAGCCTGACAAAGCGTGCCAGGGGCTGTCAGCACACCAGCAGCACTGCCACAGCCCAGTGTGAGCCCGGGTGCACCCTGGCTTCAGCTGTGGGCATGGCTTTGCTTCTCAGATGCTTCTCCAGCATAAGAAAAGGAAGAAACAGAAGGAGCTGAAGCTTCAGAGTGAAAAGCTTACGCTAAGAGAAATGATGCTTCCCTTCCAGCACTAGAGAACTGACCAACATCTTGCCTTAGCTCTCTTTGCTGCTCACTGGTGTCCTGTCTTTCTTTGCCACGAGAAATGCAGTGTCGATGATGGGTAATTTCTTCCTTCTTCTTCTTGAGTACAACTAGGATTATCTTCATATGCTTAAACTCTATACTTGATAATAAGTTATCCTTCCTCCTCTCCTGTTGGTCCATGGGGTTAGTTATACCATAAATACTTAGGTTTGCTGTATCTTTTTCATATGGCATGACTTCTTAGGAAGGGAGAACCACAAGCACACAAGCAAACAAAACTTAAGCTAAAGAAGGTGGGCAATAGTGCAATGAAAAGAAGCTCAAAACCACAGAACACAGAGCAGGCCCCTGGCCACTAGGCAGTGTTAGTGTCACAGGTAGGACAAATGGTACATGGCACCCTGATCCTAGGGTGATCCAGAGGTGTGGGTGATGAATCAGAACTCATGTTGTAGGTATGGCTGAAATCAAGCCAAGCTAGGTTCAAGGCCTGACAAACACTCAGGACTGGTGTAGTAAACCATTGTTTTAAAGCTCAGGGCCTGTTAAAAGTTTGGCTAAGCCCTGGTGAAGGTGTGATGGGGGAGGAGGGGGTGAGGGTCTCCAAGGCATTTGCAGTGGGCTCTTCTCCCAGTAGGAGAGATAAGTCAGAAACTTGTGCTTTGCACTTCTCCTTTTTGCCTAAAGAGCAGAATAAATATTGTAAGGCTAATAAGATACTGCTGAGCTGCCTGAATAATCTTCTAATAAATTATGTAACAAGAAAATGAATTCAGTATCAGCTGTTTACACAGCACCATAACTGATCCCTAGCAAATAACATTCATTTAAGCATCTTTCCTGTTTTCAGATATGGTGAAATGGACATTTCAGCCCTAGGGGCACTGAGGATAAGATGGCATGAGCTCTTCTCTCCCCTCTCCTTGCAACAGCATCATCTGCAGTCACCAGGACTAGGTGCATCTTGATGGCTGGTGAAACCATGGGACTTTGCATAAGCCTGAGGGGCTGCAGCTGTGCAGAGTGGTGCTGGAAGTGCAGAAATGCCTTTGTGCAGGACTGACACCTCTACTTCTGCTGCGGGTTCAGCAGTCACTTCTGGCACAGAGCTAGCTCAGCAACTCGCAGGGAGCACTGCTTGCAGCAGTGTACTCCAGGACTTGCTGGTACTGCGGCAGGAGCAGGGCAGCCCAGAGGAGCTGGGTGCCACTGAGTGGGCTCTGGGAACCCTGAACCCAAGGCACACATAGCAGATGTGCAGTGTGTGACCCTGGCAGCCTGCATGATGCTCACCTACCCCTAGCTTCACTTGCCTGGCAGAGCTCACGGCATTTGCCCTGGTGGCACCAGCACAGAACAGACCTTGATGTTTTTGGAAAATTCACTAGTATGCCCTTTGTAACAACACTGGCATTGGCACAGGAGCAGCTGACCTTGCAAACACTATTTCAATAGGCCAGCATCAGAGAAGTGTCTCCAGAAGTCAATGTGATGGCAACTTGACCTTTTACACAATGGGGCAAGAGCCTGAGTGGAATCAGGTGCCTTCAGCCAGCCAACTGCAGGCAGCTGCCCTCCTGTTCCCAGTGCTTCCCTCTGTGCTTGACAGAGCAGAGGAATGAGTCCATTCCTGCTGCGAGTCCTGCAGATCCTGGCTGAATGTGCTGGGGGGGGGAGGTGATCAGCGTCCCTGCTTCTCCTCCTCCCTCTCACCACAGCTACAAGTGGATGACATCATTCTTCATATGGTCATAAGCTGCAATTCAATTAAATCTTCTGCATGCCATTCTGCAAGACACACCTCTGCCTCCTGCAGTTATGCAGTCTGGTCCCTCCTCTCCTGCTCCCCTGAGTGCAAGGGTTGCTCGGAGCCATTTGGCCCCAGAGCAGGCTCTACCTAGGTGCTCCAGAAGTTTGTGTATTGGTGTGGTGCTTGTTCAGCTACAAATACCACAGGGCCCTTAGGCGATGTGCCCAGCAGGGTCCAGACAGTGGGATCTGGCTGGCAGCATCTCCATCTGACATTTGCATACAGAACCGTCTTTCTCCCCACACTCTCTGACTGCCCCCCAGAACACACAGAGACTGAATTTGTTATCAGGATGGTTGGAATATGTGGGGCCTGTTGCCTGCTGCATCATCTGCTATACTGCAAGGAGGACTTTGGTGGCTGCAAAATAAGATAAACTGAGCAGCATTACATTGCTATAGGTGGACAACTGAAGGGAGAGTAAGGATTCTGCATAACAAAAACAAGATGTATTAAGTATCATGTTAGATGGCTCATGAAATAATTAGCATCTCCAAGTGTGCTTTATTTCAGACAAAAGTGGGAAATACAACAAGATGAACAGAAAATGATAGGTTCTGCATCTGCAGCAAAGCACTTTTGCCAAACCAGAGAGGTCTAGATGTTTCCTCCCACTCCAACAGAAATGATCACCTATCCAGAGAGAAATACTGTGGGAGAAACCACAAGAGAGATACAAGAGAAAATTTCCCACAAGCAGTGATTTCATAAGAGGGACTTCAGGCAGCTCTTGCTACTCCAGTGGGGCTAACTGTATGAAAACAGGAATGTTTGAAGACAACTTAAAGAGGTACTTAGGGCTGCTAACGCTTCAGTTTTCATTTTGATCCACTTCAGTCTCCCTTCTCAGAAAATGCCTTTGACTTCAGGTTTTCTTTTAAAACCAGCACCTTCTGGTTAATGCAAGCAAAACTCTTCTCTCTGTCTTTGTGTTTAAGCTTTCCTGTTGAGTTTGACAAAGGTGAATGTTTTTCTTCTAATCCCTTTTCAGAGCTTCAGTTTGAAGTTTCACATGAGAGGAATGGTTTTCTGCCGTTGAAATGTTCAACACATTCAACCTAACCAGAGCTCTTTGAGGAGCATCTCACATAGTGAAGGTCTCCCTGCTTCCCTGCACATACATTTGAAGCTGACATGGGATTATGTATTCACAGGGAGGTGACAAGCATGCTTGCCCTCATATGCAGATGTGCCTACAGTAAAAAGTGGAGACTTAAGGCTATCGCATAAAGAATCTGGCAGAAGCTGAGGCTGTTGGGTCTCTGCTGGCTGCTCTGCTCCTCATCCTCCTGGCTGTAGTCAGTTATGTGTGATATGGACAAGATTTGGTTTATTTCTCCGCACCAGACTGTGGTGGTCAGGTGCAGAACAGGTGCTCTTGTCCCAGTATGTATGATCACATTCAATAGTACTCCTTTTTCAGGATCTTACTTTTTGCTGCCCTCATCCTCCCCTTTCCTCGCTTAATACCCTCTCAAATAAAACAACTCACTCCTAGCTCCACCTTCTCCACTGGTTTCAGTTTTGCTAACTCCATATGCACACTTGGTCTTTCTGATACGCATACCTGTGCAATCACTGTCCTCTCTGCAATTACTGATGCTGTTCCAATCTTTCCACTCTGTAACTTTGTTTGCTGGGGAATCCTTTGACTGAAGTGGACTTGAAGAAGACTCAGCAGCTCCCAGGGAGGATGTCACACTACTTCCTTCCCATACCAGAGGTAAGGCATGCTGGCTGCACACCTCCTGGCTACTGCTCAGTTTGGGCTCGACTACCACTCACCTCTCTACAAAGCACTCGACCACCAGCATCAGCATTGGAGCTGTGGCTCTCCAGGTCCCACCCAAATCCAAGCAGGAGCTGATGGGCCTTGGATAGTCTTGTGGGGACCTCTGCCTCTTCAGAGAGGTTCAGCCGTGCACCCTTCCTCTATGATCCACATCTCAATGCAGCTCAGCTGAGGAGGAGGGCAGGTAATCAGTGGTGAGTCTTACACTAATGAGCGCTGCAGAGCAGTATTTCTCTCTCGGAGATGTGCAGCTCTGCTCCTCCACTGCTGGGAACTGGTTCCTGCTAGAGGGCAGGTGGTGCAAAAACCCCAGGGAAAACCCACTGCTTCCTCTTCCTCCCTGCTTGATGAGGAGTGTTTCACAAAGGAATTTGGATTTCTTTATAACAACCAGGCAATAACAGGAAATGTTATTTTGGCCAACACAACACAGCATGTTTCTCACCACACGCCTAAAACACTGTTTGAATTATAAAGCCATCGAATATCCTGAGTCCCACAGTGACTGTTGATTCCAACTCCTGGCTCCGTGCAGGACCACCCAAAATTCAAATCCTATGTCTGAGAGTGTTGTCCAAATGCTTCTTGAACTCCAGTAGGCTAGGGGCCATGATCACTGCCCTGCTCACCACTACAAAGTGGTGCTCATGGCCTGGGGGAAGCACAGAGAAAGGTGCTGCATTAGTCAGACACAGATAGGTTCTTCTCAGGAAGAGACTGTACCAGAGAGGAGAAGAGCTGAATGACACAGACCAATCAGCCTTCCTGCAGAGGCTCCCTTGTCCACCTGGGCAGCTTTTTCCTTGAGCACGGCAGCCAGTTCATGACCTGATAATTTCTGTGAGGGCCTATGTACAGCTCACAAGTAGTCTAGCACTATGCTGATAACATGATAGTCCGCAAGACAAAATTCCTTTTAGTTCCTACTCACTGTACAGGAAAAGCCTAAAGCTGTTTGACAAGTCTTTAGCTCTTCTCTTGATCCTGGTGTGTAGATTGATCATGGGAAGCCCCAGGGAGCAGAGCTGACGCTCATGTTCAGTTGTTGCTAGCAGGCACTACAAGCCAAGCAGCTCTTAAAAACAATCCTATGAACTTACTAATTCCTTTCCACCCCCTCACACCTGTTACCTAGTAGCTCACAAAATCTCCTTTCTGCTGGTGGGAATAAATGTGCTTTTTTTCCCTCTCTTTTAAGTAGGTTTGAGGCAGGAGTGAGTTGCACAGAAACCAAAATCCCAGAGGTTCCTGGACTGATTTTGATGTAAGAAGACAGCGACTTACATGACACACTGCCATCCCAAGTACACCTGCATGGCATGTTGATCAGCAAGATGCTGGTGAGTAGGAGAGAGATGCAAAGGCTTTTGGTGCAGTACAGCTGGATAGTAACACAAACGTGCCTTGAAATATGCCTAGTTTGCTGGTTACCTGTAGCTATCATTACCATAGGAGTGCTTGATATTTATTTAGGAAACTGACCTCAATGGTAAGCAGACCTTTCATAAAAGACCCTGTAATGATGAACAGAAGGAAGATAAACAACAGCTGCAGGGGAGGGAATATTCCCTGAATGCTCCCTGGGATACGGGAACACAGTTCCCTCCACTTTGGCAGCCCAAGTGCAACATTACTGATGAACTGGGCAATTGGCAAAGGTTGTTTAGAATCATAGAATATCCTGAGTTGGAAGAAACCCACAAGGACCACTGCGCCCAACTCCTGGCTGTTCACAGCACCACTCAAAACTCAAACCCTGTGTCTGAGAGCAGAGTCCAAATGCTCCTTGATCAGGCCTGTGCCCACTGCCCTGGGCAGCCTGTTCCATGCTCACTGCCCTCTGGTGTAGACCCTTTCTATGACCCCCACCCACCTCTCCCTTGTCACAGCTCCATGCCGTTCCCTCAGGCCCTGTCGCTGACGCAGAGAGCAGAGCTCAGTGCTGCCCTCTGCTCCCTGTGAGGAGCTGCAGCCGCCATGAGGCTTCCCCTCCGCTCCCCTGCTCTGTGCTGAGCGAACCTAGGGAACGCAGCTACTCCTGGTATGTCTTGTCCTCCAGACCCTTCATAAACTTTGTAGCCCTCCTTTGGACACTCTCCAATGTCTTGATGCCGTTCCTTCACTGCGGCATCCACCCCGCTGGCAGTGCTGGAGGTGAGGCCACAGTGCAGAGCAGAGGGGACAGCCCCTCCTCTCGCCCAGTGGCAGCACTGGGCCTGGTGCACCCCAGGATGAGGTTGGTCCTTTGGGCTCCAGGGCACACTGCTGCCTCATGTTCAGCTCGCTGTCAGACTGAACTCCTGATCCCTTCCCGCAGCTTCTCCCAGTCTGTACATACAGCCAGGGTTGCCCTGACCAAGGTGCAGAGTCCAGCATTTTCTAATTCTTCAAGAACCCTCTGCAAGGGCTCTGTACACCTGAGGGAGTCAGTGTCTTCTACAAACTTACTTAGTAGACCTTTAAGTCCTATATCCAGTTGGTGAAAACATTAAAGAGAACTGGCCTAAGATGGAGCCCTGTGGAGCCCCACCAGTGACTGGCTGCTGACTGGATGTAATCCCTCTTATAGTAACCCACTGACCCTGACCTATCAGCCAGTCATTCACACATAGTGTTATGTTTTTGTCTAGCTGTACGCTGGACAAGTCGTCCAGAAGAATAGTGCAAGAAACAGTACTAAAAACTGTGCTGAAATCCAAAAATGTTACATCACCTGGCTTCCCTCAGTCAACTAGATGATTAAACTTGTTGTAAACAGACATGAAATTCATTAAACAGGACTTTCTCTTTGTGAACCCATGTTGGCTGTGACCAATGACTGCACTGTCTTTCAGGTACTTTACAATAACTCCCAGAATATTCCTCCCCACAGTTTTTCAGGCACTGAAATGAGATTGACAGGTAATTACGTTGATCTTATTTCTTGTCCTTCTCAAAAATTGGGCAGTCTTTCAGCTTCCAGTTGACTGAGACCTCTCCCGATTCCCAAGACTGAAAAATAACTGAGAGAGATCTTGCAATGACATCAGGCAGCTTTTTGAGTAGCCTGGAACGAACATCATCAGGCCCCATAGACTTACATGCATTCATCTAGAGCAGGAAATCCCATATAAGTTTGGGGCTGGCTGAGAGTTCTATTGTTACCACAATCATGGTCCTCCAACTTAGGGCTCCATGGGTCCCAGAATCCAGTGTTGAAGACAGAGGCAAAAATGGCATTAAACATATCTGCTTTGTCTGTGTTCCTGTTTATGAGGTGTTCAAATGCAAAAGCTAATGGACCAATGTTATCCCTTGCTTGCTGTTAACATACTTTTAAAAGTCCTTGTTGTGTCCTACAGTACTGGCCAGCTTCCACTCTAACTGAGCTTTGACCACTTGAAATTTCTCCCTGCAATGGCAAGAAGCATCTCTGCAGTCCTCTTGTGTCACCCAACCTCACTCCCATTGGCCATATACTTTCCATTTTAGCTTTACAAGAAGATCTCTGCTCAGAAAAGCTGGCCTTCTGCCCCCACCTGTGTGAACTCTGACACTTTGGAATTTCCAGCTCCTGTGTTCTTAAGAGGTCTGTCAACGGTTTATGGGCGTTTGGCCCGGTTCTGTGACAAATGGGACAGGGGACCCACGGACCCACGCCCCAGGAAAGGGAAAAGGGGAAAAAAGGGTAGGGAGATGGGCCTGAGAGCAAAAACAGCAGCAACAATCTGAGGAGAAACAAACTAATTTACTAAATAAGATACTGGAATTCAAACCAACACACTATAATACAATATAATTACAATTTAAGCTGATAAATCCAATACAGTGAGAGAGAATGTCCAAAAATCAAGGTAGGCCTTACTCTAATACCGACGATAAGACAGCTGGGGAGTGAGATGCTGCCAGGATGAGAGAACAAGGTCTCGTGATCTGCGAGTTTTTACCTTTTCCCTCTGGCCAGAAATGGTAACAGAGGAGCAAAGTACCCTGGGGAATGTAGTAGTCCTTCTCTTCCGAGAACCAGGTACATACACTACATGATGTTATGATGTGGAATACCAGTAACCGAAAATCATAAAATCATGACAGAGGTGGTACTTAAAAACTGACCAGCACAGGTGGGATCCCATCTTGACACCTTCACAGGCTCTTTTTGTCCTTTTCCTATTCCTTTCCCTTTCCCTTTCCTTACAGGGAGTTGAGTAGATGGAGATGAACTACAAAACTGTGAGATAGAGAAGTATCTCAACAGATTCATACACACTCTTAGGAGTTTAAAAGCAATACTCATATCCAGAACACATATTCTCACATGTAACAGGTGACAAGTAAAGACGAAGATAACCTTTTTTAAAAAAAGTCACAAAAACAAATTGCTTTTAATAGATGTCATCTCAACACCAGCAGAATAGCTCTGAACAAGGGAAGCCATACATATATAAATAATGGCTAGCCCTTGACTTGTGAGAACAAATGTCTGCCTTATCACTGCAGCTGGAATAACTCCCAAAAATTGTTTCATTTCAGCCCTCGGAGGGCGCTTACTCTCTGCACATGTGATGCTCACTGATTGAAAATGACACAGGTCCTTGTATCTGCTTGGAGGGAAGCAAGCTGTACCCAGAAAGCTGCTGAGGGCACAGGAGGGCTCAGGCATGGACTGCAAAAAAGCCCATAGCTCAGCCTCAGCAAGTATACAGTGTGAAAAACTCTCCCCATAGAGTGAGCGGGCTCTGGCTGTAGCTGTTTGGATGTACTGCATGCTGGAGGAGCCTAGAAAAGTGGAACTAGCAGAGGTATGGACAGGAAAACACAAGTCAGAGATAGGGATGCAGCAAAGCAGGCTTAAAGGCAGGGCTTGCTCCGGCAGCAAAGTTAGGATGTCTTATTCCGCTTCTCTTGCATAGGTAAGAGGAAAAGAGTTTGTGCCTTTTGTTTCCCTCCAGACCCAGCAACATAACACCAGCTCTGTGGTGATTCTAAATGTCAGGTAGTTTGAGAAAGGGACAGACAATGTACTGTTGTTCAAGCAAATTTCTCAGCTCATGGTCTCCAGATGACTTCCAGGTTTTAGCTCACTAGAAGGCAGGTATTTGAAAGGAATTGAAATTAGAAGTTATGTATGCAAAACAAACTGTAGTGTAGCAGGTGAATTGAAATGAATGCAATATAAATATTAAACAGAAATAATATCATGTGATATAAATTATATAAATATTACAGAAGGGAATAGTTGTACTGAAGATTTTGAAAGCTAGATGTTAAAATACCACAGATAGGTAGCCAGACATTGCACAAGCTTCTGATGCAGCCTTGTTTTGTCACTGGTTCTACATGGTCTAGCCTGGTTCTACATCTTGCAGTCAGTATGAATTACCACAGAGGAAATCAAACACACAAAAAGCCTGCATTATTTCTATAGTATCTTGTTGAAGACCATGTCCTCTGGTTCCTCTTCTCTCTTTGATCTATGTTAGGCTGAAAGTCTTAACAGAATATTTATACTCTTTCAAAGAAATCAAAGGTTCCTAAAGGATTGTCTTCACTGCTTTTTCACTTCTTGAACAGAAAATTCCTCCAGGATAAGAATGGCCACTCTGTGTTGTGTTTGCACATCAGTTCAGCAGAGCTGGCCCATCTCCAGGGTCTCCACATTCTGTTAAGCAGCTTGCAAGCCTCCCCAAGGTTTCTTGAGCTGCAGTCAGGCTGTGCTCTTGCCATGTCAGTGATGGGCTCTCCAGCTGGCCCATGGTACTGCTGGGTGCTTTGCTCCTGCACTGTCCTTTGCCCCTATGCCAGGTCTAAAATCACAACTATTCTTCGAAGAGATCCCTGCTTCCACTTGTACCAGCTGTGCTAGCCTGAAAATCAAGCATATCCTGCAAAATTGTGGTACATTGTGCAAGTAGACCCCATTCACTGCAGCTTCTCCCAGGTAAAAGAGTGCAGAATTTCAAGCAGAATCTGCCTCTCAGCAGACACTCTTTTTTTTTCAGTAAGTGCAGGTACCTGTCAGCTGCTGCCATTTCAGTACAAAATCTCATGGACTTCTTTTAAAATATTTGGTTTAAGTGTAGGAACACTGTTCTTTGGAGACTTTGTAAAATAAAATGTTTGGTAATGCAGTAAAAAGGAAATGTCTGAAAGTTTCTTCCTTGGTGCTACGTCAAGTTGTTTTTCCCTTGACTTCTCTTTCCTACAAGTTCAAATGAAAAGAATTATTTGTATTGAGAATACACAATATATCCTGCTGACTGCTGTTTTGCATTCAGAGGTACACTGATGTGGACTTTCTGCAGTAGTTCTGACTATCAGTCAGACCCAGCTCCAAGACTGGCTCCATGCAAATCATTTGAAACTTCCCACAGAACAAAGGTCTGCTCATTCTGAGTGGGAAAAGCTGGTCTTGGTTAGCTTTGTCTTTTTCTTATCCTATTCTTACAACAGCAGTCCCCAGATGGCACTGTTTGACCATTTTATATGAATCTTTCTTGTTTGCTTCTTTTTTTCCTTTTAAGTTTATAGGCAGTATATGATCTTTGAAGAACTGCTGTATTCCTTCATATATAAGGAAGGGCTGCTTCCTAGGAACTAGGTCTTGCTGACTGACTTGATAATTTCTTGATGCTTTTGGAGTCTCAGCCATGGAAATAGTTTCGTTCTTTTCGAGTATCAGTGTTTAAAAAATGCTCTGCCCTCCTCAAACCTCCTTTTTCCATAACAAATCATCCTCTCTCTCACATTGAATATTCCTCAACTTTTGCAGGCAACAAGAAGCTAATAGCAAGAAGTAACTGTACCTGAATTGGTGGTATTTTCTGGAGCATAATGCAGCCTGATATCTTTCTTTGTAATGTAAAATTTTCATACTTTTTTTTCCCTCATCTAGTAAGGGAAATGGTGAAGTTTCAGTTGAAAGTTGTGTTAAAGCAACAAAATGAGGAAGATGTTGCTTGGTTTAGATTCTGAAGAATACCTGCTCCTAGAGCACAGGAGAAAGACTGATGGGCTCTGACTGTGATAGCATATTCAGTTGCCTTCTTATTAGTTATTTTGGCACAAGAATTAGAACTGGATTATTTGAAAGGATGAGAATAATGATACAGTGTGAGTTTCAGTAACAAAGTGGTAAGATTATGCTCTTGAGAACCAGCAGCAGAAATCCTTGCAATCACTTGGAAGTGCATTAGACATGATGCAAGAGTAACAAAATGGGTGAGACCATGCCAATTATGTGGTGATCAGACTACTGGTGGGGCACAGGTATAAAGAAGCTTTTCATCTACAACACAACCATTCCCAGCAGAGAGGAAAGAATCATTTATTGAGCCCCCCTTTGAAACACTATGTGCAATGCTGGGTCACTTGCAATATCAGAATGAGGCCCAGCGAGATAGATAAATCGTGATTGTGGCATGTGCAGCACAATGTGCAGTGACAGTGTCCTCTATGAAGGAATCCATGCAGAGGGAAGGAAAAACAGCTGGGAGTGAGACAAGCTAAGCTGGATGACATGCAGCTCTGGCACGTGAACAAGAGATCACCAATATGCTGGGGATGGAAACTGTTGCTTTCTAGCAACTGCAAGTCATCCTCTTCAAAAAGTCTAAGAAGCAGTGTAACAAATTTATGGAAAATATGATATAACATGATGGGAAAGGGATAGTTTCAGGGACTGAGGGGTTGCCCTTTCCATATGCTGTCCTGTGGCTGAAAAAAAGATGTAAGCTACTGCAAGCAGTTCTTTGTTGTGATGAGATTTAGAGTTGAATCAGCATGAATCAATTGAATCATAGAATCATAGAATGGCCTGGGTTGAAAAGGACCTCAAAGATCATCGAGTCTCAACCCCCCTGCCAAGTGCAGGGTCGCCAACCACTAGACCAGGCTGCCCAGAGCCACGTCCAGTCTGGCCTTGAATGCCTCCAGGGACGGGGCATCCACAACCTCCCTGGGCAA